>NC_086320.1:38613457-38939366 GCF_036172605.1 Pelobates fuscus
CATTTCTGGAAAACAGCATTGTTTACATTATACAGGTTTAATGCCTACTCATGACTGCCATTTTGACCACTAGGTGGCCTGGGCTGAACTCTATAGAGAGCCACTGGAATGGAGGATCATGGCTATTGCCATATGTGCTATGGTTAATCAAACTGACCGGCCAGTATTCATCACTCTTGATGACTTCACAAAAGGAGGACTGGGTTATGGTCTAGAGACCGTGCCAATAAAATCTGTGAAAGTTGTTTGACAGGAACTGGGGAGACAGCACGTAATGATTGAAAAACAAACAAAATACCCAATATAAAGTACACCAGTGAGAAAATGGAAAAAAAGGTTTTACCCTTGAGCTTGCAGATTACAGGAAGATTCCTCAAATACTTCTTTAATGACAATACAAACAAAAGTAATCTGTAAAGAGTATGCAAAAAGGACTACAAATAGTGTAATACATCCTGACACCAAAAATAAGGCTTTGGGATATATTACACTTGCAGACTTAAAGAAGTTAAGAGCAGAAAGGATTTAATGTAGATCTTTCATTTCTTCATTTCTTCCCTTTACATCCAGGTATACATATATAGGAAAAAAGGGAGAGACAAAAACATAGTGCAGCGCTATTTTCAGTAAAATGACACTTTATTATATTGCACTCACAAAATAAAAGTTATTAAGGATCCCATCATAAGTCACTGTACTTCATCCACAAGGAAATCCAGGACCATCCACGAACAGGAAAATTCAGTTACGTGGAAGAACAAATAAAAACCAAACAAATGAAACAATCTTCAAATAAACACAAATTAAAAGTTAAAAAAATGTTAAAAATTACTAAGCACTAAGTTTTGTCTTTCCACCCTACACGTTTTGTCCGCCCTCGAACTTCGTCAGGGGTTTCCAGCGTCAGTATACTATGTTGTGAAGCTCTTCATATTTGTAATGCTAAATGTACCTGCCCCTCGATAGCCATACGCCAATCGGAGGCGGAATTGCCGGGGTCCATCTGTTGTTGATCGGCATCAAATTACTTCCGCTTAGCTAAGACAAAACCTAGTGCATACTAGTTTTTTAACTTTTATTTTATTTTGTGTTTATTTGAAGATTTTTGTGTTTGTTTGTTTTTTATTTGCCCTTTCCACGTAACTGATGGTCCTGGATTTCCTTGTGGATGAAGTACAGTGACTGATGATGGGCTCCTTGATAACATTTATTCTGTGAGTGCAATATAATAAAGTGTCATTTTACTGAAAATAATGCTGCACTATGTTTTTGTTTCTCCCTTTTTTCCTATATATGTATACCTGGATGTAAAGGGAAGAAATGAAGAAATGAAAGATCTACATTAAATCCTTTCTGCTTTTAACTTCTTTAAGCCTGTGAGTGCAATATATCCCAAAGCCTCATTTTTGGTGTCAGGACGTATTACACTATTTGTGTTCCTTTTTATATATTCTTTACAGATTATGTTTGTTTGTATTGTCATTTAAGAAGCACGTGAAGATTATTTGCAGCATGACCACTACAGTGAGCTACGGTTGCTCTAATGTTCAGAATGCCCTTTAAAGTTCAGTTTCTATAAATACCATATTTAGCAAACTTGAACTTAGCAGGTGTAACCCAAAAGGGGCTCGCCCATTTGTACTTTATATTCCTCCAACAAATCTGACTTGCACAGCTGATAGTAAGCTGATAATCCTTTTTTTCTCAACAATTTATCTTTTATTCACTAACCATAATTTAATACAAAGTGACACTCTAATTGGCAAAACACAGAAAGTAGCCAATCAGAATATAGTTTTAGTTTAAATGGTGCTGATTAGTCTTGTTATTGTTTTTTAACAAGCAGGTCTCATAACTTTTACATATACATGCTAATCTATCGCTATGTACTATTTTGTAGAAAAATACTTGCTCTTTGATTAAGGCATTACTGATATTTTAGACATCGAATCTTGCTTTCACAATAAAAGTGATCTTTTTCCTTTTTTTTTTATTGTAAAGTACACTTTATTCGGGTATTAGGAAGAATAGCAGGACTTAATTTGTGTCTTTGTTCAACATGATAAGAGACTGTTTTATCAGCGTTTTCCTGCCAAGAATATAACAGCTGCAAATATTGTTTTTGTTTGGCTTTCAAAATGCTATGAAATCACATGAAAAGATCTTGTTACAGTGTAATACAGATGAAATACAATGGTTTAATTGATGCAATAGAATTATAATTAAGCAGTTCATTAAGCATAAAGGAGCTTATACACCATTTCATGGACAAATTAGCTGTCAACGTGCCCCTTAATACGGGACATTTTGTATGGATGAAGATTCTCTGTCTTTCATTCTACAACGGCCTTCTAGTGCATGTCTAAATAAGGACCACCTTTTATAGAAGCTGTGTTCTAACTTGGGCAGCCAATCATTGTATATGTTCTAACTCGGTCAGCCAGTCATTGTGTATGTTCTAACTTGGGCAGCCAATCATTGTATATGTTCTAACTCAGGCAGCCAATCATTGTATATGTTCTAACTCAGGCAGCCAATCATTGTATATGTTCTAACTCAGGCAGCCAATCATTGTGTATGTTCTAACTTGGGCAGCCAATCATTGTGTATGTTCTAACTCGGTCAGCCAGTCATTGTGTATGTTCTAACTCAGGCAGCCAATCATTGTATATGTTCTAACTCGGTCAGCCAGTCATTGTGTATGTTCTAACTCAGACAGCCAATCATTCTGCACAGTCTGCCTCTCCCAGCAAACAATTGCCTACATTACACCCTGCCTTTGCCAACCAATCAATATGCACACATACACCTGGATGTCTATATCCAACTGTGAACAACCAATCATATTCATGCCTACAAATCTACTGTATAAATATTATATCACATTTGTGCTTGATTATGCAGCAAAGTATAGGATGATACTGCTTCTAATTTTAACTTATCTGTAGTCTGCTAAAAAAAAAGCAGCTTCTAAAATTATGGCAACAGTATTTCCTTTGAACGCATTCATATATTTTAGAACCTTTTAGCCTAGCATCAAAATAGCCTTTGAAGAGAAAGCATCCATAGAACATGTATAATTCACCTGTTTTGCTTTGATAAAAGTGAATTTTAGGTCAATCGCTAACATCTGATTAATTTCTATCCAATCTAGTAAAGAAATTATCTCTGTTAAAATATATGATTAGATTTGCATGTATACGATACAATGTCATATACGTGTTAATTAAGCATTATTCTTTGGAAAATTAGCATTTTGGACTATACATTATTGCTTGAGTAAAATGTTTTCAACCTTGGACTTTTTAGGTATGTGATTCTGACACAGTGCTTGATCCAGCATCATCAGTCGAGATGGTTAAGGTCTTAGAGGAGGACATAATGGTCGGAGGAGTGGGAGGAGATGTGCAGGTAACATTTTTTTTGCCATTCCAGTGAAACAAAATATACAGAGATTTCAAAACTTGTTTATTCAGAAAAAGCAGTATTAATACTTGATTGTATCACATATTTTTTTTAATATTGATATTTTGAAAACATTTAAAAAGCCTATCCAAAAATATTAAATCATTTAAAAAGTTTACAAAAATATAATAAAACTTTTAAGATACCTCCTGCTGATTCTGATCACACTTTCAAAAGTACACAATGTGCAAATATCAATGGATTCATTAATTCGTTAGACAGAGAGCTGCTCAAATTACACGTATTTTAAAAAAACAGAATTTGACTTGCACGGCTGTTTTCTAAAACATGACGTCCTATAGATGAACTCAAGTCTACCTTTTTTTAAAGCCGTCTGTTTATTTTTATGTGTTTTTTTGGGTTGGGAGAAACTCTCCATTATGAATATATTAGAAAGCCAAGAGTTCTTATAAAATGATATGTACGCCAGGAAGACCTTATCCCAACCCCCCAACTCTACAAACTGAGTTCCCAGCCAGGTCTTAGAGATGTTTCACAACCACGAATCATACTGTGCTGCATATAACATCTGAAGATCTCTGTTTCCTGTTCATTTTAACAAACTTAACCCCTTTGAAAATAATATCTCCTTGCCATCACTTTAATGACATAGAGCCTGCTAAAATTCTAATTTATGATTGCGGTCTAACAGGAAGCTTGAAGGGCAGGACAAGTAGCCTTTACGTAGAAATTAATGTTCAATATAACCTTAGGGTAGGAACATTTTTAACGTTGCCTTTTGATGTTTAATTTGCTTTACTATTGTTCCTTCTATGTAAAATAATGTGGTTTGTTGTAGTTTGGAATATTTGAAATGTAATTACATCCATGCATTCAATTTTGTATATTTTCTTCCTCTGATTTTTTGGATGTGAAATAATTAGATGCAGAAATGAGAAAAGAGAAAAATCACACAGGACAGCATATGTTTTTATTTAAGTATGACTTGTTTAATTTTGATATTTTATATTTCTGAGTAATAAATCTACTTTTCTTTACCCTCCACCAGATATTAAACAAATATGACTCATGGATCTCATTCCTCAGTAGTGTCAGATACTGGATGGCATTTAACATTGAGCGAGCTTGTCAGTCCTACTTTGGCTGTGTGCAATGCATCAGTGGACCACTGGGGATGTACAGAAATTCTCTACTGCACGAATTTATTGAAGATTGGTATAATCAAGAATTCATGGGTTCACAATGCAGCTTTGGTGATGACAGGCATCTTACAAACCGGGTTTTAAGTCTGGGCTATGCAACCAAATACACAGCAAGATCAAAATGCCTTACTGAAACACCTACCGAGTACTTGCGTTGGCTCAACCAACAAACGAGGTGGAGCAAATCCTATTTCCGTGAATGGCTCTATAATGCAATGTGGTTCCACAAGCACCACTTGTGGATGACGTACGAAGCTGTGATCACAGGATTTTTTCCCTTTTTCCTGATAGCAACAGTCATCCAACTTTTTTACCGTGGGAGAATATGGAACATTTTGCTCTTCTTGTTGACTGTTCAGTTTGTAGGCCTCATAAAGTCTTCCTTTGCCAGTGCCCTCCGAGGAAATATAGTCATGGTTTTCATGTCTTTATATTCAGTATTGTACATGTCAAGTTTACTACCAGCAAAGATGTTTGCGATAGCCACAATAAATAAAGCAGGTTGGGGGACATCGGGAAGAAAAACAGTAGTAGTGAATTTTATTGGGTTAATTCCCATCACCGTTTGGTTTACAATCCTTTTCGGTGGTGTCATTTACACCATATGGAGGGAAACAAAAAAGCCATTTGAAGATTCTGAACAGACAGTCCTCATCATTGGTGCAATACTTTACGCGTGCTACTGGGTGATGTTATTGACTTTATACGCTGCCCTGATCACTAAGTGTGGTAGACGGAAGAAAGAGCAGCAATACGACATGGTTCTCGATGTATGATGATAACTCTTTACATATTAAGTGTTCACACTAAATAATATATCAAAGCCTTAAGAGACTTTTTTTTTGTGGTTAGGATCTATAGTATTATTGACATGGATTTGTGTCACTAAGGGAAATGCAACACTGCTGCTGGGACTTGAACATACACAACTTGTGGACTCTTTTTCATGAATCCAAAGCCAAAATAGTTTAAAACTATTGCAAAAATGAACACAAATATAACCAATGGAAGGCTGTCCCTTAACAGAAGGGTGGCCATTTTGTTTATGCACTTTTTTATTGTGCATATGCCTGACAGTGTTATGTTCTATATACCTCACTGGTCATGCTTATGTCTGGTCATGGTAGGGAGAGTGAAAGGATTTTGAAAGGTATGTAAGCCTTAATCACACTTTTCTACTTTATTTTTCCCTGCCAAAGGTCCTAGTGAATAGGCCTAAAGGCTCGCAATAACTTACAACATAATTTATAAACTTTTTTTATGGATGGCCATTTGGCTGTCAAAAATAATGCCAATTGTGCTCTGGAAAAAAAAGCACATTGGTTATGCTGTATTTTTATATTATTGTATTAATTATGTTTTTTATTTGTATGCCTTAAATTTTTTTTTACATATTTTATATTTTACTTATCTGCTAAATTGTTTGGTTCTTTATTCTTTTAAAAAAAAAAAAAATGTTTTGTTTATTTTATTTTATTTTTTGGTTTTTTGTTTTTCAATAAATTTACTTGTCATTTTTAAACTGGCCAAAATGTGAAGCTTTATAATGATTCATATTGTTCACAAAGAAAAGAATAAAATAATTCTTTGTACATTTACGCCTGATGAAAAGTGATTCATTTGCAGAATGCCTCAATGTTTTTCAAGACAGCTTGATTGGCCTCAAGACTAAGGAGCTGTTTTAAAAGATGGATTTTACCTCTGGTTTTAAATACATTTTATAAATATGTCACCGATGCAGTATAAAATAATTGAAAAAAGGAAAATAAAAACTCTGAATGTTCCTCATTTGCAGAAAATCCCTAGCTTTTGTTGCATCAGCAGTGACATCTCAGGAAACCGTGAAACATCTAAGATATTTTTAACTATTGACTTATGATATTTTAATTCATAAAAAAATCCATTATCTTGAACAGTTAAAAAAAAAAAAAAAACAGATCTAAAAATTGGTTCTGAAGGTGCTTGGTGTAACACATAATCCAATGGAAATAAATGCTGATTGATGGCATATTTGCAAAGTATTTCCGGTTTATCAAACTGAAAGGGCTACCACTAGGGGATCAAATCCAGGTTTGTTAAACCCTAGTTTCCAGTTTCTTTCCCAATGATTGCATCCCTTTTGGGAACCTTTATTTAGATTTTGTATACAGGGTTCCATTTTCCAAGGCAGCAAGTTGTCTCTGCAGGTTATTTTCAGACCATGGCTGGATTTACACCCCAGAGCCCTGTAAGTGCAGAAATCTAACTCACCCACTTGAAAAAGGTCCAAAATCAAATGCATTGTTGAGGACACATGGAAATATGCAGAAAACCATTGTTAGAGGGCCACAGGAACTCAGCATTGTTTTGTGAGTGCCATGTGGCCTTCTGGCACACACCTACTGACTACTAACAGCCAACACAATTTTTACAAAATGCTTTAGTGTCAGACAATAAATCTGTGGACTTTAGCCTACATTTAGGTTCAGAACCTGGAGCAGGGTCCTACAGCAGCTGGAGGTATCGTGCAGAGTGCTACACTTGGTAGGTGCCTCTTGCTTGCTTTTTTTTTTTTTTTAAGGTGAGGGGTGCCAAATGCCAACATGGACAACAGACAGTAGGAGTCCCATGCACACCCTGCAGAATGCACTTAAGAGACATGTTTCTGACCTGTTCTCCAGAACCACTTGCCTCTGCAGTGCATACAAGAGATGAGGCCAGCCTGCAGACTGATGATAGCAGCAGCATGTAGCTTCATAAGGTAACCTTCCCCCTTCCCCCAGGTGTGTACCACCACTGTGAACATAGCCTGGTATAGGCAACCTTCGGCACTCCAGATGTTTTGGACTACACCTTCCATGATGCTTTGCCAGCATTATGGGTGTAAGAGCATTATGGGGGATGTAGTCCACAACATCTGGAGTTCCGAAGGTGCCTATCCATGACATAGACAGTCACTCCTTTCTGCAGTGGGCTTGTAGGCACATGCCTAGTGCACCTCTTTTCAAATCTGGCTCCGGTACAGATATTGTCACAGAAACGTGTTGAATTTATTTTTTGGAGAATTGGAGCTATTGTTCGGTCACACTCGCCCTTTGTAAGTAGCCTAGACACAACCCATTTGAATTATTTACTTTGCATATTTAATAATTATAACTGTTAGATTTCTTTCCTGTACAATCCCTGACACACTTTAATCTCACAGGATAAATTCAGACTAATGACACACTGAATATATTTGCAGTTATTTGATTACTTATAAGGATGTTAAAATACTGCATACTGAGCACTCAGGAACAGGATTACAAAAGTTGGAAAATGAGGAAAACATTTTTCAACTATTTCCTTTGGTATCTCACAAATAAATAAAACTTTTTCCAGACCTTTAACTTTCATACGCTAGCTTACACTACACCTGTCACATTGCCAAATACGGCGTCTTACAAATCTTTGCCAATTCTGGACATGACATAGATTTCCATTAACTGGCTTATGGAAATATATACAGGGGCACATTAAACATTATGAAGCATTATTGGAAACAGCAACCTCTTAAACGTATTATATACATTTAGATATATTAACTAAGTTACATGATTGCATAGAAAGAGACCGATAATGTTCCGATTTTCCAGGTACCCATGCTTGTTTATTCTATTGCTGAAACAAAATGTAGTTTTTGTCTGTTTATGTCTGTCTTGCCAGGTACATTTCTAAAATTTCAAGCGATGCCAAGTGGCAAAGACTGCATTACTGTTTTTTTGTGACTAAATTCAGATTTTGTCCTCAAAAATAAAGAATACAAGAAAAAGTTAAACATTGACTAGAATAAAATACTGAAGGGGAATACAATCAAACAGATACAAGTGTTCAAGCACCACAATATACTATAATACAAGAAAATGCTGCAAAATTATACACAAAAAAATATATATTTTTATATAAAGTATATTTTGTTCCAGTGGGAACAAAACCACTGACAACAGCTTCTACAGATCATTATTATTATTATTTATAAAATGCCAAACAAATCCGATAGTGCTGTACAATATGTGGACCACTAACAGACGCACAAGGAACACAGGGTGTGATGACAAAATCCCTATCAGTATCCATTTTTTATTAACTTGTGTATTTACCTATGGACATCTATCTGCACTTCAATTGAATTAGTAAAGACCCAAGGACATACTATTTCCTAAACCCAGCGTTTGTTGGTGATTTCTGAAGTGGTGAGCAAAAAACGAATTAACTAGTGAGCCTGACAATGCAAAATGTTTGACTTGAATACAGAAAATGATTAGATTTTTGCATGAAGAAAAAATTTGGTACCTCCAATTTCATTCATCCTAAATTAAATAATGTTGTGGGATGGGGGGAAATTTAATCATTAAATCAATCATTTCATTTGTCAAAATTTACTTAAATAATGTTGTTCATTAATGAAATGTAAAAAGTGTGGGGTTAAAGCTGAAGCATTGGGAAGCTCTTCCTACTTTTTTCCCTTGGTCTGTGGGAGAGTAACATATTTAAAAGGGGAGGGAGCCCTGCCCAAATATTCCTTTCCAATATGAGTAGCAAGAGAGCATTCGGCAGCAGCATTTAAACTTAAATGCCCCCTCCCAAAGCACTGGGATGGGGGTAGTGAGCAGCAGGTAACATTGTGCAGTCCTTTGCCTAATAACAAAAACCTCAGAGCTACCTCCATGTAATTAAAACAGCAGAAATATGAATTGCATGGACAAATTAACAAATCAACCCCAAAAATACAAGTCTATAAATATATGTTGTATGTATGGTGTTATTGCAGAGCGCGCCTAGTGCCTCCAGTCCCCTCACCACATGCCACAGAAGCTACTTAGCTGGCTGGGATGACTTGCCCCTGCTAGGCATACATTTGTAGCACCACCTCGACCCAGTCTGACTTCACTTTCCACTCTCGGGGGGTCCCACATCATCTGTCTCTTCCTGCTGTCCACAATACTCCCTGGCTACGTCCGCAGGAATGAAGACCCCCCACTGCCAGCATGGCATCAATCTGCACTGAGATTCCCATGAAGACATTCCGTTTCAGAATCCCCTACATTCCTGGTTGGTGGCCATCCCTGTATTTTATATATTATATCTATGGATGGATGGACGGACAAACAGACAGACAGAATTATATACAGATTTAATTGGAAATGGCTACAATTGGATGGATAGATAGATAAATTTATATAAATAAATACAAATTTAACTGGAAATAGCTACAATTGGTTGTTATTGCATTCATTTGGATCAGCAGCATCAACGAATGGACTTCATGGTTTAACTTGATGGAATTTAGTCCTTTTCAATCTAAACAACTATATTATTAAAGGAACACACAGTAATAATCATGGCTAAAGTTAGAATATAACTGCAGGATTTCCCCATGTTTTTCTGATACATTTTTACTGTACATTGAAATAGTTTTTGTTTAAAGCATGATGGGTATCTATTAACTGATCGAGGCAGCATCTTTGGCATGCGTGTGTGGTTAATAATTGATTTCTTCTAGATCATATGTATGCTCCATGCTGTAGATCATCACCTTTCATGTACTGCCTAACAGCACATAAAGTGATATGGATTCAGGAAAACATGTTGTATTTTGTACCTCTACTCCAGGGTTAGAATAATAATAGGCATTGTTCATTTTATACTCCTTTTGTCTGGGGATTTTGTTCCTTATTGTCCAAGAGTGCAGTAGATTTATCTTTGACCAATAGTATGTATTTTGTGTTGTAGACATAATAAATGACAAGACCCAAGGACATACTATTTCCTAAACCAAGCGTTTGTTGGTGATTTCTGAAGTGGTGAGCAAAAAACGAATTAACTAGTGAGCCTGACAATGCAAAATGTTTGACTTGAATACAGAAAATTATTAGATTTTTGCACGAAGAAAAAATTTGGTACCTCCAATTTCATTCATTCTAAATTAAATAATTGTGTGGGGGTGGGGGGAAACTGAATTTAATCATTAAATCAATCATTTAATTTGTCAAAATGTACTTGAATCATGTTGTTCATTAATGAAATGTAAAAAGTGTGAGGTTAAAACTGAAGCATTGAGAAGCTCTTCCTACCTTTTCCCCTCGGTCTGTGGGAGAGTAACATATTTAAAAGGGGAGGGAGCCCTGCCCAAATATTCCTTTCCAATATGAGTAGCAAGAGAGCATTCGGCAGCAGCATTTAAACTTAAATGCCCCCTCCCAAAGCACTGGGATGGGAGTAGTGAGCAGCAGGTAACATTGCACAGTCCTTTGCCTAATAACAAAAACCTCAGAGCTACCTCCATGTAATTAAAACAGCAGAAATATGAATTGCATGGACAAATTAACAAATCAACCCCAAAAACACAAGTCTATAAATATATGTTGTATGTATGGTGTTATTGCAGAGCGCGCCTAGTGCCTCCAGTCCCCTCACCACATGCCACAGAAGCTACTTAGCTGGCTGGGATGACTTGCCTGTCACAATTCTGGGAACCAAACACGCTAACAGGTCACAGAGAGGAAGGGTGCTATACCGGTCCTTAGAGTGGCCGGGCTAAGCACACTAAGAATGGTCAGGAGATAAGCCAAGTAAAGGGAGCCAGAAAACGGGAGAACGAGAAACAAGCCAAGGTCAAAGGAGAGGAGAAGACAGGATAATCGGAATAACGAGCAAAACAATCGGTAACCAGAGAGCAACACGAGAAAACTGCACTACAGGTATCACAAGTGCACAACAGGGCACTGAGAGACAGGAAAGGTAAGTATAAATACCCTAGGTTTAATTCTGATTGGATAACTTCCAATCAGAATTAACAATCACACGTGGGAGATATCTACGCCGTTACACATGCTGCCGCTGGGAGGCATGGAGGATGCGAGCGGCGAGCGGTTGTTTAATAATCTAAACAACTATATTATTAAAGGAACACACATCATGGCTAAAGTTAGAATATAACTGCAGGATTTTTCCATGTTTTTCTGATACATTTTTACTGTACATTGAAATAGTTTTTGTTTAAAGCATGATGGGTATCTATTAACTGATCGAGGCAGCATCTTTGGCATGCGTGTGTGGTTAATAATTGATTTCTTCTAGATCATATGTATGCTCCATGCTGTAGATCATCACCTTTCATGTACTGCCTAACAGCACATAAAGTGATATGGATTCAGGAAAACATGTTGTATTTTGTACCTCTACTCCAGGGTTAGAATAATAATAGGCATTGTTCATTTTATACTCCGTTTGTCTGGGGATTTTGTTCCTTATTGTCCAAGAGTGCAGTAGATTTATCTTTGACCAACAGTATGTATTTTGTGTTGTCGACATAATAAACGACAAGTTAATGAGATGCCTAATCTGGATCAAAATCCAGATTAGCTCAGGTTGTAAACATTTGTAGGTTAAAAAGATCTTAAATGCAAATCATAGAGAAATGTGTAAACAAGTCTTTTTCTAAATGTGTAAACGACTCTCCCACTAGCATGATCATTCTCCAAACCATGAATTGTTGGAAGTTTAAAAAAGGATTTAAAACAATTGGAGAAAAGAGCTGATCTGAAAGAAAAGCTCAGTTGGATTAAGTAGGTGTGTGTCGGGGACACACTTCTTAACTTCTGTTTGTACATTAATTGGAAAAGGTTTCCAATACTGGAATTTTGGTCTTAAATGTGAATTCCTTTGTCATTTCATGAGAATTCTCAGTTTGGTGAATACGTCTGGAATCGGATGCAACTTGTGTATGGCTGCATGCAGGACTGGAGCTACCATAAGGCAGCACAGGCAGCCGCCATAGGGCGCAATGGCCTGGGGGTTGCAGGATCCCTTCCTGCAGGTCACAGCATGTATAGTAGCTGAGCCATGGACCAGAGTATGCTTACATTTCCTTTCAGACCGGGTAGAGGAAACAGATACTCCACTACTGTGGTCCTGAGCTCAGCCACGATACAAGGAGTGAGATGTGCCAGCACATGGGGAGAAGGAGGTAAGACATATGGGGGAGATGATACCAATGCAGAGGCTTGTGGAATGAGACACAAGGGGCGGGTGAGATGTATGGGGGGGGAGGGAATGAGACGTATGGGGGGTTGGGGAAATGAGATACATGGGGTGGGAGGATACACATGATAGGGCTGTGGGGAGGAAATTAGACACATGGAGGGGCTGGGGAATGAGGCACATTGAATAGGGAGGAAATAAGATACATGGAGCGGGTGGGAGGAGGAAATGAGACATATAGAGAGGGTGGGGTAGAAATGAGACACATAGAGGGGTTAAGGAAGAAATGAGACACATAGAGGGACTGAAGGGGAGGAAATGAGACACATAAAATGGAGGGGTTATGAGACACATGGTGGAGCTGGGGGGAAACAAAGAGACATAGAGGGGCTGTGGGAGAAAGGGACCAGGTGATGGGGGAAGATACACAAAGAGGGGCTGTGAAGGAAAAAATTACACATAAAAAAGGGGCTGTGAAATGGAAGAGATACACAGAGTGGGTGGGGGTAGAGACACACAAAGGGACAAGGGAAGGGACAAAAGAGACAGACAGGGAAAGGGGCAAAAAAGACAGAGAGGGGCTTGGAAGGAGAGTCACCTAGAGGGGGTGGGGGAACACAAATAGACAAAGAGGGTCTGGGACAGAGTGAAAGAGACCTATATTGCCTGAGGGGAGACACCAAAAGATGCTAGGGGACGACGACAAAGAGAAACAGAGTTGATGTGGGGAGAAAGAGACAAGATACTGGGGAGGAGAGGCACACAGAGGGGCTGGGAAATAAAGAGACATAGAGGGAATGGAGAAGAGATAAACAAAAGGGGCTGAGGGGAGAAAGAGACATAGAGGGGATAGGAAAGTGGAGAAAGAGACAGAAAGGGTCTGGGGGAGGGAAAGAGACACACAGAGAGGTTAGGGAAGGGGAAAAAGAGACACATGAGGTAGAAAGAGGCACACATAGGTAAAAAATTGAGAATAAGATATGCTAAATGGGAGTGTAAGACAAAACAGATTGTAAGAAACACAAAAGGGGGTAAGAAATTTAAGAGGGGGATTAAGGGACACACCGGTGAAGATGCATTTTTGGCGGGGGAGTATGAAGGGGTTGCTGCAAAATGCATCTTCGCCTGTGCAGCCAAAAATCTTTGCACGGGCCCTGGCTGCACGTATCAAACAATATTTCATTATACTTTATGATGACTGTTCCTGGACACACATTACATATTCATGTTGACGTTCCCACATGAAATCTACAGCTGCAGAATATGTAATATAACGTAGCTTAATGATTGATGGCATGGTTCTCATTGATCCATTCATCAATCCATCCATTCTTCCATCTATCCATCAATCCATCCATCCAATGTAATACTCTTAACAATTAAACTTTAATTAAACTTTACTTTAAAAAGGATTACAAGGGAAATGGAAGTTATGAATGGTGACTGGGGGTGGCAGGACTTGTAGTTTGCAGGAATCCCTACAGCCCAAGTCTGATATACAGAGTAGTGACATCAAATATAAACACATCTATGATGTGGCTGCTAGCAGAATCCTGATTGCAGATTTTATAACCCATTTGTATCTTTGTTTTCCTAAGGCAAAATTGGCTTTTTAGTGAGGTTTTTGTTTGCCTTACTCTGAATCAACACAGAGGAGGTCTGGCAAAGCTTGGATTTGACTTTTCTTTATTCAAATTTTTTTCCAAAATCACCAATTATGTAATTATGTAGCTCTCCTGTTAAGTATGCATTGTTTATTGTAACTGTCACTAAAACAGTTCAGTACATGGAGGTTTTGATGTGCCCATCTCTAACGTGATATGATCACTTGGCCAAAGTTGAAGACACCATTCTTTTTTTTTTTTTTTTTTTTATAACAAACTACAGCAGCCTCTGATTTAATAAAAACAAAAGTCTATGTCTTACATAGCAATATGTAAAATGTCAGAGAGTGGTGTGTTATAGAATGTACCAATCGGTTTGAGTTAGACACTGTTTTGTTTTGTATATAAAATGTCCAGATCCACCGTATTTGTCTTGCTATATAGCATGTGTTATTTTTTTTTTTTCTGGTGAGGCTTTGGCCTGCAGTATGTAGCATTCATGTGTTGTAAAGAGCATGTATGCTGTTTTGCAATTAGCACACTTAGTAATTCATTTATTTATAGCAAAACATGATAGATCTGGCAGTCTGTTGCTACACGTACAGGGTTATTTACTAAAGTGAGAATTCAGAGTGAATTCTAAGTATATTTCAAGTTTAAGGCACATATCTGCTTTGGAGAAACAAAATTTGGTTATAACTGTTTTTTTTTTTTTTTGTGCAAATGATGCCATGAATACAGTCCGGAAACTCACAGAGCTGTGGCACCGGGAGCTGCGATGCTGTAAGTATCTGAACGCTAAATACAGGGAGACTAGCAAACCTTGTCCAGTGATAGAGAAACACCAGTGCTGCTTCGTTATGCTCAGCTGCAATTTACAGAGAGCATGAGAGGATGTGACATAAAATCATATCGTCCAGTGCTCTCAGGGAATATAGCATAAGAGTCTGCCGGAACTGCCGGCAGAGGATCAGCTGCACTCCCTCCCAGTGAGAAAAGCAGTCGGAGGGTGGCTGATGGAGAGCAGGAGAGAGCAGTAGGTGTGCAGTGAGACAGGCAGCAGACATTAGACAGTCTCTCAGCACACTAATTTCTCTGCTCCATCACTATGTGAAGCTCACACTTCACATCACAATGAAGCAACAAGTGCAGAGAGACGGCTGCAACAGCACTCACAGAACACAAGCACCACTAGTGTATGTGTGTGTGTGACAGCCTGTGTCAGTGTGTGTATGTGTCTGACGGTGGATTTTGGTGTCTGTGTAAGTATATGTATGTCGCTGACACCATGTATCTGTGTGCCTCAGAATGTGGGTATGTGTGTGGCACTGAATATCTGTGTGTGTTTGTATTTCTGGCAGTTGTATCAGTGAGTTTGTCTGGAATGCATTAAAGTGTTTATATGTGTACGTGTATCAGTGTGTTTCCAAAGAGGCTTCAATAAGGGCAATGTGGCAATGTGACAGAATATATTATAATTACATTATACATATATGTTTATTTACAGCACTGTTTCCTTTTCTGTAATGCCATTATTTGACAAATGATATTTTAAAAGCTTTTACAAAAAGGCATGCATACTGAAACAGAAATAAATGTAATCAATAACCTGAAATTATTGGATTCTAAGGGATTTTTTTATTTTTTGCAAACAACTTGGAAGTAAAGGGGTTAACGCATCTCTGTCAACTAGAAAAATCTTTAAGCATTCCATGGAGGTATAATCTTTATAAAATTATCACCAAGACGGTGCTGGAATTTCATTTAGATTCAAGTGCACTAAAAAGATATAAGACAAAGCAGGGACTAAATTGTCTCATGGTAAAGTCCCAAGTTGACAAAACGTGACAAAAAGGAGAGACACTGCTGTCAAGTTTTGACCTTTTCCAAAGCCATTGCTAGCAGCAGCTGTGGGAATAAGGCATTGTCCCATATCTATGGATGCTCCATCTGTCTCATGGGATCATCCTTAGACATTAAGTACGTACTTTTTCCCCTACGTATTGTGGATATTGAGCTACTGGTAGGCAGAGAGTATTAGCTGACATAATATCAGCAGTGCCCATGTCCAAGCCTCAGACTCAAATAAAGGTTCGGGGGTTATAACTGACTGATGTTAGGGTAAAATCGTTCATTAATGGTTTAACCCCTGAAGATTAGTTGGCAACAGGGACCTCCTGGCACCCTAACAATTTCATTCCATTGAAGTTGTTAGGGTGTTCAGAGTGTTTCATTAACATTAAGTAAACTATGAAATGAATAAAACGTTAAGTAAAATAAAGTAAAAAAGCTTAACAGTTTTCTGGCCTGCAGTGAGGGGGAAACTGCTCTGGCACCCAAGAGGTTAAAACCAACAGCCATCATATATGAATGTAGCTGTGTAAACATGTATCTCTATAGCATTACTTATAAACATATAAATGTTTATTTTCCACTCCTATTTCTAAAATGGTTAGTATCTTTAACGTACACCTGTCATGTTGTGCGATAAGACTTTCATATTAAAAAGCATGACAAGTTATTCAGCTATCAGCTACACAGAGTTTCTGACCATTTTAGGTTCACTGCTATGCTGTCACTGCACGTATGGAGCTTTATAACTGAGGTTTAAAACAGAAAAGGCAAATAGAAAAATAAACACTCTGAGACCCTCTCTAGAGGTTGATAAACATCCCTTTGTTTGTGTAGCAGCAACGTTCTGTATTGTGAGACACAACTTCCTCTCCTGTGCTTTGGGTGGTCCAGGTCTAACCAAATGGTGCTTTATAACACTGAATAATGTGTTCCAGCCATTAAAAAAAATCAAACCAGAGTTAATTTGCCCATTTGTTTACCTAAAAAGGGGAAATAATAATACTTCTATTCCTTTGAGTTGAAAGGGATCAAACGAAGCTAAGATAAAATACCTTGGATATGCTGATAAATAAAACCAGTTTAACCCCTTAAGGACACATGACATGTGTGACATGTCATGATTCCCTTTTATTCCAGAAGTTTGGTCCTTAAGGGGTTAAACTCATTCCGATTTTGTATACAGGTGGTCCTCGTTTTGCGACCTACCTGTTTTACAACGGCTCGCACCTACGACCAGCTCTCTTGCAGGGTGGTAAGTGCGAGCCGTCGTGGAAATTAGAGGGATTCCCTGATTTCCTGCGTTCATCTATGTTTGGGGACATTTCCCCGAACATAGACGAACGCAACTGAGCAGGGAATTCCTCTAATCTATGTTTGGGGAAATTTCCCCAAGCATAGATTAGAGGGATTCCCTGCTCTTGTGCGTTCATCTATGTTCGGGGAAATGTCCCTGAACACAGACATGCGCACCAGAGCAGGGAATCCCTTAACTCCTCACTTACTGACCAATTAGTTCTACGACCGGGTAGCAGGAACGGAACCAGGTCGGTAAGTGAGGAGTACCTGTATAGGCATTGTCTTAGACGTGTTTAATGTTTTATTAAATATTGCATCTCAGTATCTACTTTCATTGTATTTTTCCATTTCTTGTATTTGTGATATTGTGTATATACATTTATATATGAAATCTATTCACTATGAACATTGCAGTTTAATTCAGTTTAATTGCAGTTTAATTCTTTAAACAAATGACTATAGAAATCGTAGAAAAGCCTTTTTTCCAACAATAAAATTTCTAAATGCAGACACATGACATTATTCTGCAAGATGTTAAAGGGAAAGCAAGAAATACTATTCCAGTTTTTTTTACCATCTACAAAACATCTAGTGGTACATAGCTAAGGTAAGGTACTGTTATACGGTGAATGTCCCAGTACTGGGATTGTTATGCCCCAGAGTAGGCTTCCCCAAACTCCGGCCCTCCAGATGTTGCTGAACTACAACTCCCATGATTCTCAGCCTCTTTCATTCATAGAATCATGGGAGTTGTAGTTCAGCAACATCTGGAGGGCCGGGGTTTGGGGAAGCCTGCCTCAGAGTGTTGTTTGACAGCCTCACACTAGATTTTCCAACTTATATTTGGGTGGTTCTTGAATGCTAAGTCCAAGGCTCTCTCCCAGAGGTAGCCAACATTCAGGACTCCGGATGTTGTGGACTTTATCTCCCATGATGCTTTGCCATCATTATGGCTCAAGAGCTATATAGGAGATGTAGTCCACTTTGTATAGAGTGCCAAAGGTTACCTACCCCACAACTAATAATTTAGATCAGCTCTCAAATGACAATCCAGATTGAAATCATGGCTATTTACGAGGGTCTTGTGATTTTATTAAGTCACCACTCCCCAGTCCTGTATGATGAGTGACAAGAGTTACTTAAGACGGAAATTTATCTTAGAATGTTTCCACTTCATTTTCAGCAATGTTGCTTCATTAATATAATTAATTAATTTATTAATTAATTAATTACATTCAAACAATTGCCGCACATACTTAAAATCCACTAGACAGGCAGGAAAGACAAATATCCCTGCAGCTTGACTATTATAGCCACAGTTTTGGCCAGATTTAGGTCTTAGTTTAATATATCTTGGTAAGTTTTTCAAATGATTTAATATTTATTTTTGAAAACATTTTTTAAAAAGAGTATCCGAAAATATTACATAATTTGACCATTGATTAAATCAAAATATTAAAGACACCCAGACCACTTCAGCTAATTGAAGTGGTCTGGGTGCTGTGTCCCTTTTGCACTTAGTGCTGCAATGTTAACCCCTTAAGACCGCAGGGCGTTCTATGCCGTCCCCATTTTGGTGGATCTAAATGCCGCAGGGCGGCATAGAACGCCCTGCGATCTTATGTACTTACCCGGTCGCCGGCGAGCCCAGGGAGTCCCCCTCCATCCTCTTTGGTCCCACTGGCCCATGTGACGGCATAGCCGTCCAAGGCAATGCCAGCAGGGGGAGTTCCTGTAATGACAGGTACTCCCCCTGCTGTCTAAAAAAAAATAAAAAAAATGTTAAAACAGTGTAAAAATAACATTATATATACTTAGATCATATATATATTTGTTATATATATATGATCTAAGTATATATATACACATATACACACATACACATAAATATACATACACTGTCTACGTGTATTTTAATATTAATATATACATAATTATATGTATATATATTAATATCAAAATACATGTACAATGATATTGATTAAATATATATATAATTTTCATTATATATATATATTTATATATAATAATAAATAAATAAATAAATATATAAATATGTTAAAAAATAAAATTAAAAAATAATAAAAAATAAATAGATAAAAATATATATACATGCGTAATTTCGTTCTAACTGTATTTTAAAATTAATATATATATATATATATATATATATATTGATATCAAAATACATGAAGAACAAAATAATATATATATATCTATATACATAAGTATATACGTATACATTACTATATATATACCTATATATAAATAAAAATAATAAAAAATTATATGCATATATATATATACACATATATATATATATATATATATATATATATAATAATTCTACGTATATATTTATGTAATAATTTTACATAATTAGGTCATTTTATTAATTACAATTTGCAGGACCTGCCTGACAACCCAGGCCGAAAGTTCAGGGAATTTAATTTTCTAGCACTATATTTGACCCTGTAACTTTTCAAGACACCATAAAACCTGTACATGGGGGGTACTGTTTTACTCGGAAGACTTCGATGAACACAAATATTAGAGTTTCAAAACAGTAAAATATATTACGACGATATCGTCAGTGACAGTGATATTTTTTGCATTTTTCACACACAAATGGCACTTACACTGACGATATAATTGTTGTGATACATTTTACTGTTTTGAAACACTAATATTTGTGTTCAGCAAAGTCTCCTGAGTATAACAGTACCCCTCATGTACAGGTTTTATGGTGTTTTCAAAAGTTACAGAGTCAAATATAAGGCTTGCGTTTCAGTTTTTTGACATAAAAATTCGCCAGGTTGCCTTTGAGACCGTATGGTAGCCCAGGAATGAAAATTACCCCCATGATTGCATACCATTTGCAATAGTAGACAACCCAGGGTATTGCAAATAGGGTTTGTTCAGTTTTTTTGTAGACACTTAGTCACAAACACTGGCCAAAATATGCGTTCAAATTAGTTTTTTGCATTTTCAAATATTAACACTAACTTTGGCCAGTGTTTGTGACCAAGTGGCTACTAAAAAAGACCGGACATACTCAATTTGCAATACCTTGGGTTATCTACTTTTGCAAATGGTATGCAATCATGGGGGTAATTCTTATTCCTGGGCTACCATATGATGTCAAAGGCAACGTAACCAAACTGGCGAATTTCAATGTGAAAAAACTGAAATATGTAACACGCTATATTTGACCCTGTAACTTCCCAAAACACCATAAAACCTGTACATGGGGGGTACTGTTTTACACGTGAGACATTGCTGAATACAAATATGTGTATTTTATTGCAGTAAAAGCAAATAGTGTTTTGACATTTACAGTTAAAATGTCACATAGAACTAAACATATTTTTAAAAATTCTTGTTTTCTCCCATATTTTTATATTTTTTTTATATTAAATTATGTTCCATACCTAAATATTTGATGTTAATCGAAAGCCCTGTTTCCCCTGTATAAAATGATATATAATAAGTGTGGATGCACATAATATGAAAGAGGTGAATTACGGTTGGACAGACATATAGCGCAAATGCCAGGTTTTGTTTACGTTTTGTTTTGATCACAAATTGTACATTTGGCTGCGGTCTTAAGGGGTTAAACATTGTAGTTCCACAGAACTGCAATGTTTACATTGCAGCTCTAAGTCTGCCCTCAGTGTCTCTGTACCAGTGGGGGCAGAATGGGGGCACTTCTGGAATCTTAACTGATTTTTGGTCCGTTATCTGATGCTGGACGTCCTCACGGACCTTCAACGTCAGATTTTCCCCATAAGAAAGCATTGAATAATTTGAAGTCTCAAGACCTTGATTTAAAAAGTTTTCAAAATGATTCAATAACGTTGAAAAATCTTTCCAAATTATTTATCCACAAAAAATTCCTATGACTTTTATGGTGAATTATGATAAATCATTTAGCAAGCTTATTAAATGAAGGTCTTAATAAGCCAGCATTCAGAGTTTAGAGAATAACTTTGTTTGAATGTCAAAAATGTCACATTTTAATGAATAAGTCTGTGAATATTTCCAAATGTTATATATATATATATATATATATATATATATAGTATAGATCTGTATTGCCAAAGGTTTTTATTGCATGTTGTGGATAATTCATGCATCTGCAACACGTATGATATTCCGGCTTACTGCACAATACTCTATTTAGAACATTCTTTCACCTGGAGTGACCTTTTAAAAAAACATATACAGTGGAGAGTTAATCATTGTTAAAAAATACCTTTTCCTAGTAGGTAAATAAATTGTGTTACTTACACCCATTACATGCAAGAGTATTTGGTGTGTAATTTGCAACAGTTCTCAAAGTAGCCCAAATTGACCACCAACAGATCTGTAATGAGCAGACACTTAATTCTGTTCCAAAAGGGATATTATTATCATTATTATTATTATTATTATTATTATTATTATTGGGATTTATATAACGCCAACTAATTCAGCAGAGCTTTACAATATTATAAAAGGGAAATTTAACAATAAATTCAACAATTATATATTGTTACAGGAACAATAGGTTGATGAGGACCTCACTCGAAAAAGTTTACAGTCTAGAGGTCGGAAAAACGTGGATCCTGGTGATCATTTAACATCAATGTAAGAAAAACAGCTTGAGAGCGGTCATTTGTTTACTATTAAGACTAATTTAAGGGTTTATTGGCATCTTACACCTTACCATTTGGTTATTATATTAAGAGCTAGTGGAGGACTCTGAAAAGTAAAATGTTTTATCCAATTCATTTCATCTGAATTATACAATCTGTTCAAACAAACCAAGTTTTATTAATATGTTGACTCAGTACATCGGAATTGCATTAACAATTATTTGTTTAAGTATTCCTGCAATTTAAACTGTGGTGCAATTTTGCATTGCAAACATATATATAAGCAAATGCAATGCATTAGCAAATAACACATTAGCAAATAACTGGTGCTACCATGCACCAACTCGAACCCCAATTTTGGGCAACATGTGCAAGGGAACTAAGTAGTTGTCATGAAAAATTCAAAATATTAATATTATTACATCCATCATACCACTAGCATAAGTTACATTGTTACATCCATCATACCAGTAGAATAAGTTATATTGTTACATCCATCATACCAGTAGAATAAGTTATATTGTTACATCCATCATACCAGTAGAATAAGTTATATTGTTACATCCATCATACCAGTAGAATAAGTTATATTGTTACATCCATCATACCAGCAGTGGTGTATCCTGGTTTTGTGCTGCCCTAGGCAGGACAAAACTCAGGCGCCCCCCCCCCCCCCCCCCGGGCGCCACCCCCACCCAACCTTTACCCCGCCCCGCATTCTAAATACACACACACATTCACTGACAGATACGCATACACTAGCTAACAGAAACACACACTCGCTAACAGAAACACACACACACTAACAGACACACTCAGTAACAGACAAACACACTCACTAACAGACACACACTCACTCACTAGCAGACACAAACTAGCAGACACACACACTCACTAACATACACACACACACTCACAGGCAAACACACACACTAACAGACACTCACAGTAAGACACACACACTAACAGACACACAGTCAGACACACACACTCACTAACAGACACACACACTCACAGGCAAACACACTAACAGAAACACACTAACATACACACACACTAACAGACACACACACTCACACTAAATATGCTAGGTCTGGTTACACTATTTATAAAGTGCCTGGCTAGCACCTACCTATGTACCTACATTTACCACAACTTACCACTTACCACAGTTAAAGTTTAACTTATATCATATATTTACATTTGAAGATCCATACTTAAATTATATAATTATATATACTTTATATGCCCCCTATGCAGTTCATTTATTTAACCAATCAATCAGACATAATTTACAATCTGATTTATTTTTTATTTTTTATTATGTTTGTAATACAGAAAAACTCTGCACTGATACTGGCAGTGAAAATTCCAAATTAATTTCAAATTTAAGGTCAAGATAGCCGAACGAGAAAAAATCTCTAAGTCAGCTTTGCTTCCAGTTTGATTGTTTTGACCTTAAATGTGAAATTTACTTTGAATTCTTACTTTATTTGGAGAATAACCCTGCTAGTCTTTTTCTGAAATCTGATTCAGAACAAAACTAATTACACATGTCTAAAAGGGGCACTCCAGACCCCTAAAGCACTTTAGCTTGCCGAAGTGCTTTACGTGTAAAGAGTGTGCCATTTTTTTTTTCATTTTACAAAAAGTGCAGATTTTATAGAGAAATTACCACTTTCATAAATTAACCTTGTTACACCCTCTGGCTGTCAATTAGACAACAGATCCTGTTACTTCCTGGAGCTAAACTCAGAAAGCATTGCCATGTTTAGAGCACCTGCCTTGCAAAGACTTCTCATTGAGCTGCATTGGGAAGTTTGTGATTGGACGGCCACATAAAGTCTGGGCGGGGTTAGAAGGGGAGGGCTTGCAAAGGCTGCAGACAAGAGATCTGCAGCTTTTGCAAACTGTTTTTAGATATAACCCTAATGAGGAATGCATACATGTTTTCATTGTGGGTGTATCTACTTCATAGTGGCTTATTTTATAATTTATTTACTTTTTTTATTTGGGCAGTGGAGTGTTCCTTTAATAAATGAATCGCTATAAATTTGGACAAATTAACATGTCTATTAAGAGATGAGAAATTAACTCAGTAACTACAGTAGCTTGAAGAATGTCAAACTTAATACTCGTGTTTCTAATCTGTCAAACATTTTAGAAATGTATCATTCATAATTTAGAAGCACACCATTTATTCAGTCGTCTGCTAAGTGTTATCTGACAATTAATTGTTTCCCCCAATGTATGCCAAAGATTTCAATGCATTACTCAGTTGTCTGGTATTTAAAGGGTTAGGACATTCCGGTTTTACATAGTTGGAAATATAACGGACTTTGAGAAGTTTTGCAGTTTGGCTATTATGGTCTCAAATGTGCGATTCCTTTGTCAATTCTTTACAATGTATGGTTAATCCAGCCTCTAGTGGCTAATTCACTGACAACCACTAGAGGCGCTTCCGTGTTTTTCACTGTGAGTAATGCTTTCCTATGGGTGGATTGAATGCGTGTGGCTCTTGCCATGCACGCGCATTCGGAGCTGACGTCGGCAGAGGGAGGAGAGTTCCCCAGTACCGAGGGAGCCCTGCGCTGGAGAAAGGTAAGCCACATGTGTGGTCAGTCAAAAACGGGACTTCCATGGAAAACCCGTACCCCTGAACAGATCTGTTTTTTGGGGGGGGGATATGTTGGTCACCCAGATTGGGCAGAGTAAGTGATGAGAACCGCACTCAGTCCCAACGGCCAAGGGTGCTCCAGAGCAGGACCAGCAATCCCAGTACAATAACCCAAGAAGAAAAAACTCACAGGCACTCCAACTTCAAGCCGCAGGCAGATTTATTATGACAGAATGCAACGCAACGTTTCGACCGGAAAGGTCTTTTGAAAAAAACCTTTCCGGTCGAAACGTTGCGTTGCATTCTGTCATAATAAATCTGCCTGCGGCTTGAAGTTGGAGTGCCTGTGAGTTTTTTCTTCTTGGGTCACCCAGATTGGGGCTATCAGGGGTTGGGACTTTTGTGGGGTTTTTCATGTATTTTATATGTATTTTGGGGTGTTTTATAAACTGTTATATTTTCTGTGCCTGAGAGATAATTAAATTATACGTGTTTGCTCAGGTAATTATCTCTCAGCACAGAAGATCCTGGGAGGGATTTCCCTGTATTGTTACATTGGAAACCCCTTGAAGGTTTTTTTTGCATAAAAGGCCATGTGTTGCCTTTAATGAAACAGACTACTCCCAGCATTAAGCCTCGGCTCATGTGTGGGGGGAACAGCTATACTGCTATAATCACTGCAATACAGATATACTTTCTTGGAGGAGAGGTCTTCCCACTGGGAGCTGGATCCAGGTGTTGAAGTGTTGGTCCAGGGTGGGAAAGGATGGTGATACCCTAGCCAAGCTGCTGCGACTAAAGGGGGCTACAGTGCTTATGGTGTCCGGTGCGGTGCTTATGGTACTCAGCGACTACTAGAAAGCACGATTGGCGGAGGTACCCAGTCTGGTTGCCAGGCGGTCCGCCACAATACCACACAAAGGTTTAAATGGTAAAAAAAAATTTAAAAAAATAAACATACCATGAGGTGGAAAGACAACATTTGGTTCAGTTTTGTAGATTCTTAGATGAAAAGCTAGGTAAAGCCAATAGATATATAAAAAAAAGCTATCAGAACAATTAAAAACCTTCTGTGGACATGCTGGGTAATATGTATCAGGAAGAAACTTGAAGAAGAAATCACCTTCCATGAGTAGTCGTTTAATCATAACAGTTCTGTCCAACATACAATGTATGTATCACTGTATCAAGGAGTTAGAACATTCAATCTGTTACCAGGTGTCTGGGCAATATGTCAGCTCTATAAGGTTCTATGTCAAGCATTAATGAGCTGCCCAGTCACTGAAGGCAACTGAATTAGAAACATAGAAACATAGAATGTGACGGCAGATAAGAACCATTCGGCCCATCTAGTCTGCCCAGTTTTCTAAATACTTTCATTAGTCACTGGCCTTATCTTATAGTTAGGATAGCCTTATGCCTATCCCTATCCCACGCATGCTTAAACTCCTTTACTGTGTTAACCTCTACCACTTCAGATGGAAGGCTATTCCATGCATCCACTACCCTCTCAGTAAAGTAATTGAGGTTCCTGTTGCATACATTTGTGCTAAAGAAAATTCACTTAATTGGCGGACAGTTGTTATCTATACCCTTCTTCAAAATATAGACTGCTCCGCCCTCCAAACGGAATTGCTTCTCAGTATTAATTTAGTATAAATTCATACTGAGTATTTTGGAACTAATATGTGAAAAGCATTATTGATAAGGGCAATACATAATAAGTGTAGAATGCATAAATAATGCCCTTTTATTGAATAGGACATAGTTAATGCCATAATTGATTGAGACCTTCTGAGGTTTGAAGGCATGCATGTAAGCAAGCATCAGCAGCCTAAACTGTTAAAAAATCCCACCACTCAGAAGTCATTCCAAGTACAATGGGATGAATAGTCTGAAACAGCTGGTGTTATAGGTATTGCTTATTCTCACAATGCAGTTTGTTTTCAAATATCTGAACTACTGCATGCTAAAATATTTTGAGGAATTGTAAGTTCTTAGCTGCTATAATATTCTCCAAGACCATTGGAGAAAAGCCAACATGGCAGCTTATATCAAAGCTGAATCAACTCCTTGAAGTTTTTGCCAGACCCCTGCAAAATAAGGCTTTAATTTAAAGGCTAGCTCAAAGCTAATCGATTATAGGCACAGCATTTAGACAACGTCAGAACATATCATAATGGTTTTCATAGATCTCAGACTAGCGATTAACTCTCGTTATTATAGGAATATAAATATATTCTCCATAAATTTGGAGGCAACTATGATCCAGCTTGGTTGAAAGGAATAATGAGTCCAAAGATTGTCCCTGATAATCTGAGGAGGGGTTGAAGCTCCCAACCTTAAAAAGTAAAACTGGTAAAAGCTAATCTCTGTGTTTTCTCATATACACTTCTAGTGGGCTCTCACACGTTGATCAAGGTCCAATTGTACTTACATGCTTAACTGAGACATTAACATTGCTCACCTAATAATTAGATTTTGAAGCTGGCAGTATTTTTCTTTTATGGCATTTTTGCATGAAAAATAGATAATTGTATTGAATTGTAATCCTGTGGAAGCAACAGTTGTAATCCCATGGCAGCAAAAGTTGAAAATTGAGTGAAAATAAGGGTGAAAATTGCAAGAAGACCACATTTTAGGTTTACGATAATGATGGTCAAAAGGTAGATCCACAGATGTTCCCCAAGTGTCAAATAGGAGATGTAGCACAACGACATGTAGTGATCTATCTGTTTGCCAGCCCCGGGAAATACATTAGGAACTGTGCAATCATTATTTAGTACTGCTCAGAGTATAATTTGGAGTTCTCTGAGGGAATTTACTTTTGTGTCTGTCCTTCTCGTCTATCTTTTAAGACAGAGATATGGGTCTGTCCTTCGAGGGTGGTCTTAGAAGAGAATATTATACGTTGATTGACAATAACTACAATATTGTGTAAAGTACACGGACCTTATCAGTGTTCTCACATGTGCTTGTTAATAAAACAACAAGCTATCTATCATTCTATCAAATTCTAACATTCTGTTTCACTAGGTTTAGCAAAGAGAGTGGTGGAGTACCTTGTAACAAAATCGTTCTCTATCGTTCTTTATGTCAAATTAACCTGATTCACATTCATTTAGCAGAGAGATGGTTTGAAACCATCATGCAAGGCCGTACATAAGTTATTCTGGACAAAGTAGCTTTTTGTGTGAAACTGAAGCATATGTGAAATTATTTAATTTAGAAGTGGTCAAAGACAGATGTTCAACTGTTAAGGAAATACAATTGCTATAATTCATTGTAAATATTAAGAATCAAGAGAGCAGTGTTCTGATACAACTGAGGATCTACCTGTAACCACTTCTGATCTAAGCACGCCCAAGATCATTTAGATTCTATTAATTTTATATTACTAAGATACTACTAATCTAAATAAATACCAAAGTAAATAAATTGATAGATAGTAGCAAATTTCAACGACCTATTATACCTACTATATACACAACATTGGAAGAGGGATTATCTTTAACTGGTGAAACATTAGTGGCTTATCTCTCTGTCACTGCCGGGGGTATTTCACTAAGCTCAGAATGTTTTTTCTTCAAAACATGATAAAACAAGAAAAGGAAAAAAAATGTAAATCAGGTTAGTTTGGGGAGTTGGTTCTCAAGGATTTTTCCCTTTGAAATTTGCTAAATTACCTCTGTAATGATCTAAATGAGATCTAAATCGGATGGTCATTGGCAAGAGTGTCAGAGGGGCCAAAATAGCCCTGAGATGGAGACAAAAAAAAAAACACAAAAAAACTAAGAAAGTACTGAGGAGTGTAACATTAAGAAATCTTCCGATTATTCATGTAGAACAATAACAACAACAAAAAAACTAAAAAATAAATATTACATATTTTGAAATTATGTTTTTTATGTAATTATTTGAAAGTATAGAAGTTATAAAAAAAGTAGTTATAATCAGAGGTTATTTTGAAAAACATAAAATATACGTGAATGTTAATTCTGAGTAATTACTGTATGCGTAAATTACTTCCCACATAAAATATAATTGCACATTCTTAAACAAATGAACAGGAGTCTTAAACTGAGGGGGGGGGGGATGATCAAATCGAGCTAGTCTGTTGCATGTAAAAGGTGTGGATTGGTTCCCACGGGCATTCATGTTCCATAATAGATCTTCACAGCTGTTTGTTGTGCTATTTGCATATTGTAGAAGATGAGGAATCCAAGTTCAAGGTAGTTAGGGGTTGTTAGCTTTTTTTAGCTATTTCCGTGCCATAACGGTGGTGACCTTGGCCATATAAAAGTGTCGTAACTAACTTGAAGAAAATGACTAGTAGTTTTATTTCCCACCTGTTTTGTGAGGAATCCTGCTTATTTTAACAACAAAATTGGGTTTAAATAGACAGACAGACATCTGCAACACATGATGAAATCCCAAGATATGCAGCTCATTATAGGTGTATAACCAATTAAAAATCCTGAACAGTTGAATCGTCAATAATTTATTCTACTTTCTTAGAGAGTGGACCTACTGGAGTTGGAGATTGTCCTGCTGGAGTTGGGTTGCAAGCATTAGACAGCTTCATGTCTGTTTGTAGTAGTGCACACATTGACTACAGACCATACAGTCGTTTCATTTCCCATTATTGAACTTTTATCAAGAAGTCAAGGTAACTGGGCTGAAATGTCAATTGTATGCTGTTCACTTTGTCTGCTTAGAAGAGAGTCTTTTGTTTATTTTTAAGTCTTTTGGGAGCTCTCCTCATTGATTACACTATAGAGTTGGAGATTGGAACTAAAGAAAACCAGAGTTAAATCTGCGTTGGAAATGCTTCTTAATCAGCTACTTTGACCTCAATTTTATTTTGATTTTCATTTGCTACACTTGAGAAGTATGCAATGTGCTCATTACATTTAATGTGTATGTGAATTCTGAGTAGTATTATGAATGTATACACATATATCTATCTAAATGCTAGACTATCTATCTATCTATCTATCTATCTATCTATATACATATAGACATATATATAGATAGATAGATATATATATAGATATGTATTTATATTATTATTATTATTATATATTAATATAATACACGTTTTAATTTACCAATATATATATATAATTCCACAAATAACTCGGCACTCCACCTTCCAAATGCAACAATGTTGATACTTGCCTGGGTGCAAATTGTCACATTAAAAATATAGAAAAATATAGAAAAAAATGTATTTGTATATATTGCACTCTTTGAAATCATGCCAATGAAATACAATATTCGAGGAAGGGACACAGTCTTTGATGCACACACATTCACTGACAAAAACATTCATTGACACACTTGCCCATACAAACATATTCACTCCATGAACTATGCACACATTTGGTGGCACACACACACAAATTCATTCACAAATGACATACTCACTGACACATACACTCACACTCCCTGACATATGGCTACACAATTGCTGCTCTACTAAAAAAACATAATCACTGACACATATATACACAGTGAGACACACTCACTGACACACATAAACATTACACATTCCTATTTATACCAGCCTTGTATTTTCACCATTCTAGGCCACATTATTTCTTTTTAAATCAAATCGAAGGTCTATGGCTGCTTCCAAACCCCAGTCTCTCACAATTCCCCAATGTGCAAGTCAAGACCTGAGATCTATTTAACCCCTTAAGGACCAAACTTCTGGAATAAAAGGGAATCATGACGTGTCAGACATGTCATGTGTCCTTAAGGGGTTAAAGAAAGACAGCTCAATTGAAATCCTTTTTTTTTTCTGTGCCCAACGATTTCCATGAAAAATGTGACAAAGTTTCATTTTCTTTATTTTTTGCATAAAAGACACATTTTACTCTCAAAATGTACAATTTCCACCATGAAATACCTGTCTAAAGAACTCACATACATATTTTTGGGTCCTGAATAAGAACAGAATGATTTCAATTTTCACCTCCAAACCTGTGTCACATATGATATTTAAAGAAAAACGTTACAATGTGTCATATCTATATACTGTTATTATCAGAGAAAGAAAAGGCAAGGAACAAAATAACTATAGTGGAATTTCTAACACAGAGATAGATACATAGATAAATGCAGATAACCAACGCAATGCTTAGATGTATTCCAATAACAGAAAGATATTTAATTAATATTCTTTGAATCTCCCTTTGGGATCCTTGAGGTTTTCCTGCTTCTAATAACTTCATCACAATGTTTCCCACTAAGTTTTTTTCAGAGGATTTTCTCCATTACTATCGAACATCCAGAGGGTATTGTCCTAACCAGTTAACCCATTGTCTTACATTCCATACATAAGGACAGGGATAGGCAACCTTCGGCACTCCAGATGTTGTGGACTACATCCACCATAATGCTCTTACACCCATAATGCTGGCAAAGCATCATGGGAGGTGTAGTCCAAAACATCTGGAGTGCCGAAGGTTGCCTATGCCTGCGTTAGGACAAAAGAAGGATGAGTTGTTATATGTGTCTTATAAAAATCTGGTTCTTCTGTTGAATTTCTTCATTTTTTTTTTTTTTTTTGCTGGCAAACTTTGCAAGTTATTTATTTCTGCTATGTTTGCATTTATAACATGGAATAATTTAAGGGCAGTAACCAGCAGAGCAAATCAATAAATGAAACAGAATACAAAGAACATTTTCACAAGGACGGACCTTTTAGGGTCATACCTTTGGTTCTGTTGGGTGAGGTGCAGAAGGTATGTAGATATAAGAAAAAGACTTCCAGGAATAAAAAATACCCAAATCAGCAACAAAAATCATAAATATCTTGATTTCTTAATTTAAATTAATGTCTGGAACACAGCAGGGGGAGAGCACTGGCTAAATTATTCTAAAGCGAAGGCCCTTGGTATAGAAAGAACACTATAAAAATTACTATGAACATTTAAATGGGTATGATAGATTTATCTATATTTTCTGGCTGGAATGAAATCTAAGATAAATGGGGAAAAAAAATTAAAATAAATAAAAATAAAAATAAAACTGAAATGTTTCTTTTTGGATTGGTACTAATTTCAAAACAAGGATAAAAATGATTATTCTAAACACATGTACTGCGATATATTGGTAAACCGTTACTCAAGAAAAAGAGTTTGTAGTAGCTACCAAAAATACATTATGTACTTTTAAAATCCCATTTGGTAAACTGGTAACCATGGAATGTGATTAAAATTATGTTTAACCCCTTAAGGACACATGACATGTGTGACACGTCATGATTCCCTTTTATTCTAGAAGTTTGGTCCTTAAGGGGTTAAATTATATCATCCAATCAGAGGAAGGTTTGATTAGTCTGTGAGAACACTTGCACATGCAGTTCCAAATGACAAAAAACGTTGTAGAATTTCAGTAAACAACACCAATAGAAAGGTCGAACCATGTCTATTTATCAAATTGGGAAAAGCTGAAGTATAATATGTAATAAAGTAACAGCATACACACGCAATAGTGTGCAGTTCAGAATCATGCAAAGCTGTTTCTAGCAAAATATGTGGGGTTTAGTTGCAACATATGACTATACCATGTTAAGCCCACCTCTGAGTGGAAGCACCCGGGTTTTGGCAGGGCCTAATTTAAAGTTAACCTGGAGAATAAACATGTAGTCTGTGCAACCTCCTACTTAAACATCTTCAATCAGTTTTCGTCCCAGATTTTCTTTATACCAAACAATGTATTAATTGCCTAAATAGTATTTTATCCTGCCCTAATATGTATTCTTGGTAAAGAATGGAGAATAAATGAGAACAAATTCTGGAAGATACATTTATTAACACTGTTAGTGTTCTCTGGAATTCTCGGGATACTGCACAGGACCAGCCTGCAGAGTCTTAAAGGGATTCAGTAGTGTAAGGAATATAAAGTTGTATTCCTTACACTATTGTTCCAGCTGCCCCCCCCCTCCCCCCCACCCCTCGTGACCCCCTCTTAAAATATAAAGGGTTAAAAAAAAACCTTAGTTTACTCACTCATTCCAGCACCAATCTCCCTTGGGCTGGGTCGGCACTCTGCCTCCTGTGGCATTACCTGACCGGAAGGGATAATGCGCATGTGCATCGACTGACGCAAGTGCATTAGGCCGTTTCCATAGGAAAGCATTCAACACTTTCTAATGAGTATGTTATTGATGCTGGATGTTCTCACGCAGATAGTGAAGACTTCCAGCATCAGTTGGGTGACCAAAAGTCTGATTGACAGCCTCTAGAGGCAGTATTAGTCATGCAAGGTAATTATTGCAGTTTCTCTAAAACTGCTGTGATTTACATTGCAGGACTAAGGGGGACTGGGACACTGTATCACTTCAATGAGATGAAGTGGTCTGGGTGCCTATACTGTCCCTTTAATGAGGGTCAAATGGCTTTCCCTTAATGCCATTCAATTAGTATCAGCATATAAGGAATGGAAAGAGGTCCTGGTTTGCCTTTTCTTGGTTGCAAGAGTATTGGTGGTTGCCTTTTGCCTGTGGCATTAAAGGAACACTCTAGTCGTCAAAAGCAGTTCAGTGTGTCCTCTTTTTCATTTCACAAACATTTCCAAAGAAATTGGTGCTCATATGAATAATTCCTGTTAACACCCCTGGCTGTCAATCAGACAGCTGGTCCTGTTACTTCCTGGTTTGTTTAGGTCAGTGGAGCTAAACTCACGAGGAAGCAATTCTCCCAGAGCACCTGCCTTGCAAAGTGTTCTCATTGAGCTGCATTGGGAAGTCTGTGATTGGACAGACACAGAAAGCCTAGGATGGATTAAAAGAGGAGTGCTTGCAAAGGCAGTATACAAGAGATCTGCAAGCTGTTTTTACATATATATATATATATATATATATATATATATATATATATATATATATATATATATATATATATATATATATATTTATTTAGGCAGTGGAATGTCCCTTTAAGGTCCATCAAGCCTCACTGCCTTCCACTGCAAAAAAAAACAAAACATTATTATTACGTTTTTATTACTAGCAGATGTCTGCACTCAGATCTAGCAAAATGACAGTGTTTACGTGTCTTTTCATCTTTACAATGCTACAGTGCTACTCTTTATTGACTGCCATGTCTACAGTAGATTGGTGCTCATCCGTTTTAGATTTTGGTTTTTAGAAAAAAACTTTTTGTAGCTGTTTAGGACATATACGAGAAATATTAAGGACACGTTTGAAACCCTTTAAAAACACCTTTGGATCAGTCAGTGGTTAATTCAGTTCAGGACGAATTTAAGTTTATCACATCATTCATATTTTCAGGAATTATGAACACGTAGTAAATTTAATCTCTATTGGAGATTTTAACTTTTCCTAAATAATTTGGGGCACATAGTCCCTTACTGATTATGTGCAAATCACTGACACTAATTACTGAACCTCTGTAGATATTCTCTAGTGCTGAATTCATGGAAGGTATTTAACTGCCTAAAGACCTCTTAGTCTTAAAGTTTTAATGACTTTGATAATTACTTGGCAATTATGCGCTTTAGCAAGATGAGGCAAGTAGGTGACACATCCTGCATAGTACAAATACCACATCAGATAAAGACAGAATAAGTGTTCATAATTGTCTTTGTTTCAGTCTACCATGTTTATAAACCACCATGGCTACTGTATCCCTGTTGCGTTTTAAGGTCTGAAAGAAGCAGATCTCAAGTCTCAAGTATCGAAAGTATTGAACTAGCAGCTGTCTTCCAATTATGTCATCTTCTGTTGCTATTGTCTATGTCATGCAGCATATAAACAGACAGCCAGTTGGAAAAGTGATTATTGTCAGAGTGCAAGACACTTACTTGCTAAAGTTAGAGGGATTTGCAACATCAAGTGTGCATCACTTCCAAAATATTATGAACAACCAGTGCATCAGTTGACCAACCGCCTATTATAATGCATTTGAATTGGTCTTTATGAGAGACAAAATTCTCACATACTTGTATTATGAAAGACAGAACTCTCACTTAATTACATAATGGAATACAGAACTCTCCCTTCATTGCAATTTTATTTTATATCTTTTAAATCAGGGGTCAAGTCCTGAGGAATAAAGTGTGGGAACTCACCCAAGATATATATATATACAAAAAAATGCAATATTTCCCTGCACTCACGCTCAAAAAGAAACGTCACCGGGCGCATCACCAAGGCTCCAATAAATAGAAATCCACCAAGTAAGGTTGCTCTCCGGATTTAAAACACAAATTTATTGATACAGTTTAAAAATGACGACCAACGTTTCGGTCCCCGCTCGGGACCTTCTTCAGGGTCAAAAATACAACAGGACACTAAAACACTGTACATACAATGACAATATATACCCCAATATATACCCCAATAATCAAAAAGAAAACTCACCCAGGTGCTGCACTGTCCCTTCCCGCCGGCGCCAAGAATACTTCCGGGTATGCGCGTGCATCACCATACGTGCTCCGCCCCCAATTGTGTGTATTAACATGCAGGGCAGACGGGAGACCGGTCACTTAGGCAACCTTATATACAAATTCACCTCGCGTGAAAAAAGAGTTATGGGCTAAAGGCAGAATAAAGTGACAGGCATGCAAGAAACATTAGGAGGTTATGCATTCTAAATATAACCTATACAAGTCAAACATAAAAAAATGGTACTGTGGACAACTATATAGACTTAAAACTAAATTTTAGTGGTTCTGATCACCCAGACCAGGTACTAAAATATAGTACATATATATATCTAATAAAGTGCTTATTAGAACATAGAGGGTGCCAACTATCTTAAAGTGATAAGGTGCAAAATAATAATAACAATAAAGTATAAGATACTATTCATATAAAGTGCATATTCATATATAGACAATACACTTAGTGCAAGATGCTATAAAGTGATGACGTGAAAACCTGTAAAGTGCATGCTCATTCATAGACTATAGACATATTACACTTGTAATATGTATACATAGCATATACCCCTATTTCTATTCCACAAAAAAAAATATATTTACATACAAATTAAAAACATATAGATTAGCTGATAACCTCTATATAAAAGAATAAAATGTGACGTTCTCATTTAATCCCCTGGGAGACACTGTATTCAATTGATGTATCCAAAAAGCCTCCCTTTGGAGCAACATTCCTCCTCTATCACCCCTCTACGGGGGGGAGGAATGTGGTCTATACCCATGAACTTTAAAGCTGACAACGGATGTTTTTTATTAAGAAAATGTTGGGCAACAGGCTTATCTGACAATCCATCCCAGTACACTAGTCTGATACTCGAACGGTGGCCCCTAAGTCTTTCACACAATTGCGTCTCCGTTTTACCCACATAATGGAGTCCACACGGGCATGTCAACTTATAAACTACGTAGGGGGTTTTGCAGGTGATGGTATGTTTTATATCATATATTTTATTAGTGTGTGGATGATTGAACTTCTTTGCCGCAATCATATGTCCACATGTCACATACCCCATACATCGTACGCTCCTTCGTATATTATGTTTAACCGTCCCAGAGTAGCTCTCCACAGGGTCTGTGTGCACCAACATGTCTTTCAAATGTTTATTCCTCTTATAACAAATTAGAGGACTCTCCTTGAAGAGTTTTGCCCTGATACCGGTCGCGTCAGAAAAAGGGAGGAGCTGGAAACCACGAGGAAAAAAAGACCGCGAAAAACCCCTTATTTAAAGCAAGTTAATTTTGAATGGACTCACACTTTGAGAAAGGCTTCGGCTGAAACGCGTTAGTGTGTGGAGAGTGGAACTGCTGTATTTTATTTATTTATTGCTGCTGTTGTACCTTGGAATTAAACCTTTTGAAAAGAAACCTGCATCCTGGTTATTTGAAAGAAAGAAAAAATCGACAGTTAGCTTTTTGGATACCAGCCATCACTACTCCTTATCCATTCAAAGCTTTTAGTCTGAGTCAGCTTTTGAGTAACTCAGCAATATGTGAGTGTGTCTATTTATACACCATTTTAAATTTTATTTTGACGTTATTACCCTATGTATTTTTCCTGATTTTGTATTCACAGGATTTTACTGAATTGTAAGGGTAATATTTTATATTTTGTATTTCAGTCGTGTTTGTGTCAGAGTTGTTGCGAATCACTCTCTGAAACCGTGCCTTCGGAATCGACTTTTTCAAAGAATGGGGATGTGCACTACTAGCATGTAACAAGGTTTTTCGGTCTGTTGGCTTTGTAAATAAAGTGTATTGGACTCTATCCATCCCATAGGAAAGTTCCAGATCCAAATATTGGACACTATCCTTGCTGATGTTTGCTGTGAGTTTAATAGGTGACGTGAGGAGATTAAGCTCATTAACCATGGTGTCTGCCTGCGTGCCAGAGCCACGCCAGATGATCAAAAGATTATCTATATAGCGATAATACCCAATGATATGCTCTTGGTACGGAGTCAAAATATGGGCTGTTTCATAAATGTACATGTATGCATTCGCATACATAGGGGCCATCGCGGACCTCATAGATGTTCCGGCCACTTGTAAGAACCACTGATTTTCAAATCTAAAGAGGTTATTATGTAAAATAAGAGACAAAAGTTCCAAAACATACTCAACAGGTGGTCCCTGATAAATAGGGGATCCACAGAGCACTTGTCGCATTGCCTCAACACCTCCTGAATGAGGAATGACTGTATATACATTTTTAACGTCCATAGTAATGAATATTGGAGTTATATCATCAAACTTCAAAGATTTGATTCTCTGTAGAAGCGTCTGCGTGTCTTTAATACATGTATGTAATCGCTCCACAGGTCCCTTTAAAAATAAAGTCCAGCCACTGTGCTATAGGCTCCAGAATACCATTGATGGCAGAAACAATGAGTTCGACCCGGCGGTTTAGTTACACTTTTATGGATCTTCGGTATACTATAAATAATAGGAGTGCGTGGGGTATTGCTTATTTAAAAAGTTATTTTTAATTGGGTATTGCTTATTTAAAAATCAAGGCTGATATAGCCAGCTCTGAGGCCCATCTCTAATACATCCACAATCTTCCTTTAAATATCCAGAGTGGGATCACTTGGTAAAGGACAATATGTATTTCTGTCCTGAAGTTGCTGCTTGAGGTCCTCAGAATAGTCTACATAATTCCTAAGAACAATTCCTCCTCCTTTATCCGCCGAGCGGATAACAATTGTATGATCCTCAGCTAGAGTCTTAAGCACTAGTCATTCATTTTTAGTGATATTATGTGGCTTATCTTGTGTCTTAGAGAAAATATCCTGTGACATCTTTGAGGTAGTTGTTAAAAAAAGTCTGAATTGAAGGTTTATTCGTCTGTGGATCCAACGTGGATTTCACTCTAAATTTCTCTAATCCTGTGTAAATATGCTGGGTTTTCTCTTTGTGCATTGCATGGAAAAATTATTTTAGCCTCATGTTTCTTCCTAATTGAAATAGTTCTGTACTTGTAGCGTTACTTCCCCTTTCCAGGGGCCGGCCGGGGTCCTCTGTTCAAGCCGCGCGCGGTCCTGCTGCTGCACGAGCCGCGCGCAGCTCATCCGACGGCTGCAACAGGAAGGCGGGCAGTAACCACGAGAAGCGGTCACGTGTCCCGCCTGACTCTAAGAGCGCGCCGCGTCGCTCTTAAAGGGACAGTGGGAGCCTAAATTGGCAAAGGCCTCCCATTGGTCCCTGTCATGCCACACTCCCCATACACTTACCTTTTGGGGGCGTGGATGTTAATGTATTTATACTCACCTTTTTCCCTTAGTTCCTTGCCCTATCGTGGTTTCTGTTTCAGTTCCCTTTAGCGCTTGTTGTGTTCAGTTGTGTTCCTTCGTACTTGACCTTGGCTTTGTTTCTGACTACGTTTTCTCTTTATCCTTATCTGTTCTGTTTGCCGGCTCACTGTTTACCGTGTACCAGACCCTGGCTAGTCCTAGTTTACGCTGTCTCTTTGTGCCCTTGACCTCGGATCGCTTCTGACTCTGTACTCCTCTCATATACGTCGAGTCCGGCCATTCTAATGTCTGGTAGACGTATCTTCCCTCTGTGTTGTCTTCTGTTGAGTTGAATCCTGCGTGTTGGGGTATATTTATGTTACATTACGATAGGGCCATGGACCCCGCAGATTTAGCTCAGCAGATGGCTTCTCATGAGGCTAGATTTGTAAAGCAGGATCACCGTATGGATCAGATAGCCCAGGCTCTCCAGACGCTCTTATCTAGAACTATTCCAGCAACCACAACTAACCCTCCTACACCTCTTCTTCCTGAAGTATCTACTTTGCCTAATACTTTGGCCCATTTAACACCTCCTCCTAGGTATGGAGGGGACTCTAAGACATGCAGAGGTTTCATTAATCAAATAGAATTCCACTTTGAGATGTATCCATGTTCCTTTCCCACAGATAGGTCTAAAGTGGGGTTCTTTATGCACTAACTTACCGATAAAGCACTCGAGTGGGCTAATCCTATTTGGGAGGCTAATGGACCTATAGTGCATAATTTCAATAGTTTCCTTACAGCTTTTCGTAGAACTTTTGACACAACTAAGAGGTCAAAGAATGCCGTCAGATCATTAATGAGAATTAAACAGGGTTCTAGGTCTGTTGCAGACTATGCCATTCAGTTTCATACCCTTGCTTCACAGGTAGATTGGACCAACAATGGGTTAACTACTACATTCATTGAAGGTTTATCTGACACTATATTGGATGAGGTAGCAGCTAAGGAGCTTCCTATTGCATTGGAGAACCTTATTGACTACCTCATTGATATAGATAATAGGATTCGTGACATGCTCTATACTAAAAACAGGAATAGACATTTGGTTACACCTATTAACCCCAGAGTTGATAAACCTGAGAGCGTTAAAGTATCTGAGGAGGAACCCATGCAATTAGGGGGTTTTCACCTCTTCAGTAACCGGGGATTGGTGGGTGGGAGGGAGAGGGTACCTCCAGTGCCAGGAAAACGGATTGTTTTCCTGGCACTGGAGTTTCCCTTTAACTTCCATCAAGTCTGTCTTGACGTCCTTAATAGTTATAACTCCAATATTCATTACTATGGACGTTAAAAATGTATATACAGTCATTCCTCATTAAGGAGGTGTTAAGGCAATGCGACAAGTGCTGTGTGGATCCCTATTTATCAGGGACCACCTGTTGAGTATGTTTTGGAACTTTTGTCTCTTATTTTACATAAAAACCACTTTAGATTTGAAAATTAGTGGTTCTTACAAGTGGCCGGAACATCTATGGGGTCCGCGATGGCCCCTATGTATGCAAATGCATACATGTACATTTATGAAACAGATCATATTTTGACTCCGTACCAAGAGCATATCATTGGGTATTATCGCTATATAGATGATCTTTTGATCATCTGGCGTGGCTCTGGCACGCAGGCAGACACCATGGTTAATGAGCTTAATCTCCTCACGTCACCTATTAAATTCACAGCAAACATCAGCAAGGATAGTGTCCAATATTTGGATCTGGAACTTTCCTATGGGATGGATAGAGTCCAATACACTTTATTTACAAAGCCAACAGACCGAAAAACCTTGTTACATGCTAGTAGTGCACATCCCCATTCTTTGAAAAAGTCGATTCCGAAGGCACGGTTTCAGAGAGTGATTCGCAACAACTCTGACACAAACACGACTGAAATACAATTGAAAATTATGACTCAGAAGTTTTTGGAGAGGGGCTACAAATTACAGGTTTTGGAAGATGCACTGTTGAAAGCCAGAATAGCTCCCGTGTACCCAAAGATGGACTCTGTACAGAAAATAGTGTTCCCGATGACATTCCACAACTCGTCTAACCAGGTGGCTGCTATTGTAAAGGACAATTGGAAGATGATTGCTGCAGACGACACGTTGCCAAAAATCTTCAAGGAGAGTCTTCTAATTTGTTATAAGAGGAATACACATTTGAAAGACATGTTGGTGCACACAGACCCTGTGGAGAGCTACTCTGGGATGGTTAAACATAATATACGAAGGAGCGTACGATGTTTGGGGTATGTGACATGTGGACATATGATTGCGGCAAAGAAGTTCAATCATCCACACACTAATAAAATATATGATATAAAACATATCATCACCTGCAAAACCCCCTACGTAGTTTATAAGTTGACCTGCCCGTGTGGACTCCATTATGTGGGTAAAACGGAGACGCAATTGTGTGAAAGACTTAGGGGCCACCGTTCGAGTATCAGACTAGTGTACTGGGATGGATTGTCAGATAAGCCTGTTGCCCAACATTTTCTTAATAAAAAACATCCGTTGTCAGATTTAAAGTTCATGGGTATAGACCACATTCCTCCCCCCCGTAGAGGGGTGATAGAGGAGGAATGTTGCTCCAAAGGGAGGTTTTTTGGATACATCAATTGAATACAGTGTCTCCCAGGGGATTAAATGAGAACGTCACATATCATTCTTTTATATAGAGGTTATCAGCTAATCTATATGTTTTTAATTTGTATGTAAATATAATTTTTTTTGTGGAATAGAAATAGGGGTATATGTTATGTATACATTTAACCCCTTAAGTCCGGCGGACGTATATTTACGTCCTTTTAAAAGCGTCTCTAAACGCCGCAGGACGTAAATATACGCCCGCCATTTTTTTTTAACTTACCCGGTCGCCGGTGGTCCCACGCCGGCGATCGCGGTTGGGGGGACTCCCAGGGAGTCCCCCCGCAGCAGATCTGCCTCCTCCGGTCCCTCCCGGTCATGTGAGAGTGAGGTCCTTGCGAGGACCTCACAATCACATGGCCGGTATAGCTGGCTCAGGCATTGCCAGCAGGGGGACCAACTGTAATGACTGGCTGAAAATAAAATAAAATAAAGTTAAAAGTGTAAAAAAAAATATATATATATACTTAGATCATATATATATATATTATATATATATGATCTAAGTATATATATACACATATACACACATACACATACACCGTCTAGGTGTATTTTAATATTAATATATATATAATTATATATATATATTAATATCAAATTACACGTAGACTGATACTGATTAAATATATATATAATTATTGTTATATATATATATATTTATAAATAATATAAAAAAATAAATATGTAAATACGTAAAAAAATGTAATAAAAAAAATAATGAAAAATAAAATATTAAAAAATATATAGATGTGTTTTATTTCGTTCTAACTGTATTGTGATATTAATATATATATATTTATATCAAAATACACGTAGAACGAAATAATATATATATCTATATACATAAATATATACGTATATATCACTATATATATACCTATATATAAATAAAAATATTTTAAAAAAATATATATATATATATACGTATATATACACATATGTATACATATATTAATTCTAAACATATATTTATGTAATAATTTTACATAATTAGGTATCCTAATTAATTACAATTAGCGGGACCTGCCTGACAACCCATGCCGAAAGTATAAGGAATTTAATTTGCTAGCACCATATTTAACCCTATAACTTTTCAAGACACCATAAAACCTGTACATGGGGGGTACTGTTTTACTCGGGAGACTTCGCTGAACACAAATATTAGTGTTTCAAAACAGTAAAATGTATTACAACGATGATATCGCCAGTAAAACTGACGTTTTTTGCATTTTTCACGCACAAAAAGCACTTACACGGACGATATTACTGCTGCAATACTTTTTACTGTTTTGAAACACAAATATTTGTGTTCAGCGAAGTCTCCCGAGTACAACAGTACCCCTCATGTACAGGTTTTATGGTGTTTTCAAAAATTACAGCGTCAAATATAAGGCTTGTGTTTCATTTTTTTCACATTAAAAATCGCCAGATTGCTTACGTTGCCTTTATGACCCTATGGTAGCCCAAGAATGAAGATTACCCCTATGATGACATACTATTTGCAATAGTAGACAACCCAAGGTATTGCAAATGGGGTATGTCCAGTCTTTTTTAGTAGCCACTTAGTCACAAACACTGGCCAAAATTGGCGTTTTTTGCATTTTTCACACACAAACAAATACTAACGCAAACTTTGGCCAGTGTTTGTGACCAAATGGCTACTAAAAAAGACTGGACATACCCCATTTGCAATACCTTGGGTCGTCTACTATTGCAAATGGTATGCCATTATGGGTGTAAATTTATTTCCTGGGCTACTATACAGTCTCAAAGGCAACGTAACCAATCTGACAAATTTCAATTTCAAATGTAACACGCTATATTTGACCCTGTAACTTCCCAAAACACCATAAAACCTGTACATAGGGGGTACTGTTTTACACGTGAGACTTTGCTGAATACAAATATGTGTATTTTATTGCAGTTAAAGCAAACAGTATTATGACATTGACAGTTAAAATGTCATGTAGAACTAAAAAAATAAAACAAAATCTTATTTTCTCCCATGTTTTTCATATTAAATTATGTTTCATAGCTAAATATTTGATATTAAATGAAAGCCCTGTTTCCCCTGAATAAAATGATCTATAATAAGGGGGGGTGCATTTAATATGAAAGAGGTGAATTACGGTTTGACAGACATATAGCGCAAATGCCAGGTTTTGTTTACATTTTGTTTCGTTCACAACATGTACATTTGGCTGCGGTGTTAAGGGGTTAAGTGTAATATGTCTATAGTCTATGAATGAGCATGCACTTTACAGGTTTTCACGTCATCACTTTATAGCATCTTGCACTAAGTGTATTGTCTATATATGAATATGCACTTCATATGAATAGTATCTTATACTTTATTGTTATTATTATTTTGCACCTTATCACTTTAAGATAGTTGGCACCCTCTATGTTCTAATAAGCACTTTATTAGATATATATATGTACTATATTTTAGTACCTGGTCTGGGTGATCAGAACCACTAAAATTTAGTTTTAAGTCTATATAGTTGTCCACAGTACCATTTTTTTATGTTTGACTTGTATAGGTTATATTTAGAATGCATAACCTCCTAATGTTTCTTGCATGCCTGTCACTTTATTCTGCCTTTAGCCCATAACTCTTTTTTCACGCAAGATGAATTTGTATATAAGGTTGCCTAGGTGAAAGGCTCCCGTCTGCCCTGCATGTTAATACGCACAATTGGGGGCGGAGCACAAATGGTGATGCGCGCGCATACCCGGAAGTATTCTTGGCGCCGGCGGGAAGGGACAGTGCAGCACCTGGGTGAGTTTTCTTTTTGATTATTGGGGTATATATTGTCATTGTATGTACAGTGTTTTAGTGTCCTGTTGTATTTTTGACCCTGAAGAAGGTCCCGAGCGGGGGACCGGAACGTTGGTTGTCATTTTTATACTGTATCAATAAATTTTTGATTTAATTCCGGAGAGCAACCTTACTTGGTGGATTTCTATATACATATATATATATATATATATGCATTCACACACACACTGACAGGTGCACACACACATACTCAGACACACATACACAGATACACTCACAGACACACACACACACATACATACATTCACAGGCACACACACACACACTCACTCACAAAAACTCACACACAGACACTCACACACTCACAGACACACATACACACACACAGAAACACACACATACACTCAGACACTCACATACAGACACTCACACACTCACACACACAGACACACACACATACACTCACATACACACACACATACACTCACAGACACATACTCACAGACAAACACATGCACTCTCACACACACACAGACACACACACACATGCACTCACAAATGATTTTGTTTTAAATAAAAAAAATGTCCACCCAGCCTCCCTACCTGGAGAGCTGGCATGGACCTGTCCCTGTCTCCATATCAGACGTGGCGAGGGAGCTGTGTTCTCTCTGATCCCTCTCGCCGCGCGGGCTGTCTACTGATGCTGGGAAAGATAAGTCCTGCTCTCACTCCCATCACTACTGGTCAGCAGCAATGACTACAGTACACATCAGCCCCAATATATAGTAAAAACCAAAGAAAAACAAGTTACCTGCGCTCTCTCCTTAATCCCTATGTATTTTTAAACAAATGGAGGTTTTTAGTTACCTTCAATGGTCATGAGAGAGTAAGCCCACCTGCCAACGTCAAGGCAGGCCCCCCTAGGTGGTTCCTAACTCTAACCATTCACCTTGCTTCCTTGAGCTTCTGGCAAAGACATCTCTAATGAGACAGAAGGGGGTATTTTTTTATATATACACCCCTATACATTTATTAACCCTTAATAGGGAACACATGGGATGGGCGGCAGCATTGCAACAAAGCTGTGTGATACAAAAAGTGGATACAAAAGCAAAAAGTCCTGCGCTCACTCCCATCACTACTGGGCGGCAGCAATGACCACAGTGGTGGTCTAACTTAAATAGTAAAGTGTACTTTCATTCCCCCACCCATAGTCAGCAAGTGGGAGCTCTAATATTAATAATGCACTGGGGATATAATGTTGGGGTCTCTAATTAAATATACAAGGATGTTGAACATGCCACTGTCCATCCCTCTAGTATTGTCACTTATCCCCCCACCCTGGGAGGCAAGAGGTTTCCAAGCCACCCCATATAAACATACCTTATCTACCCACATCATCCTTATATCAGTGAAGGGGACCCAATAGACAAAATTCCTGTAGAAAAACTTCCCATCACAACTGTTCGATTATATAAAAAAAAAAAAATCACAAAAAAATCCATGTCAGTCCATTTAGGGGACAATGCAGACATTGATCGCATAGCGGAAAAAGCCCTGATAAGGGCTTTCCCGCACCTTGTAAGTTAATTTGGACCAAACAGCTTTTCTTGAGACTTGTGTGGGGAATAGCAGGAATTTGGGTAGGCTGGACATTACATCCCCATATTTATTACATTAATTAATAACAGCTCATGGGTGAGGGCTTTAATAATAATATTGCTATGAATTATGTCCCTCCAGTTTATTATAATGTTAGCTCCAAACCATGAAAGTCTACTACAGTAGATATCAAAAAACAATATTGTTAATTGAAACAAACTATAATGTTATGCACATAAAATGTTCCCATTTCAAATATCCAACCACGAGTGCAATCTGTAGTGAGGCTACATGTTACTTCAAACATATATTGTAACTTAATTTCACACGTTGCATAGAGAGAACCCAGCAAAATAAAATTTTAAATATGAAAATAAATAAAGAGAAGAAAAGGTTCTCTATTCCTAGAACAAGAGAAAGATTGTCAGAATGGCGTGAAAATCCCCAAACTGGACCATAATAAAGCTTTCTTTCCTGAAAAATATAAAGGGAATGTCCATAAACCCAGAAATGAATCACTCCCTGAAAAATTCCCATAACATTTTCATGATTAATTTCTTTTTTTACAGTGGCCCGAACCAAGGGAGTAGGTAAATGAATGCAAGTCCATACCGGTGGGGTTAATGTGCGTAAACTCAACTTATTATGAAAGCCCTAGATATACCTCTTCCTCCTGTCCTCTTAAATTAACCTCTTTATTTCTTAAGACCTCTGAAAGGCACTATACCCAAAAGGAGAAAGACAACAAAGTGAAGTGAACAAAAAAGAGTCAATTCTGACGAAGAGGACTGAACATCTGCTTGGATTTAATCCCCACCTTGGGGAATGAGACAGCTGTTACAGCAGGCTGTGAGATTGCAAGGAGGATATAGCTAAGCAGGACCAGCAGTGCAAGGTAATTAGCATTATTACTGCAGCAACTGCGAACTGAGCATTCTGAGCACTTTGCGGATCCTCCTTGGACATATTTGTTAGTCCTTTCTTTGTGTTTTAAGGATAGAACACGTTGAAGTGGGAAGAACATTGTTGCACCTCAGTTGCCTCTGTTTAATCCTGTGTTAATTATAAAATGTTTTAATGTTTCAGTAGCACTAAAGCGTGGCTTCTTACAGTTATTAGATATTCCACTTTTTCTTTCAACTGTAGCAATGTCGCACACTATGCAATGATACGAAGAATCAAAAGGAAGGCAGCTGTGAATCGGTATTACTGCCCACAGGGGTAGCAGCACTGTAGCTCCTGCATGCTTTGATATTCTTGGATGGGCCAATGGCAAAGATGAGCTATAAGCAGATCATCTCAGTGCTTCTCTGAATAAGGACAATGAAAAGTAAACAGAATCCTATATTAAAGTCTATGGTTCCAACCAGACATTTTACAAGAGGCTACTAAAATGACTGCTTGGAATCATGGTTGGAACCATATCTCCCACATAGGAGATCTCAAGTTAGTTTTAAGTCGCTTGTGGACTACACCAAAAGCCTATTGGTCCAGGTAATTGATGTAGTTTACAAGTGACTTAATATTAACTTTAGATCTCCTAAGTGGGAGATACCCAACGGACAAGTTGTTTAGTTTCAATCTATGACAATCTCTTACACTTTTTCAGATTTGAGTCACTAGTAAAATGCCTAGTTGGAACCATGGACCTTTTTAAAGGAATCTGTTTACTTTTCATTGTCTGTATTAATCCTTTTCCTGCTACATCATTTTTGTACATCTGTCCCCACAGACATTTTGCCTTTTCTAGTTGGACTTGTGTAGATGTCAGTATGAAATGGACCTGACGGTTGGCCTACTGTGAATGAACTGAGCGATCTGAATCATGAGAGAACACCCATAAATTAGAGCAGGGTCAAATCCACACATAGAATCATGCACGGGAGATAACTTTAAGTTAATAAGCATTTGGGAAGGGTCAATGAATATGGAACCTCTTGACATTAATTGGTTAAGAATGTCAGCTGATGCACTTAGACAGGCCTATCCGGCATGACGGAGCCCTGATTTCTCTATACCAGGACCTGGCACCCTCAACGCTTCAGAGGAGGAGGGACTGGCGGCCCATCACTGGGGCCCTGTGAGGAGCAGGCCTGAAATATGCCTGGGGCTTCCCATTTAAACTAATGATCTTCCGCGACGGCAGAACCCACATCTTGACACCGGAAGGTGACCCGAAGCGCCTTTTCCAGGGACTGGGAATACCACCACCCTCAGACCTACCAGACCTGGCAATGGGACCGGAGGAGCTTCCACACCTTCAGGCGGATTGGCGTGGTGCGGGAACCAGGAGCCAGCGATGATTCCCTGTGGTATCGTATACCTTTATGTCTCTCCGTCCCCTTTTTTTTCTCCTCTCCATGGCTGAAAGAAGATCCTGCGGTATGTTGGGTGAGGGGCACGGGCCTGGGTTTTTTTAGAGGTTATGTTACACCGGGGATTTTCCTCTAATATGTCTTTAACTATTTTTTTTATCATCCACTTTGAAGGCCTTCTGCAATTAAGCATTTGAATTGGGACCCTTTTGTGTTTGGGGATACGGGAGCAGTGTTTTTGGTTGGGTGGGGGTCCGGGATTGTGGGTTTTTAACGCTGGGCCTTCCTTTTGTGGGCTACCCCATTGTGACTTGTGCCCCCACATTCGATTGTCTCCTTTGCCTCTATTTTCTGGCTTTCGCCATGAGATGGTGGCCCACAGGTGGGCCCCCTGGAGGCCCTCATCTCCCCCAGCCAGACTGCCCTGATGTTTGGCAGCTTCTACCTACGGGAGTCAGGGCTCCTACACCCGGAGCTGGGCCCATGGCATTTGGGGTTTGCTTCAGATGGGGTATGTCTTGGGGGCCGACCTGCGGAGGGTGGGAGGCCCGGGACATCCTCCGCTTTTCACGGACAATGACATTTCGTTATAATATTTACACATGTTTTTTGTTAATACTTGGGGATCACAGGGCTAGTCACCCGTTTGCCTCTTCCATAAGGGTCCATCTTTGTTAAAACACAAGTAAAACAAAACGAAAAAATATGAATAAGTTGAAATTAATACCCCTCCCCCCACCAAAAAAAAAAAAAGGAAAAAAAAAATGATATTCCTGTATATTGCCCTGTCTTTTAGGGCTGTTAATTGGTATATGGGAGTGGAGTCAGCCTTCCATAAAGTGTGTTGTCATTTTCCCTATATATTTATACTATTTATTTATATATATATATATATATATATATATATATATATACATATATATATATATATATATATATATATATATATATATATGGGATTGTGTATTAAACAAGGCATGCCATTGGTGGAATGTATGGGCTTTAGTGAACAGAATCAAATTCCAGTGGTAGAATCTAGCACCCCACTGTCTTCACCAGTGACCACTGGTTATGACAATCAATTATCACCAAGTTGTAACTGTTAAAGAGGCTGTTGGTATGGTAACTAGCTGCTGTCTCACATAGGTGTAAAGATAAGTCATATTAAACTGTTAATAGCTCCTGACTGATTCCTCTTCTGCAACTGTCACTAGTCTAATACTATCCTTACCTTTTGTGTCATTTTACCCCACTCCCTCTAGCATGTAAGCTCATTGCGTAGGGCCCTCAACCCCTCTGTTCCTGTGTGTCCAACTTGTCTGGTTACATCTACATATCTGTTCGTCCACCCATTGTAAAGCACTGCGGAATTTGATGGCGCTATATAAATAACGTAATAATAATAATAATAATAATGTTAACAACTGCAAATTATCAATGCATCTGTGGCTATGCTAAGTCTATGGTGTGTGTGTGTGTGTGTGTGTGTGTTTTCCAGTTCACCTATTTTAGTCTAAAATTTAAAATTCACTTTGAATTCACATTGTATCCAGATAATTCTCACTTTAGTATGTAAGCATGTATGATAGCAAGCAAATCCTTTTTAGTGTAAAGTTTTTCAGGATCGGACTGTGATGTTTGCCAAACATTAGATGTTTAATCCGCTAGAATGACTGTCACTTTGCAGGTTTTGCTGTTATGTTTTTTGTCCCATTATTTCTCCCTTTTTTTTTTTACATTCACCTAACCTAATTCACCTAGCTAATTTATCCACAATTTCTCAGTCAAACAGATCCCACATAGAAGAAGACCAGGGGTCAAGTCCTCAAGTACCCCCTACCAAACCAGGATTTAGGGATTACCCTGTTGTGTCTAAAGTGTGTTTTTGTTTTTTTCCCCAAAACACCTTAGACACAATTGAGTAATCCTTAAATCCTGGACTGTTAGGGGGTACTTGAGGACTGGGTCGGAAACCACTGGGGTACACTGTAGGTCTCATGGACACAGGAGAACAAGATGGGAAGTATAATCATTAAATGGGCACTTCAGCCTTATTTAAATGCTTCATGTAAGAAGAGTGTGACCTTTCTTATTTTTTAATTTTACAATAAGTGCAGATTTCAATAGAAATTGGCACTTTTATAAATTAATCTTGTTACATCCCCTGGCTTTCACTCAGACAATCCTGTTACTTCCTGCCAGTAGAGCTAAACTCAATAGGCAACAATTGCTCAGAGCACTTGCCTTGCAACGACTTCTCATTGAGTTTCATTGGGAAGTCTGTGATTGGACAGCCATAGAAAGTCTGGGCAGGGTTTGAAGGGCTGGGCTTGCAAAAGCTGCAGACAAGAGAACTGCAGGTTTTATGAGATTCTCTAGATATACTTCTAATGAAAAATGCATAAATAAAGGCATGCATGTTTTCATTTGGGGATATATATATATATATATACTAAACAGTGATCTTTGTTGTATTTTAATTTTTTTTTTTTTTTTTTTTTTTAGCAGTGCCCCTTTAAGGTACAAGAGGCATAAGAATAGGAAAACTGAAAGAATTTTTTTTTTTTTTTTTTTGCTTTAAATGTCAAATTTACAAGGCATTTCTGGTGCGCCAGTTATGTATTATATATGCAAAAACATGCAAAACATGTTAAAAGCGTCATTATCTATTCCACTTCTCACTCTATTGACACAGTGTCCACTTTCACTAAAAGTAAATCAGAAAGTTGGTATTTCAATACAATAATAAGCATGACTCATAACTTCAATTTCGTTTTCCCTCATGTGTAAATAGACACACACAAGCTGCGCACAAACTAGACACAATTCCAAAGGATCTCAAATAGCCAAGATTCTGATGAGAACAGATTTACTGAGCTTGGGATTCATAAATCACTTAGATGTTCATGTGGCTTTAATTAAGCAATTTGAAACGTATGAAAAAAAATGTTCCCTATTGTTGCCCACATCCCAGCAAGATCTGCACAAAGTCGTTTTTTGCACCTTGACGGCCTGCTGAGGTGTTTTTAGTTTGCGAAGGAGTGGGTGTTTGCTTATCTGTTGGAAGACAGAGACTGCCTTGAATTCAAGTGGTCTAGATTCAGACCTGTGGCCATATGTTAAAGTATCGAAGTTAGTAGCAGTTCTTAGCTACATGCTTTTCTGCAGGTCAGAAACCCCAGCTGTGCAAGGACACATGTTATATTAACTAAGCCGTCTGATTACATAAACAGACTGCTAGTTCGTAGGGAAGTAAGTGGAAGCAAGGCTTGCTCATTGAGAGGCATGATAACACTATTTAATATACATGGGTTTATGATTACAGATAGCACGTTTATGATTGTTTATGGTATTGGCACTAATAGTGTAATATGTTACAAGTTTTTAACAGGTCACTAATAACATGAAGAGGAAAAAAACATCTTGCATATAAGCAACATTTAAAAGAAGAAAAACTACCACAACAAGAGGACATAGTCTTAAATTAGAGGGACAAAGGTTTAAAAATAATATCAGGAAGTATTACTTTACTGAGAGGGTAGTGGATTCAAGGAATAGTCTTCCAACTGAAGTGGTAGAGGTTAACACAGTGAGGGAGTTTACACATGCGTGGGATAGGCATAAGGCTAGCCTAGCTATAAGATAAGGTCAGGGACTAATTAAAAGTATTTCAAAATATTGGGCAGACTAGATGGGCTGAATGGTTCTTAGCTGCCGTCACATTCTATGTTTCTATGTTTCTATTTTAGAATGAATTTTATAGGAACATATGCAATATGTCAATTTGTTGTGCTATGGATGAAATATTAAGATGAAATAAAACTGATAATATTTATAGAATGCAGACGTTTTACAGGGATGAGAGATGGGCACGTTGTTTACTGTTGAGTTTTCCCTTGTGCTAAGGAGGCACATTTGATACAAATATTTTTAATATTAAATACATTACATTTTAAAAAAATTCAAATGGAAAATTAGAAAATGAGTGGGTCACTGAGATAATTTTCCAGTTGAAAAATTGGTCACAAATTTATTCAATGTATTAAAGGAACAATGAAGTGGTCTGGATGTCCCTCTTGTTTTAACCCTATAAGTGAAACCATGTGATTTTTACATTGCAGAGTTTAAATGTCTCTAGCAACTGTCACTCAGACAGATACTAGAGGCGCTTCCTCCAAAATAGGTTAAAAACCACTGGATTAGGTGCACATACATTTTTTTTCTATGTATTGGAGCAAACACCATTATCTTTCTTTAGAATGTCAAATCATCACAGAGGCTGTTATTCACAAATATGTGAGGTTCTGGTTCTGGTGTTATATAAACACTGTATATAATTCCAAGAAGTCGCTTAACCATTATGTAAATATAAAACAAAAACTAAAAGTTCTATAATTTTAACTATATTTTCACATGACATTTTATAGCACAGGAAAATAATAAATATGAGTATATGATGTCATTAGATTAGTGACATCCCACTGTTCATCACACAATGTACCAAGTGTCATGCTGTACTGAAAGATACATGAGTTATTCTCACCATCTGAAATCACTTACAATCAATTGCAGTCAATAAAGTATGAATATAAGATCATGCGTAGGACCAATTTAAATAATTGTATCCAATGTTTCAAATGCAAGATGCTTTGTTTTTTCTCTTTTTACATCAGCTTCCTGAAATATATATTTTCCATTTGCTTTCTCTCCCCCTCTTAACACATATCCTGATGTTACTGGCCAGTTGGGAACATGTTTAGAATTCTCAACGAGTAATTTACTATCAAGCAATCTAACTCCATGGAATGATCATAGACAGCCTTGAAATCTACAGGTTCTACTAGAGCTAAGGAGTTTGAACACAGAGAGTGAATTGTAGCAAACTTACACCCAATCTGCAAACTACTGGGCCAAACCATGTAAGTTGAAGCATTTCCGTAACCATGTCTGTATGCCAGGGACATTGACAAAACTTAGAAAACAACTGTTTTACATACTGAAAAAAAACTTAATATGAATAAGGGAAACAAACTGGAAGAGACGGTTGGGAAGCACAACAAAAGTCTGACAACTCCAAATGTGTAACGTAGCATGAGTGCATTATATCCAGATGTGTAATATTAATAATATTATCATTTATATAGCACCAGCATATTTCACATGGTTTTACAATAATAGCAGAGGATATTTAACAAGTAATTGACAGTCCTGCTCAAAGGAGCTTACAATCTATAAGGAAGGAGTAAAGAAACACAAAAGGAAGGGGAGGAGGGACTGATGCGTAAGTTTAAGGCCGTAAGGCCTGTATTTGTGGGAGGAGTTAAGCGTTCCATATAAACGCTACTCCCCCCCCCCTTCCTACCTGCCGTACGCACGCTGTTCACCCCACCCACCTCTCCCTCTTATACAATTCATTCAGGGGGGGCCCTCTTTTTCAGGCCTACCCTCTACGTCGGTTCCGGCACACCACACCGACTTAATTCCAATCACAAGGTATTTCACTATACGATATTAACCGACCACAAATTGTCTTTGTCAAAATAAGCTGGTAAAAGTGGTGTCAGAACTGAACACTAGAAGAAGAGACAGTGAGCTAAGCCAGTGTTTCCCAACCCAGTCCTCAAGGCACGCCTACCAGTCCAGGATTTAAGGATTACCCAGTTTTGTCTAAGGTGTTTTTAGAAGAAAAAAAAAAAAAACACCTTAGACACAACTGGGTCACCCCTAAATCCTGGACTGGTAGGTGTGCCTTGAGGACTGGGTTGGGAAACACTGCTCTAAGTAAACAATGAATATGTCATTTTTCTCACATTAAATATGTTGAATAAACATTACACGTTAAATTCACTAATGTATGAAGTCTCAGCACTGCAGCTTGGACCTGCACTTGGCCATTCTCTATTGCCGCTCTAAAACATTGGAAATGATTAATGTGAGGTCTCATCAGATACTGCATGCTTGCTAAGGGGGCACAAAAGATTTTGATGGGTCAATGATACATGGTAATTGTGCACGTTTGTTTGTGTAATTTAACTCACGCTGAGCTGTAAAAGCACACTTTAATTGCCTATTTCATTTTTCTACCACATTGATTTCTATAAGTGGAAAATGCAAAGAAACATAGGATCTCTGCTTATTACTAGACATTATAGTGGCCAGGCTTAACACAATGAGCCAAAACAAGGATAGCCAAGATCAAAGGTTACAGAGATTTTAGATGGATATTCCGTATAACTTCTTTTGACGGCCTGTTAATTTTTGCTTCTATAGGGACAATATGTGGCTTCTCTGTTATGTTGTGATTGTAGAGACCCAAACATGTATTTCGATGTATATTGTGTTTTTGTATTTTGATTTTTGATATTCTTGGCTGCATCTCTAATAACATTTAGTTACGGCAAGAAAGTGATGTCTCGTTTGCATAATGGAGGTTTATGGCTCTGATGACTAGGGCCAAAATGGCATTGGCTAAATATTTCTATAATTCTTTATCATTTCATTTTGATTTGTGTTTAATCTAGAGATCCCTGTTTAACTTGCAATGGGAACAACAGCAACATTGACATAACCATTAAGATAACAGTGAGCACCGGACTTAAGGGTCCAGATAAAAAAAAAAAAAGAAAGAAATATCAGTGCCGAGCAACTCAAAACATGTTAACATGAGCAAATAGTTAAAAACCTACTTTCTGAAATATACTTGATGTTTTCTACTGAGTTTTATTTAACTTTTTTTCTTATCTCCTGTGGGAATTTCTCTATAGGCGTAACTACAAAATAAATGCAGCAAATATTTTTTCAATTATTAATTCACAAGCTACAGTGTCCTAAAATGTTTTGCTAAATTAATAACATACTCGGAAAAAAATGAAAATATTTCCACCAATACATGGCCTGCATCCATGCCTCTGTGCCTATACCAGGACCTAATATAGGGCAGGTCTGTCAGCAGTAATCAACTATCGCAAGTTTCTGTGACCTGACTGAAGAATACAGAGACTTAGAAAGTCATGCTTGGCAAAACTATTCCCCCAGAGTCGGAATAACGGGACTCTTATGATGACATTGTCTTTCAATTCCACAATGTGAAGCTCCAAAATAAATCTGCTTCTCTTTACGCTGGGTTCTTGTAGACCATCAACGATGTGGCAGCTGTTGAAAGGTGGAGGAAGGATTTTAGGTGGATACAGCTGTTGAAGAGGAAATGAATGAAGGTGTAACTGTTGGGGCTAATGTGAGAAAATTCAAGAAGGGCAATGCAAGAAGGAAAATCATCCTAGTATAAACGATTAGCCGAAAATGTTTATTGTGATGGCTAACACTTTATTTTATCATCCGTTGCAAGCACTGCTATATACTTATAGCCTGTGTTGGCTGTATGAAGGATATCGGACACACGGCTACAGAGCATTATTGCCTCGAAATAAAAACGAGTATGTGTAAATAATAAATTGGCATTACAATATTGATTAATTATGTTTAATTGTAAATATGAATAAAAGCAAAAATGATTAATCTACAGTAGTTCCTCCCAGTAAAATGTCTACAATTGTAAAAGGCAAGTGAGACATAAAAACCTTGTGTCAGCAGGTGCAAACCAGTTGGTCAATCTAGCTTGTCCATTATGATATACCAGCATTATATTAATATATAATTATTTTTTTAATTCTATATTTAAGAGTATAGGAAGACAGTTGGTATTTATCGTTAGAGTATCATTTGCTCAATACAGAAAATATAGACATTTACAATTAGATTAGGTGTGTTTGAACTCTGTCTGCCAAACTTTAAAATTTACAAAAAATAAATACTTCTGTTGCCGTTGATATAACTATATATAAGAGAAGTTAAGAAAGTTAAGAAAGGAGAGAAAGGAAAAGGTGGTGGTGGGGGAGGGATTGGGAAGATTTCCCCTCCATGGGATCTACTACTCTTTATACACCAATTGTTAAGCCTTTAGGCAACGCTGTCCACTTCTTCCCATTGCTGACACACTTTTTGAAATCTTTTTGGAATATTTCGGACCTGTGCGGTGAGTTTCTTCATAAGATAAACCAACATTATATGTATATGATATCATTTACATTAATTAGTGGGGTAATAGCTGCTTGATCCAAGGAGACATCTGACTGCTACTTTGGGGTCAAGAAGGGATTTTTTCCTAGTTTGTTGCAAAATTGGAAGCGCTTCAGACTGAGTTTTTTTTGCCTTCTTTTGGATCAACAGCAAAAACATATGTGAGGAAGGCTGAACTTGATGGACTCAAGTCTCCTTTCAGCTATGTAACTATGTAACTATAAGCATTAATATATTCATTTTCTTTTCGTTTTTACTTCTTCCACTGGAAGACATTTCCAAGTATTTACTACCCTTCCTGTAAAGCAGGATGTCATGTTACCCCAAGTTCGCCATCTCCCAACTTCAGTCACTTATCTGGAAATTACAACGTTGAGACCCGTTACCTATTATTATTAGGTGATCACCTATTGACCTCTTTACGTGATGTTTTCCTTTACATGTATACTAAAGATTTTGCAAGTTACATCACTCTCCAGTTCTGGCATATATTGCATTAAACAAGGAGAAACAAACTTTGTTGTTGTTATCATTAGTATTTATATAGTACCCACATGTTATGCAGCTCTTTGCAATGATAGTAAGGGGATATTTAGAGGTTTAAGAAAGCCCTGATCAAACAAGCCTACAATCTAGCTATACAAACAATATGGGGTACAGATAAGAACCTAAAAATAGTTTACATGTAACAGTACTGTAAGGTTAGGTAATAAAATATCACACTCAAAAAATGTAGATGGTATATCAAGCTCCCATGTTGCCACCGCTGATATTATAGGTGGCAAAGGGACCCCATTTGTTCCATGTACCCTTAAGAGAGAATCAAGTCTCCCTAATATTTAGGCACTCCAGCAGCATGTAGCATATGCTTTAAAAAGTTTATTGATTTTGGCACAACAGTAATGCACAGCCATCTGTGTATAAAAGAGGTCCAACACGTTTCTTACTATCAAAGGACTTCCACAAGGACCGCAATATATTAAAAACTATTTATAAACATAAATACTTTATTTTTAATATGCAATACTTTTTTTTTTGTCAATCTTTATTTTTGCAGTGCGTGAGTAACATAAACAAGCTTGTATCGCCACAACAGCATATACAAGCTAAAACAGTAATACAGTATTATGGCATGCAAGAATGGCACAATTTTTTTGTTAGTAAATGCAGGTTAGGTACTTATGTCTTAAGTTATAGCCTGTACTAGTTAGGTAAAAACGAGGTGAAAATAAGACATATCGATTAACAATAAGGGAGTAATACTATGAAAAGCGTGTCTAAGAGCTAGCATACTCTTAGATTAAATTATTTCAGGCTAAACATACATAAAGGCTAAAGGCCGCATATTCTGCAGGGTTCGGCAAGACATATATGTAGGAGGCTTAAAAGTTGTAAACCACTAGGCTTTTGGGGCGCGTCTACATCAAGCTAGGCATGTTAAGAAAGAGACCATTGGACTGAAAAAAGAGAAAAATCATACTTTTCTAGTAAAACAAAAGCAGAATACACATTTATGGCATTGCTGGTAACATTCAGGAGGCATGTTTCTGCCTGTTTAGAGCTGCCTGTGAGTAAGTCTCGGTGTGCACGCTGTGGTACTGTCCAGGAGTGTGTTTATGTGTTCATCCTATGCCCACGATCAGGAAGATGCCAGCAGGTTGGTCTAGGGGCGCACACAATTTTGGCCACTCCGCTGGCCCCAGGCCTTCTCAAGGGCCCTCGTGCACTTTTCACCGCTCTGGTCACTTTCAGCACCGCAAGCGAGGTCCCGGGCGGTTGTGTGATGGAAAAGTCCCGTCCGGGCATGTGGGGTACGCAGCAGGGTGTTTCCCTTTCGGGCCCTCAGCCGAGGAAGGCAGATGCGAGCCTTGGATTTTATGGGCCGCCTTCTCCGCTTAACTGGTCTCCGTTTCCTGGGCGTCGTGTGCGGTCTTTTCTTTCCGCCAGCCATTCCAGGCGGTTTTTCTGGCGGTGAGTAATGCGGTCGAGTAGGGTATAGCGGCTCCCTCTGGGTCTGTGCCCCTTTGTTCTGCATTCTCTGCCAGAAGTGCAGTAGCTGCCATTTTGAGGCAGATTGCACCCCTCTATGTATTTGCTTTTAGACGATGTGCTTGTCAGGGATGAAGCTTGGCTGTGGTGATGGTGTCGGGATAACCCCCACCGGTAGGGGGGAGCAGGGACCCGTATAACGTCAGCTTGTTCCGGTCGGTGAGGCAGTAGGGAGATTGGCCGCTTCTCCCAGGCTCTCACCTCGAGGTAGGCCTCAGTGGCGGTGTGGGCTCAATCTGCTTGTCGGATGCCTGGAAACCCTTGTGCTGTAGCACAGTAGCTTGCAGGTAGGTATCATCGCAAATTTAGCTGTTTGTTTGCTTTCAAAATACTGTTTTTAGGCGTTAATTGTCAACTTTTGTACAGAGCCCACACTGCATGCAGCCTTTCAGTTTGGCAGCCAGGCCCGCCCCCAATATGTAATACTTTTAAGTTATTTTTTTTTTTTTTATTAAATAATGGAAATCATTACAATGATTAAGTAGAATCCAACATGAAGATACTCGTTTCTAGGATAGACGTAAATTATGTTCTTAGAACTATAAAATTAAATTTCGTTTTATTTACAATCATGCATCTTGTTATAAATGTATTGTTTGGTTTGTTTATAAAAAAAACTTTAAATACTTTTAAATAAAAAAAATATTTGAAAATAATTCAGAAAGGCATTTGATAAATCTGGAGGATAAGTTAATTCAGTATTAAAAATTCTGTGAAGTGACAGTTCTCCTCTGAAACTAAACTTTCAAATTTTTCTCTTTTTTTGTAAAAGTGTTTTGTTTTTTTCTCAAACATTGTTCAATCCTTTAACACTATCCCCCTGGAACACTGCAGATGGGAAGCAATAGTGACAGCTTATATTTCTCAAGCACATGAAAGCACTTCCGTTAAACCACCATAGAACTCGATGATTTGGCAACAGGCAGGGAACTTCATTCATGCTAATGTTCTCATTGCTGTTTGCAGTAAACTGAAAGTAATCAACGACTGTCCTATACAAATTATGTAACATTTATTGATTTAGGGGAATGTTTCATCAAAAAAAAGTTTAGTATTTTCCTCCCAGATTTTTTGACTTTTAGGGTATTTCCTTCTCTTTGAATGGGATTATTATTAACACAGCCTTTTAAAAGAAATTAGTGGTTTCTGAATAATTCATGATGTTTCCATTGTCGAATTAACAACTATTTGTCGGAAGGGAGAAGATTACTTCTTGTTGCTGGTTTAACTAATCCACGTTTAATCTTCCTGGTTCCATATTCAGAGAGCATGATAAAAGCTTTCGTAAAGAGGTTTCAAAAAACATTTAAGGTTAAAAAGAGAAGAAGTAGGGATTTTGGGATTTCCTCGTTGTAAACATTTGTGTCTTTAAATGGAACGATTCCCTTTGTCACTGTGTCAAACCAATCTCTCCGACAGATGAAGCAGAACAATTGCCAAAGGATTTTTGGTTTTATACTTGCTAAGCTCTTATTTGACGATAGTTTTGATTCATAAGGAATTGAAAGTCAAGGTTTAAACTAATGCTTTTTGGTGATTCAGAGACAAATTTTGTTCAGATGGCATCATAATCTGTACAGTTTTATTTTCTTGTGAATCGTTCATTCACATTTGTATAATATAATAATATATCCACTCAAGTTAACTTGAGTATTCCTTTCTCTAGGTCGGTAAAAGATAAATAATATTAAAGTACATATTTTGTTTTAAAGGAACACTATAGGCACCCAGACTACTTCAGCTCATTGAAGTGGTCTGGCTGCAGTGTCTCTTTTGCACTTAATATATTAGGCACTAAGTCTGCCCACAGTAGCTGTCTACCAGACAGCCACTAGAGGGCTTCCTTTATTGAAACAGACTTTTGGTCTGGTATCTGACGCTGGACGTCCTGCATCAGATTTTTCCCCATAGGAAAGCAAGGATTCGCGAGCCGTCAGAGGGAGGAGCTTCGACCCGGCACAGAGGGACATGGGCACATGGTCATGTAAGTAAATAAAGGGTTTTTAACTCTTTATTTACTGGGGAGGGTGGCGCGTGAGGGAGTGGGGAAGTAGGGGGAGCAATATTGCTAGGAATACTGCTTTGTATTCTTGGCACTATCGTATCTCTTTATTGCAAAAATTGCAAACAATTAATTGCCAAAATATTCCCTTGTTTGGAAGTGTAGATACAGTATTGCCTCACCCCAATAAATGCCATTAAAACATGTATTGGGGTAACAAATGCATCCCCATGACAGGCGCACAGTCGGATTTGCCGGCATATGCGCTAACCTTACCCAAACCCCCATTAAAACACGGACACAGGATATACTGTTGGAAATAATTAGTCCACAGCTTTATTAAATTATTAATAAAATAATTAAGGAATAACAAATGGGGTCATTGCCAACAAATCTTATTAAAGTTAACATCCCCCCATATACATGCAGCAGCAGCTCACTCCAGCCTCTCCTGTACCTCCATACTGCCTCCTGCCTCAATGCTGCTCTGTTCTTCTATGCTGCCTCCATGCTGCTGCCTTCTCCCTCCAGGGCAGGCAGGTTTCACAACTGACAGGTAAGCTTAGGTTCAGTTAAAATGGCCACTTCATATAATGGCTGGTTATAAATACTCCCCTTATGGCTCCGCCCTACCCAGCATGCTAGCTGTCACTAACTTCCTGTGGCTGCTATGCCTACCTCCTGGCTCTGTCAAGGCCTATTCCTCTTAGCTTGATGCTACATTATCCTTCCATGATACTATGTGCCCATGTGATCTCATGGAAAGTAAGTGTATATTTATTCATGGGTGTTAAGGTGTTTTTAATTATATGCCAAGATGTGCCATAACAGCCCTGCTTATCATTTAAAAGTAAATGAGTGTAAAAAATATATAAATCGGAAATGGCAGTTCCACTTTAAACTACAAAGTAAATGTGATTAAAACACTGTAATGTTATAAATAAACATTTGTTTTTATAACAGAGTATTCCTCTGTTCATATCATGTCATATTATGTGACCCCGTATTAAAGGAAAATAAGGAAGTTAAACTCATTCAACAAAGTGAAGGTTTGCCATTCTTGAAAGTCTTCACAATGAAGTTCCCCTAGTGACTGTCTGAAGTGGGAATAGTAAGGAAGTTAAGGCATGTATCTCTCTTCCAATTGTGCATTACAAGTGCAAATAATTCCTACATATATCTGTTTATCTATAAGTATGTCTACATATATGACTGTAAGAGTGTATCTGTGTGTGAGTGTATGTGATTGTGAGTCTCTATATACTATGTACCTGCGTTTTCATACATGAGTACCTATGATAATGTTTCTGTATGTACAGCTCTGATAGTATTACTGTTGTGTCTGCATGTGTGTGTCTGTGTGTGCTTGAGCATGTCTCTAATGTTTCTGCGTGAGTGCTAGGCGCACTTATGTTTGTGTGATCCTAAGTCTTTTTATATATTTGTTTTCTGATCTAATTTGTGCGCTTAACTTTTGTGAAGCATCTAAATATTATACTTGAGTTTACACCCATATTTTTTATGACATTTAACTGAGGTTATTTTTGAGTTGCATGCAAAATTAAAAATAAATATGTAGCATTACATCGTCCATGATTTGAAAACAGGACTGTTGTGTTTTTTCCTCTGTATGATATCTACTGACTTTGTTATTGCCAAGTAGGTGAGAAGAGATAAAGAGTAATAATGACCTATTTTCTCTTACCAGTCAGGTTTTTGAACACTCTCCACATATAAAGCACTTCAACTTGCTGAATTCCTTTACGTGTCTGGAGTCTGTCATATTTGTGACAGTTTACAAAAGTACTGATTCCAATAGAAATGAATTTTATAAAACTTTGCCAAAACGACTCCCAAGCTGTTAATCAGACAGCCAGAGTGTTTTTTTTTAAAACTTCCATTAGCTTCACAGAGCTAATGAACGCAGCAGGTGCGCTGGGCTAGTGTGCGCTGCCCTTCCCCCTTTTTATTGGAGAAGTATCAATTGCGTATGTGGGAATGCTTGCGACTACAGCAATATAGAGCTAACGTTTTCAATCGAGTGTTCCTTTAACCCCTTAGCCCCTTAAGGACCGGCCTGTTTTTGCGATGTTTGTACGTTAAGGACCAGAGCAGTTTTAACACTTTTGTGGTGTTTGTGTTTAGCTGAAATTTTCCGCTCTCTCATTTACGGTTCCCATACAAGTTATATATTGTTTTTTTCAGGACAAAAGGGGCTTTCTTTACATACCATTATTTGTATTATGTCATATATTGTATTTAAAAAAAATAATAAAATATGGTGAAAATTTTAAAAAAAAAACATGTTTTTGGACTTTTACTTGAAAAATCTTTTACTTATCTACAAAAGCTAATGAAAAAAACTGCTAAATAGATTCAAAATTTTGTCCCAAGTTTAAAAACACCCAGTGTTTACATGCTTTATTGCTTTTTTTTGCAAGTTATAGGCCTATAAATACAAGTAGGAAATTGCTGTTTCAATATATATATATTTTAAATGTATCAATAGTGACCTTGTAACACCGTTATCTGTCATAAATCCCCGAAACACACCTAACATGTACATATTTTTTTAAAGTAGACAACCCAGGGTATTCAAAATTGGGTATGTCCAGTTTTTTTTAGTAGCCACCTAGTCACAAACACTGGCCAAAGTTAGCATTTATATTTGTTTGTGTGTTAAAAATGCAAGAAACGCTAACTTTGGCCGGTGTTTGTGACTAAGTGGCTACTAAAAAAGGCTGAACATACCCCATTTGCAATACCTTGGGTTGTCTTCTTTTGCAAATGGTATGCCATCATGGGGCTAATTCTCATTCCTTGGCTACCATACGCTCTCAAAGGCAACCTAACCAATCCGACAAATTTCAATAAAAAAAAAAAAGTAAAATCAAGCCTTATATTTGACCCTGTAACTTTCACAAACACTATAAAACCTCTACATGTGGGGTACTGTTATACTCAGGAGACTTCGCTGAACACAAATATTAGTGTATCAGAACAGTAAAATGTATCACAGCAATAATATCCTCAGTGAAAGTGCTGTTTGTGTGTGAAAAATGCAAAAAACTTCAGTTTCACTGACAATATCATCGCTGTGATATGTTTTACTGTTTTGAAACACTAATATTTGTGTTCAGCGAAGTCTCCCGAGTAAAACAGTACCCCCATGTACAGGTTTTAGGGTGTCATAGAAAGTTACAGGGTTAAACACAGTGCTAGCAAATTAAATTATCTGGACTTTCGGCCTGGGTTGGCAGGCAGGTCCCTCAAATTGCAATCATTAAAATTACTTAATTAGGTAAAAATATTACATAAATACACATGTAGAATTTTAATATATATACATATTTATATATTTGACGTCTACGTGTATATTTATGAAATTATTTATGGAATTATGTATATGGACATATGTATATTTCGTATTGTTTTTATTTATTTATTTATACATAGATATATATCATTACATTCTAAGTGTATTTTGAGATATATATATATATATATATATATATATATATCTCTCAAAATACTGTTAGAATAAAATTGCATATATAAATATGTTTTTTATAATTATTAAAAATTATTTTTATTTTTTGTTATTTATTTTTATTAACATATTATTTGTATTTTATAATAATATATATATATACCATATATATAGCAATTATATATATTGTATATATTTGTGTGTAATTTAAATATAAGTGTATTTTTATATTAATATACGTATATATAAATGTAAAAATACACTTAATATGACATTATATATATGATACATTTACATATATTATATATAGATATAATACATGTATATATATCATATATATATATATACACATATTATTTTATTTTTTTTACACTGATTTTACACTGTTTTTTTTTTTACTTTATTTTTATGATTTTTCACTTGCAGGGAGACTGCCTGTCAGCACAGACAGTCCCCCTGCAGGCAGATACACAGACACCTATTGCGGTCATGTGATCGAGTGATCACATGGCCGTGGGGTCCTGATCTGCCGAGGGGGGACTGCCCGGGCAGACAGGCAACCCCCCTGGACCGGGTGGAGCACTGATCGCCGCCGTGGGACCGACGGCGATCAGGTAAGTAGCCCCAGACCGTTATGACGGTTCAGGACCGTCAGCGGTCCAAACGCACGTTTTACCGCTGACGGTCCTGAACCGTCAGCGGTCCTGAAGGGGTTAAGGACACATGACATGTGTGACACGTCATGATTCCCTTTTAAGCCAGAGGTTTGGTCCTTAAGGGGTTAAGGATCCAATTCCAACACCGTTTACCATATTCATTCTGTAACATTTGTGCAAATAGTCCTTTAACCCCTTAAGGACCAAACTTCTAGAATAAAAGGAAATCATGACATGCCACACATGTCATGTGTCCTGAAGGGGTTAAAGGGACACTATAGTCACCAGACCAACTACAGCTTAATGTAGTTGTTCTGGTGAGTATAATAGTTTCCTTCAGGCATTTTCATGTAAACACATTGCCCCTAGGGACACCTCCAAGTGGCCACTCCTTAGATGGCCACTGGAGGGGCTTCCTGGCTGAGACCTGCACAGTAAGCAGCCCTGCCGTTGAGCATTCCCACGCTCTGCATGGAGACGCTGAATTTTCCTCATAGAGATGCATTAATTCAATTCATCTCTATGAAGAGGTCCTGATTGTCCAAAACTGCATTTGGCCTGTCCCATGCCGATTTAAGCAAATCCAATGCTTTCCCTATGGATAAAAATCGTCCATTTCCATTATGTCACAAAGGGGGCAAAGCCAGCTTTGGCAGACCCGCACGGCGGTGGAAATAAGGTGAGTTTTATTAACTTTTAAGGGGGCTAAGAGGGAGCAAGCCACCTACATGGTGAGTTTAGCACTACAGTATAGGGTCAGGAATACATGTTTGTGTTCCTGACCCTATAGTAATCCTTTAATTGAAATAATGGGTGTATAATAGTTTTATGCTTTTTTTTGTTGTTGTTGTTCCACTGTTGTTTTCAGGAAGATTATTCATAAATTAAACATAAACATTTTTTGTCATATTAGTGATAGACGGGTAATGCTCAGGGAAAACACTGAGCTCGATGAATTGAACTGTTTCATTTGAGCAGGTGCAGGGGTGTTACAGCTATTGACGCATAATATAACTGTCCAAAGTCCCATAAAGTAGCATTTGGCAGCATGTGTCTAAGCAATGCGGGTCTTGCCAAAAATTGTCTAAAGCTCAGTTTGCATCAAAATTTTCCCATATTTCTTTCTGGCCACTTGTCAATGTTATTCGTATGTTATGAAGTTATTTTTCCAAGAACATACAAAATCTATTTCTGTAATTTTAATTGATGTGGGAGTGAGTAGAGATTTTCATTATGTTTTAACAGAGGTGTCTGATCTTTGACCTCTAGTCTTTGTACAAGTACAATGTTTGGGTCAAGTAGTCATTCCACAACTGTACCAAGCCACTGCATCCCCCCAATCCACTGTATCCCTACAATCTCGTTTATATAATGTGGCGACTAGAAAGATACAAATATTTGTCGCAAAAGATAAATATTTTGCCTGTTAAATCGCTCAGCTGAAAAGTACTTGTGTGTAATGGAGCTATCCGTACCTCTGCCAAAGGACCGCTTTCTAGCTGGAAAAGGGAAAAACCTCATCGCTTCTGCCCCAAGCAGTCCGTGGTTTGATTGGAGTCCTGGAACCTCTCCATCCTGGAGACAAATAGGGGACTAGCTCTATTCACTCCCAGGGACTGGGCGACACTCAGTCTTGGGAGCTCTAGTCCTTACAAGGACTTTCCCAGCTGAATCCTCCATGCTGGAACAAGCTGGAACCGTGATTAGCCCTTTCCCTGCCCAATAAACAGATGACACATAGTTATGGGAGTACAAGCTGGAATGTTTTAATCTGGCCAGATGGCCTGCTTTTATACAATTTCAGACACAGTTAAGCACGCCCCTGACACTCCCACACAAACAGCATAATCCCTCTCCTGGACCTGAGATTGTACTAGTTACAAGTTACAAACTCCTCCTCTGTGCCTGAGAGATAATTGAGTCAGGAACTGAACTAACTCAATTATCTCCAGGCACAGAAAAAACATACAATATTACAAAAAAAACCAAATACCTTTAAAACACATGAAAGAACAACCCCACAAACGTTACTTACCCTGATAGCCCCAATGACCAACATATTCAAAAATCACCCAGATCGGTTTAGAGGTTCGGGATTTTTATGGAAGTCATAATTTTGACAGACTGTGCACATGGTCCTATGCCCAAAACAGTTCCATGAAATCAGTGCTAATGGTCGATCAAGTTCGGTAGTCTTTAACAGGTTTCCCTGCAGTGCCCATAGTCTGTGGGCAGGAGGGTGGCAAGCAGGCTCCTCCAGGAGCTTGTGGAAAACTAAAGTGGTAAGGGGAGTTTGTCACAATAAAATTGGTTTCCAGTACCATTCAGGATAAAATTAAAAAACCCTCACAAATCCCACCCCTTGCTTTTCAATAAACACACTTCTCATTCCCTTCACTCTGAAAGTGGCTTTTTCCAGTCCTCTGCTCATTCCTGCACTGCCTCTTTCCTATCAGTCCTTTAAGAAGTCACCGAAAACACACCTGTTTAGGAAACCTTACCATCTTCCTGGGTGACGCTTTGCTCATAACAGTTGGCCTCCTCAGCTCCCACGCTTCCATAGCTTAGCTCAGTGTTTCCCAACCCAGTCCTCAAGGCACAAATACCAGTCCAGGATTTAGGGGTGACCCAGTTGTGTCTAAGGTGTTTTTTTTGTTTTTTTTTCTAAAAACACCTTAGACAAAACTGGGTAATCCTTAAATCCTGGACTGGTAGGTGTGCCTTGAGGACTGGGTTGGGAAACACTGACTTAAAGAATGTGGAGTGACGACGGACATCTTGGGGGAGGCCTGAGACCGGAAGTATTCCTTATATGGGAAAAGGGGAGGGATTGTTTTGTACACACCTGTAATAATTTTTTAATTGTTTGTCTTATAAAAATAAGAGCATTTTCAGTTGTAATTTGTATACTGCACCTGAGGAAGACCCTCTATACTGGGTCGAAACACGTTGTGCTTTTTATTGAGTTTTATTGTGTATCAATAAGTTTATTACATCTACACCTGGATACCTGGTTCCTGATCTTCCTGACTGAGGACTGCATACACGTTCTGGGGGACCTAGCTCAGATATATGTACATCTGATTGATGTACTCTGCCGGTATAGTTTAGAGCAAACTTACAAATGATCAAAAAATTGAGAATTTTTCCAAGCTTCTCAATTTAATATTTTATGTTTAAGCATACTACCCTATGTGGGTGTTCTATATTTACAGAACCTAGGGACGTTCTACAAAACCTGTGGAGCTATACTCAACTTGCGCAATCACCTTTTCCTCATTTCGTATATTCATTGTTTTAGCAAATGTATATATTTTATTAATAAAATAAAATAACAGTACAACAGCTTATATGACCTGTCCATCAATTACAGCATAGATGGCTTTACTGATAGCATAGGCATTTATGCAGAGGATAGATGAGAGCAGGAGAACCATTTTCCAGGCAAACTCTGTCTCTCCATGTGCCTCTTGGTAGATGACTATAAGAATGGAATGACAGATGCCAATTCATTCTAACATCAATGGACTGATAGTAAATACTGGGTTTAGGCTCTGCCCATGCTCCTCCCTTGCCGACGTCATCCGGCGGGGAACACCTAATTCGCATGCGCGGCCTCATCATAGGAAAGCATTATTCAATGCTTTCCTATGGGAAAAATATGACTCTGGAGGTCCGTGAGGACGTCCAGCAGCAGATAATGGACCAAAAGTCAGTTACGAATCCGGAAGCACCCCCAGTGGCTGTCTGGTAGACAGCCACAGAGGGCATACTTAAAACTGCAATGTAAACATTGCAAAAGGGATTAGCTGAAGTGGTCTGGGTACCTACAGTGTCCCTTTAATAACCATTGAAAACACAAAAATGTATTCCAAAGGAGGGGCAAGACCTAAATCCCCTCTGCTAACAATGGGGTTAAGGAAACACAACTCTTTTTTTTTCTCTCATTTAGGTCTCCATTTAATATTGCTGGATGAGCTTTCTAAATTGTTTAATATTTTTGGATAAACTTTTAAAGTATTGTTTACAAAATATTAAAATATCTAGAAAATATATATTTAAAAAATCTAAATTTTACAAAATGTAAAAAATAATCACAACATTAAATTATTTTTAAAGTTTATCCAAAATTATTAAAGCATTTTTAAAAGAGTATCCAACAATATTATTATATTATTATATCTGCAAAATGTATGATGTTGATATTGACATCGCAGCATAGAATATCATTAATATTTGTCAGGAGAATAAATAAAGACTACAATTTTTAAAGAGTGCAGTTCTATATTTTTCATGGGAGGGTTGCATTTTTTGTTTGTTTGTTTTAGTAGTAGGTTTGTTTGTGTTTGTACAGGGCCTCACAAGATAACTTGTAATGCTTAGTGGTATTAAAGGTTCCTTTGAAGTAGGAAACTTGCAAATCAAGACCAGCTGTTAGTTGACAGCAGGGTACAAATAAGTGGATATCAGGGCAGGAAAGCTGTTTCCTAAATATGATTACTTTCCAGGCAACTTAATCAGTCACAGAATACACTGGGCCATTGTGTGAGGAGGTAAATGTAAAAGTTAAGAGACTCAGTTTGAGATCTTTTTCTTGTCTGGATAAGCCTTTTTATTACTCAATAAATAAGTTGACTGGATTTGTAGACACACAGAGATGCAATAACAAGTTGCCTTATCAGTAACTGCTTGGGGAGATTGTTGGACTTTTTATTGCAAAATGAGTGAACTTCAGCTGTAACTTGTATAGGAATAAATACACTTTCTTTGCGCCTCACGAGAGGTGTGCACAAGGGTAACTCTATCTGTGCCCAGGCACCCCTTAATGCATGGCGAAGTTGATCTCCCTGTCCCCTGTTCAGGGCTCTATGTGCAACAGATTGACAGATTGTAGTTTCTGAAAGGAAAACATGGCTATTTTTGCTTACACCTTGTTATCACTAGTGTTAAACACATGGTTTGCCTGTTTTTTAAAAAAAATGTATTCTTACATAAAATATAGATTAAAGGGACACCATAGGCACCAAAATAACTTTAGCTGAATGAAGCTGTTTTGGTATATAGATCATGTTCCTGCAGTCTTACTGCTTAATTCTCTGCATTTAGGAGTTAAATCACTTTGGGGCCTAGCCACACCTCCCTGCATGTGACCTACACAGCCTTCCTAAACACTTCCTGCAAAGAGAAATATAATGTTGAGGCTTCCATTATTGCACATTCAGTTTAATTTAGATTTTTGTAACTCCTGCTCTGTTAATAGCCGTCTAGACCCGGCAGGAGCCTACTGTGTGTGATTACATTCAATTTACAGAGCAGGAAATATAAACTTCCAAAGCAAGTAAACATCTGTTTGAAAATGAAACCATTTTTTCAAACAGGCTGTATAAGTCACAACCAGGGGACATGTGGCTAGGGCTGAATAAACAGAAACAAAAGTGATTAAACTCCTATATTGCAGAGAATTGATAAATGAGACTGCATGGGCATGATCTATACACCAAAACAGCATCATTAAAATAATGTTGTTTTGGTGACTATAGTGTCCCTTTAATTGTTCCTGGTACACATCCTAATGTTATTGAACACACCCGTGACTCTCTTGGCTCAATGACATTGGGGAAGGCTGTAGTTCTACAGTAATCCATTTGTAGTGAGCAGTTGCTATGGACCTGATGAATGTGATACAATTCTTTCAGCCTCTTGGGACTCACTGAAATAACCTGGGGACCCAATGGGGTTTGAGCTAAGTATTATTCTCCCCTGAATCCTCAATAAAATAATGACATAGGATTGATGGTATGGACACATGAGCCAAAGTCTTTGTCCATGTACCCCTTTTATAATGTAATTTGCTTTATAATCCAAGTCTGTCTGAGATTAGCCTCTTATATCATGGGGATTACATACAATAGAAAATGTATTGGTTTGGTAATTGATTCTCTTTTTCTACTTCGTCTACAATTACTCTTCATAACATAAACCTCATTGTGAGTTTTCTGTACCCAGTGTGTAGTGCACATAGGAAGCCAGAGTACACTTCACAGCAAAGGTGTGATGCTAATCTGCCTCCTTATTGTACACGTATTGTGTGTTTACCATTTTTACTTATTAACCATTATGATATTGATGGGGTTTTTTTTTCACCAACTTTCTGTAGATAGATAGATAGATAGATAAATAGATTAAGAATACATGGAAGTTACACTCTTGTATACGTACATCCCAGTCATCCTTAGATAAAAGGAACCCTTTCCCAAACATATGCCTTAACTCCAGCTATAGCCCAAACTCTAAAAAGACATGTGATATACATATTTCTCACCAGTAAAAGCTTCACTTTTTTGGTATATAATTGGTCAACTAAAAGTAGGATTGGAGCTAGGGTTAGATCTAACATAAGGCATCTTTTAAGTTTGGGTAACACCCAGATATGTATCCTTATCATAGACACTATAAGCAATTCACTTATAGGAGGTCCTTAATTCAGTCCCTCTTACAATAATGGTATGCGGAAAGAGGAGCTGGAGTGACATAGTCCTGTCTCTGTCTCCTAGGTCCCTGTCCTGGTACATCTTTATAGACTATAAAGAGACAGGCTTAATTACTAGAGGCAACATATTTAAATACATGGCAAAAACATGTATTATTTTCAATAATATATATTATTATTATTTATAAAGCGCCAACAAATTCACAGCGCTGTACAATGGGTGGACTAACAGACTCGTATTTGTAACCATATATATATATTCACTCACAACAAAAACATATAAATACATAATGTAACAATATATATAGTTTAAAAACACCTATACTTTTTTAATTTTTAATTTTAAGTGCTTAATAAAAAAAAGAATACATAACAAAGATATTAAACTGCAGTGCAGTGGCCCAAATTTTCAGAAAAGAAGTTGTAGAATTCTAAACTCCCTTAGCCAGTAACGTTAAATCACATTCTAAGTAACTCTGAAAAGTGTTTGCAGATTAACTGGTTAATCCGCTCAGAAACTTGCTCATGCAAAAGGAGAATTCAGTCTCCCTTAGTAAAAATATCAGTGTTCACATAACGTCCCAATAAGGGTGGATATAATTGCACAAAGAATAAAATGGCTAACACGTAGCAAGATATTTTACAGAGGAAAGGCCGATTCTAGGAAAACCAAACATCCAGTCAAAGACGCAGAGATTTAATTCATCCGTACAGTGATGTAGGTGTGAGTCATCTGTTCAGGAATGGATCCAAAAAAATACATTTAATTGGGGTAACTGATCCAATGCAGACACAAATAAACTATAGGTATGACTTTTTTTCTTTTTCACGATCTGGTATTGCTTCGTTCTATACAGAGTACTTGTAGACATTAGGAAAATATCTCTTGCTTTATGGGAAAATATGACAGAGAAAAATAAAATAACAAAACTGCACATAATAAAATGTCCCATATGTAAAACACAGACAGAAAATATTATAAACTTCATCCAACCTTTACAGGTATGGCGTGAATTCTAAACACACAAGTTCCAAAGATGAATTCACTTATGTGAGCAGAGAAACTATTTTTATTTTTTGCTTCCCACTCCATCTTAGCATGTGTACTTAAATTTTTACCCATTAAGCATGGCAATCTGTACTTTGCAGCTAATGAACCCAAAGTAAATTTATCTGCAGACTAACACAATGTGAGATTACATCTATGGCACAGGAATAGTCTTCAAACTCTCAATAATGTTTCAGAGTTAGAAGTATATTTGTGTATTTTAAAGTTACCCTTTGGGCACCTTAACAACTTCATCAAAATGAAATAGTTCTGGTGGTTAAACCATTCATGAACATTCTAACCTCAACCTTCAATCTTCCCCACCAACATTCGCTTTCTGAAAATCTTCCAAATGAAAGTCTCGAACTGCCGCGGGCAGGGGCACCGCTGATTTTCTTAAAGTGGTCAGCAGAAAAAATTTACATATCTCAAGCCATTTTTTATGAATGGAGATCATCAAGTTCCCCTGCTCATGGCAGTCCAAGGCTTCTGTTTTAAAGATTTTAAGAAAACAGATTTTGGAGGGGCAAAGGAAAATGGCACCGTGAAGGAAACTTTGGGGTTAAACTATTTGTGAATGGTTTATACCCTAAAGGTAAAGAAGTGCCAGGAACTTCCTGACACCATAATAGCTTAATTTTTCGATTCATAATGCATAGTGGACAATAGTCAGATGACACATTTCTAAGACTATTGTGCAGATATTACGAGTGGTCTGCACATTACAAGCCTTGTTGTTACTTCACTAGATGTTGGATAGAAACTTTCTATTATATTTACCGGTACATGGAATAATTAACCAAATGCTGAAGTTTCAAGAGAAGGTTTAGCTTTCCAAAAACCGGCTATGCCTTTTGTCTGGATAACTAAAGGGTTTGTTTATGGTTTCGTAAATAACAGTTTTCGGTTTGGAAAATATACAAAAGAGGTTTTCTTTTACATTGTGGTCGACTTCAAAAAGACGCTGCTTATGGTTGTTCAGACTTGTATTTTCTATGGGAATCTTTATGTGAAAATCCGATATGACGTAGATATGTCTGATTAAAAATGAAGCAGTTAGTACCTACACTGATGCAGCATTATAAACATATTTAATACAAATAAAACAGATACAGGAACCATTTCTAGAGTTTATTATTACACAAAATGTCAGGATCTAGGAAGGCTCAATAAGTAATATCTACCCAACAAAGTCTGCAAAAGCCAATCAAGGCAAACACAAGTTGCCAATTTATGAAAAAAAAAAGACACACAAAGAAATATACAGACAACTCTAAAATAGGAAAAAGAGAAAAACTAAGTTCATAAAAAAACAAACAAACATGATTACTCTTCTAGACAAATAAAGATATATATTCCCACTAGATGAATTAAGGGAAGCACATAAACATATGCCATGGGAATAATGAAAAACATATATTCTAAAATATGGCAAATCAGTTAGCAGTTAACTATACTAAACATCAATGTACACTGTTAAACAAGTGATGGCACTTCATGTCTGTGAAGTGAAGGCTCATGGGTCATTGTTAGGGCAAGCCTCTTAGTTGTGACCTGTGCTAGAAGCTCAATCTGTTTCTAGCTAAAGGGTTACTCTAAGCCTTTGTATAAAACTGACTTATTTTATTTACAATGCCCTACTGAGCATTATTAACCAGGTTAAAACCTCCACATGCCAGTTTCCACACCCACGTTGACATCACCGATGGGCACTCATGGTCCTATCCAATGCTTCTTATGGAGAACCATTTGGTTGCATCATTCTACAAACTCAGAGTGAATGTATCCGCTCTGAGCCAGGTACGCCAAGGAGAGATTTGAAAAAAAACAAAAAAAATCAATGAAGGGAGATGGGTAGGGAGCGAGCGAGTGAGGGAGATACATTACGTCTGTTGCTGGCATGCTGCACAAGCTGACAACAGACGTAATTTTTGCACAGAATTTATATTAGAAAGCGCTGGAACAGAGTTCCAGTCAAGTGTGTTGGGATGCCTCTAACCTCCCAACATAATAGTGAAGATATCCCTTACCACCATGACCACTTCTAAAAGCGGATGTGTTCATGGTGGTTGGAGTAACTGTTTAAATGCATAGGAACTCAACAGTTAACTAGGAAAAGCTTGTGTGCAATAACAGATGATCTATGCAGAGCAAAATGAATAACATTTATAAGTCAGGGCCAGTGCATGTATTTTTCGGCTACACAGGCGAAGATGCATTTTGCTGCTCCCTCAAATACATGTTAACCTGTCTGTCATTTAACCCCTCTTTTAAATTTGTTACCCCCTTTTGTGTATTTTCCATTTTACACCCACTCTTATTTATCTTATCCCCTATGTTTCCCCATTATGTGTCTCACACCCCCCTTGTGGATCTCTTACAACCCCCTTGTGTGCCTTTTACTTTTCCCCTGTCCCCTTTGTGTGTCTCTTACTTTACCTCAGCCCCTGTGGTTGGTTCTTACTCCCCTCGAGCCCCTTTGTGTTTCTCTTACATCCCTGAGCCCCTTTGTGTGTCTCTTTTCATTGTCCAGCCCCTTTGTGTGTGATTTTGTGTGTCCTCCCACACCTTGTCTCTTCCTCTCCTTCCCAAGCACCTACTTGTAATGTATTATGTTTGTGAGCTTAGTGAGTGAATGCCATGGTATAAAGTGGTATGCTTTACAGGAACACCCCAGACACTAAAACAACGTCATCTAAATTAAGTTGTTATGGTGCCAGGAGGTCCATGGACACACTCTTACCTTCAGCAGTTAAACTGTTCTCAAATGGTTTGACTTCAAAGTTGCCTTAAGTGGTGATCACAGATCCCCCCACCGAGGCTCCTGACTTATGAAATTAACAAAACTGGCTTGCAAAGAGACGTGCCTTTTGCAAGCCAGATTTTTGAATGAGAGTCACTGATTAGCTGAGAGCATCAGTTCACCGCTCTCAGCCAATCAGCAGCACCCCTGCCTGGTGGCATTCCGCGCTTCCTGAATCTGATATTTCAGAATGCCAAGGAAGAAGTTGAGATCGCCGATGGAGGCAACTTTGGGGTTAAGCTGTTCGAAAACAGTTTAACCCCTGAAAGTAAGAATGCACCTGGGGGCCTCCTGGCACAATAACAACTTCATTTAGATGAAGTTGTTATGATTCCACAAGGGGACCAAAACTGTCCCTTTAAGTCTCATATTGCATGAAATCATGGAGATAAATAGGAGATAGAAGTCATGTATGTAGTTTAGCTCAAAGTCAAAAAGGAGTCAAAAAGGATTTACTACTCACACATGTTCAAATCCTCTGTATAAATATTCTGCTCTGTATAAATATTCAGAAAAGGAAGAAAAAATATCTGAACACGTCATTGGTAAAAGGCAGATAATCTCCTTATTTAGTAACAATAGAAAATCAGGAACAATGCTTGTTAGAGTGAAGACACTTGAAGAAACTAAAGGTCCATACAAGTGTTTTGCGTTTTCAGGAATATATTTTTAATATTATAAAGATGAAGAATTACAAAAGGTCATTCATAATTTAAGTAGCAAAGTTTAACTTCAACTTCAGATCTGTCTTTTATTTAGACATGTGCATGGCCGATAATTTTGTTTTGTTTAATTTGAATGAGTTAGTTTTCAAATTTCAGGTCTTAAAAACTTAAAAATTATCAAAATCTGAAAAATAAATTGGAAATGAAATTGAGATTCATCCCAAAGGATACTCATAAGAAGTGTAATTCAGCAGCTAGCTCCCTAGTTTGGCATTTAAAAAAAAATAATCCCACATAAGGATACCAAATTGGGGAGCTCTTGACTACCTCAAAGATCAACACTAATAAAAGGGCGATTTTATTTATTTTGATCTTTGAGCTGTTTAGTAGATAGCTCCCTAATTTGGTATCCTTATGTGGAGTTGCCATAAATAAGGGTACCAAATGGGGAACTTATCTAATAAGCAACTGAAAGAGCAAATTGAATAAAAAAGGATTTTCCTAATTTGCAAAAAAAAATCAAGTGAATGACTAAAGAAAACATGCCGAAAAGTCAAAATTAAGAAAAACCGCTTTAAAAAAAAAAAAAAAAAAAATCTGTTTCAGTTGCTTAGAAGATAAATTCCTATTCTGGTGTACTTAAGTATTGCAATCCCATGTAAAGATACCAAATGAGGGATCTATCTACTAAACAGCTTAATAGTTAAGTCCCTAGTTTGTTATTGTTATGAAAATGAATGTATCTGAAAAAAATAGTTTTAATTAGTTCCAATCTCTTGTCTTTGTGTGTTATTTACCTTGGCTTTGCTCTGGCTCTGTTAACCTCTGGTATCCTGACCCGGCTTGTATATTGACCTGTGTATTTCTGTCATCCTGACCCGGCTTGTATATTGACTTGTGTATTTCTATTATTTTGACCTGGCTTGTTTTTCGTGTATCCGTATTTTTATTCCTGACTTCGACTATTCCTGACTTTGATTCACTCTTGTAATATGTTAAACCCAGCCACTCTAAAGCCTGGTAATACAGCTTTTTGACCTTTGCCTTGTGGGTATACTTTTTTATGTGAGGGTAGCAGCAACCGTGACAATATTATTTTGTAATCTTGAATGTAGTGTCCGGGTTGATGGACAGGAAATCTGGGACTTCTCAGCCTTCATGAAGTATGTATTGGTCATAGGCTTTTAACACATAGGAGAAGTCCAAGTGGGGAAGGAAAAACAACTTGCAGGTAGGTTCATGAGCATAGTGCAAAGCGCTAAAACAATACAAAGGCCCTGAGCTGTCTGATGATGGGGATGTATTTACAGTCAGATGTCCAAATTGGATCAGTTCTGATTACTTATGAAGAACAGCTGAAAGTTCAGGTGGTGTTATTCAAGATTCCATCGAGATTTTGATAATAATTAGTTCTCTGTGAGAACTGGAGAGGAGTTTACACAACAAAGGCAATTAAAACAGCTGACAGAGTTATAATCCTTCAAGCACTACACTGATTCCTGCAAATTTTGTTACCGAATGTTTATAAGTCACAAGGGAGTATTCAATGAAATGTATTGATACCTAGTGTGAATACTGATGAAAAAGCCATGTGAGTTTAACACAACCAGACACAAATTCAATGCACAAACGCCAAATATTTAGCCAATATATGTTCAAAATATAAAGCAGAATGTAAGAGACTCAGGGAGACAGGATACAATTGCGTTTCCCTAGTGGGAGATCCTAGATAATTAGCCCATCAGGCTTTTTAACACTAAACAGGAGATCTGTGCACAATAAAAAAATAAGGCAAGAAGAGAGGTCACAGTTTTTATCCAACGTCTGGATTACCCTTTAGACACAAGGAGACTGTGCAAATAAAGTGTAATATGCACTAAAAAAAAAAAGCTTAATTAATTATGCTATGTAAATACCTGAGAACATCTCTGCATTAATGGAACACACGATCTCCCCATTCATCATCCGATGGAGAATGGATAGAGTTAAATGAAAGAAAATTTATGTTAATACCATGAATCAGGTGTAGTAACCCAAACGTTACATTTCTGCCCTTTGAGCGATGAAACAGTTTTGCCTAAGTTCATTGTATTGACTGTATGTTCTTTACTTCCACATATTCTGCTTGCTTTATGGGATTACATCACAGCACTATGCATGTCTCAGACATACTGCACACTGCATTGCCATCAGTGTGTTTCTTAGGTCTCTGACCTATTCAATACTGTCTTCTCGGTTTCAAGACTCAGACTGGCACAGGATGCTCTTCAGTCTAACTTAGCATTATGGGGTTGGTTTTTAATATTCTTTGCCTGTCATTATAGGTCTGTTCTGCTCTTTCTGAAAAGGCTGTTCTTGATGCTCAATAATGAACTCTACAGATTTCTGTGACTTGTGTTAATTTTCTTGCATTAGGTATACCATTGCAATGTCGTAAAAGGAACACTTATCATACAGTCAGTAGTCCATCTGGGCATGTAAACAGTACTGTTGGGTTTGCATTTAGAATATGTTTCCTTCATGGGGCTTATAAAATATGCTGGACTCTCCAGACTGACAACCCTAAACATGTCAACCTAAACGAGAAAATCATCTCTAGAGTTAAGTCCCTTTGAAGTCAAGGTTAATTCAATTCAGACCAACTTATGAACTACCAAAGCAGTTAGTAATTGCAGAATTGGCTTATTGCTGTATTCTTGAAATCAAGTTGCACAAAAAAATACAGTCTACTCTATTTGGTTTTCGTACCTAACTTTAGAATTGACAGTTGTGGCATTTATAATGTCTCAATGTGATTGCTTTCAAATAGGTAATTCAGCAGTAAAATCTGAATTGTCTAGCACAGTAGAAAAGCACAATCAAGAACGCTGTTGTACAATCAGTCCTATTAAGAACAAAGCAGGATAGACTCAAGGCATAGGTCAGTTCATGGACTTGCCTTTTGTAAGAGAACAGTCTTTATAATGTTTTCCACTTTATTTAGTTGAAAACATAGCAAGTTCAATAAAATGTGTGATAACAGTTTACTATGCCAAGGGTGAGCAAACAATGAAGAACTTAACAAAATAAAAATGAAGCATTTGAGAGCCAAGTGTGTGTATGTAGATGTTTATTTATAGCAAATGAGAAGCTGTAGACAATTGATTGGTATTTGCTTACTAACTCCATGTTAAGATATTCAGAACATCAACTTGAGTGTTAGCATGAGTGTTTACACAGTTTAAACATGGCACATTGACAACACCTAGCACAGAAAATGTTGGAGATTGCTCAATGTTGCTCTTTCTATCAGAGGGGCCCAGGGAGATAAAGTGATACAAGATCTCTTGACCAAGTGTGTCCATGCGAAAATGGAAAAATGTAAACAATGACTTACTAAACTAAAAACCATTAATTTGTATGGGGCACATCAATTAAAGATCTGTAAGATATTATTGGTCATGTATCGGTCAAATTGTTGACATCTGGAGTTGTGTTGGACCTATCTGGTCTGTGTGTGTCTCAGATGTGGATCTTCGAATCATCGGCATATCTGAAGAAGCCGATGATTTGGCAAAAAGCGTCACCTGACTACGAGGAGACATCAGGACGCAAACTCCGCTCCCGGAAGTATCTCAATCGAGGGTACAGCCAGCCCCAGAGTGTGTACCACACGAAGCATAGAGAAGCCGGCGGTCGTACTTATTCTTAGTCTGTTACCATAAGTGATCGGATGATATTTTACTTACAGCAGATTGTTTTAGTTTTAATATTTGAAATAAAGACGGTCTTTATCTATCTACATTGGCTACAGTGGAAGTCTATGTTTTGGGCCATTACAGCTAGAGCAGACTTTTCTGCTCTATGTTTGTGAGTTTATTTCCAATTTCTTTTGCAGTTTGGCTACTTTTATTTTACAATATTATACTATATGCTATTTTGTTTCCTTTTTATGTTCCCCATGTGGAGCTGTAATTTCATCTCATCGATGGTTTAGTGTAAGTTACTACTATTTAAATGCACTAAATCACTTTGAGTGTTTGCTGGTTTTAGATTGCACTTTTTAATACAATGGTTTTATTTTTGCACATATATGCTGATTGTCACACACATTTTGTCACTTTATGTGAGTGGGGCTGGATATTGCACTTTTGTTGTATTTGGAGTGTTTGGGGCTAAAACACAGTATAGGTGCTGCTTTCTTTCTTTTTCAATTTTAAAAAAATGAATTTTTGTTTATTGATTTATGTATTGATTTATTTTTAAGAACCGCCATTTTTTCACGTTTATGTTATTTTTACTGAATAAAATGTGTTTGAATAGTTTTTACAAATTGCATTCCTTATTAATTTCTAATGAAGTCACTGGCACATGACAGTATGAGTGTTATTGGCGGTATGCTCATCCAATCATTCAATCAGCTATTCAATATTCTAGCTAAAAAAATAATCATATTAGGCAAAGGCATAACATTTTTTATTTATTTATTTTAAATAATAATGTGTTTTATATATTTTACATGTAATACATTACATGTGTCTCAATTCACTGTGAAGAGGATGGTTTGAGTCCTGAAATCCCAGAGACTCAAATGGAAACACAAATGTTAAATTACAAAAGTTTTTTGCATCTTTGGGTCAGAAAGTCTCAAAAACTACAATTCCATGTCACCTACATCACCACAAGTTGTTTGGAAGGGTTTCAAGAAAAGAAAGCCTCTACCCATACAAAAATAAACTCAAGCGTCTTCAGTTTGCCAGACACTATTGGAACTTCAAATGGGATCGAGCTCTATGGTCAGATAACACCAACATAGAGCTTTTTGCCAATAAACATCAGAGGTGGGTTTGGCGTACACAGAGAGCTAGCCATATGGAAAAGTATCTCATGCCCATAGTTAAAAATGGTGGGGGGATTTTAATATATTCGGGCTGTTTTGCTGCCACAGGATCTGGGAATTTAGTTAGGATACATTGCATCATGAAATCTATCAAATATCAACAGATATTAAACGAACACCTGACTGCCTCTGACAGAAAGATTAAAATAGGTTGTGGTTGGTTCTTCCAGCAGTGCAATGATCCAAAATCAACACAAAAATGGTTTACTGAGCACAAAACCAAGGTCCTGCAATGTACATTCCAGTCCCCTGACTTGAACATCATAGAAACCATGTGGAGTTAACTGAAGAGGTGAGTCCACCAGCATCAACCTCGAATTTTGAAGGATCTGTAGAGATTCTGCATGGAGAAATGGTCTTAGATGCCTTGTCCTATATTCTGCAACCTCATCGTGCATTATAGGTGAAAGCTCACAGTTCTTATCTTGGCAAAGGGAGGTAACACAAAGTATTGCGTCTTTCAATAATTGTGTCACACATACACTTCATTTGTTAGATATCCATGAGAGCAGAGTATTATTGTGTATTTCTGAACAAAAGATCAAAAGGTTAAATAATAAAGATATTTTTTGTCCCAGCTTTGTTTCTCATATTTACCAAGGGTGCAAATATTACATGGAATTACCATGTTAAATATTGCATGATGGAGTTATTTTGTGATGGGTCCTAAAGGGAAGGACTCCAAGATAGAATAATTCCATCATGAGTTGTTAAGTGGCTATTATTGTAAGGAGATAGACTCCCAGTACTGTATTTGGAATTGCGGGTTGATGGTGTCTGGGGGCCTCAATTTTTACCTGTAGAAGGTTTTATATCTTTACTGCTTATTGTCAGTCTCCTACAAATAATTCACACAAATCTATTCAAAACTAGGTTGTCCATATATATGTTACCATTTGAGAGACACTAATAATAATAGTCTCATATGAAATTATAATTTTTTAATGGATCAAATTAGATACTAACATGAACACCAATTAACAATGTATCTGTTGAGGTGGAACTAAGAATTAGCAACATGTTTCAGTGTCTTTGATTTGGGTTCAAAGTCATGTTTTGCACACCGTTGGCACACTTGATTGATAGGGCTACTCTCTCGTGAATATTTGCCTGGGGCAAATCAACAGGATATCCGATGACCTGTGCTTGCTAGGGCAAAAAAAAAAAAGACGGTCATTAGTAGAGCATGTAAAAACGCTATTGAGTAAACTTTTTTTATTTTTTATTTTATGTTGTTTATTGTGTTTTTTTTCATTGATAATAAACATCTACATATGAACAAAACAAGTTATATATAAAGTTATACACATATATATATAAAATTGTAGTAGTAGTACGTCATATAAGCACTCATAAGAAACTGACAGTTTAATTTCTTTATTGCATTAAAATAGTATGGGTTGTGGTATATTAGAATATAACCACATCTATATTGGGCTTTTGTAACATTTAGTGAAATTGCAATCTTATATCCAATATTTGACATGTTAACAGCTACCAAGGAGCCGTTAACGATGTTGACTTGATTACAATCCCGCCATAAGAATACTAATACCATTATCAAATCTGTGAAAAGTGGCCCTATAACCTATGTTAAACACTCAAGAAAATCTCAAATACCTTGATGACTTGATGACTTGTACAAGCAATGGTAATAACAACTTTTCAATAATCAATTACATAAATTAAAGGACAAGTTAGTACTGTAATTAAAATATAGCTAGCAAAATTCAAAACATATTGAACATGTGCACAAAATGTGAATGTCTGTCTAGTGGTACCTTAAGGAAACACACATACCATGTAATGCCTTTATGGAACGAAATAAGAATAGATGACACAGTTCATCTTTTCGTGTAAGACACTTGGCTGTCAGTAACTTTTAACTTGTGAAGTAATAAAAAAACACACAAAGGCAGCAATGTTTACTTATTTTTTATAGCTACACATGCAGAAACGCTAATTATACAGAGATATAAATCTCTGTATAACATGACAGGGACCGGCACACATGACGTGTCATTTCTGTGTAAATCTAGGTGTGTCATTAGAATGTTGTGCTGGCAATAGGTGTAATCAGCTTCTACCTTTACAGGCAATGCTGATAGTGCAAGGTGAAGTTTCAATGTCTCTTCCATCCCTTGGTGCACTGTCATCCTATTTTAATATTCAAAACCACACCTTGTGCACCCCGACTCCCTCCCTCCCCTCCCCAATTCAGAGCTCCCACATGTGCTCTGAGCCTGAATGAGTCAAATCAAATTGGACCTTAAAAGTAACATGACATGACAACCGACGGTTGGGAAACTAGCACAGAAAACTTGCGTTGGATTCGAGGCAAGTTTTAACTTGTAAGTTTTAACCTATAAACAGTTTTTATCAATAAAAAGGAGTTGTGGGAATAGCTAGTAGTGCCCCAGTAGGTCATTATAAAGTATTAAAACCTCATTGGTAATAGTTATCCGTTAAACTTGCAATATCAGCCTATCAAGCTTGGCATTGTGAGATTAATGATGAACTCACAGTTTAGGCCCAGTTTAACTTGTCATTTTCTTTGACTGAAATCAAAGGTTTGGGAAATTTGAATTCTGTTCACTTTGATAACTGCTGTGGTATACCAGAAAGTCAGAAAATATTATTGTTCCGTCACTGATGCCATATTGTGATTTAGGGAAAAAATATACAAGCAAAGAAGGCGTTAGTAATGCACTAACATGGTAATGTTTGCAAGTATAAAAAAAGGGGGGCTGCACTTTTACAGTGAAATAGCCCCAAAACACAAAACTATCAAAACAAGATAAAAAAAAGTGCACTTTACCTTTAAAATACTGTACACTATATATATAAAGTGCAACACAGTGCAAATAACAGTGCACGATAAGGTCCTGAGGATTAGCATAACAAATAAATTAAGATAAGGTGCAAAAATTGCACGTGCGTGCACTAAGTGATAAATATAATAAGAACTTACTAGTAGTCTTTTAAAATTGGAGTATCAAGATATTTTCCCTGAGATATATTGAAACATAATACATGAAAACAAAAAGAGAGAATATATAATGTAATACTTTGGGTGATAGAGTGAATGAATGAAATAAACTCAAGGAGAGAGCAGTAAAAGTCTGCTCTAACTATTAAGGCTTGTGTCCTAAACTCCGGACTGTAATGTGGCAGATGACCAAGACGGCAACTGGATACAAAGAAATTCTCTCTTTATTTCCACACAAATAACAAAAGATCACATATTGTGATGTAGCTCTTACTCCCAGATGAAGTCCATATCCCTCGGCTTTACAGTCTTAAAAACTTGCAGCTTTTTATTATTTATTATAATTTCTTTTATTATTTGTATGTATTATTATATATATATATATATATATATATATATATATATATAATTTTATTCTAAGTGTATTTTGATATGACTATATATATATTCATATCAAAATACAGTTAGAATGAAATTACATATATGTATATCATTTTTTAGAATAAATGTTTAATTATGTTTTTATTTATCTATTTTTATTTACTTATTATTTCGTTTTTTTAGTAATATATATATATATATATATATTTGTGCTCGGAATTTAAATACGTAATGAATAGTAACTGTGAGCAAAGTTGGTTGTGGTGTGCCGAAAAACCAACGTACGAGTGGGCCTGTAAATAAAAGAGGGCCCACCAAGGAGAATGTAATTATAACAGGGTGTAGGTGGGTGGGAACAATCAGCTGAATGGCAGAGGTGAGTAGGGGCTGGGAGTTTAAGTAGGGGACTTACTCCTCCCACAAATTCAGGCCTCCACAAGTTCAGGCCTTTTAACTTGTGCTCGGAATTTAAATACGTAATGAATAGTAACTGTGAGCAAAGTTGGTTGTGGTGTGCCGAAAAACCAACGTACGAGTGGGCCTGTAAATAAAAGAGGGCAAAAGATAAATTTGAGAAATACACACTTTATTGCATTTTTTTACAAACCAAGTTCCTAAAAGCTTGGCGAAGCTCTTTCTCTGGCTGTGGAATATATGCCGTATATATGGAGGATTTCCACCGTCCCAGTCTCTTGATGATATGGACCGGTGTGTTAGTGCTAGAGGCTGCAGAGGCGGCTCCTATACGGAAGGAGTGCCCAGAGAATGTCGTCGGGTTGTGTCCGAGCTTAGCTAACAAAATTCTGATATGAACCATCAATTTAGCGGTGGTTAACGGGTGCCCTTGTAGTGTTAAGAGCGGAGAGTCCTGTGGGTGATCGTGCAGAGATGACTGTAGGTGATCTAATACTTTTACCGGACACCAGGCATTATCAGTAGGGAAGAGAGGAATTATAGTAGGATGTAGTGATTGGTTGGTTTTAGTTGTAGGGATCGAAAGTTGGTAGTGATCCTCTATCTTAGTGAGGTGTGATATTTTAAGACTTAGCTTTATATCTCCTTGGCAAATTACGGTGAACTCTCTAGGTCTGAGAAAACCGTAGAAAGCGAGATATATAGCAGATTTAATCACCGTATTAGTGCCGATGTCGAATGGGGCTGTGTCAAGGAGATTGCTAAGTGACCTGAAGATAGGCCCATCTATAGGTAATCTAATGGTAGAGAGTGGAGGTGAAACCTTAGTTATACCTTTCAAAACCTTTTTGATGGGATATGAAGAAAGGAAAGGCGTGTTGTTAGGGAAAAGGGTGAGGCTGTGGTGCTGGACCCCCGTGAGATAGAGTTTAATGGTGTTGTGGGATAGTTTTAGGTGTAGGTGGCAAAAGGAGGCAAAAGCCACCATGGTTTGAATAGAGAAGTCACCTTGTAGACCGAACTCTGCAGTGAATTTATTAAATATATTAAGTGCCCTATTGTAAGTGATAGCCGTGTTTGGTGATAATGCTTGGTGAGTGAGTGCTCTAGCGTGGTTCAAGAGTGTGCTTAATCCAGGATTAGCTTGTGGAACCGTGGTGTCCTGGATGGTTGTAGGTGAGCCGTTGGGAGTGCCTGAGAAAATGCCTGAAATTGAGAACGAGAAAGAGCGTCAGCTCTTGTGAATCCCCGGGATGTGAAAACAAACTAAGTGAAACTGGCCGGATGCTGCCAACCAGGTCAGCTTGCGAATCAGCCGCATGATGGTTAGGGAAGATGATCGCCCTTTGTTCACGATTTCGCAAGCTGCCGAGTTATCAGAGTAGCATTTGACTGCCTTGCCAGACCAGAGATGACCCCAGGTGTGTGCGGCCGCCACGATGGGATAGATTTCAAATAAAGCTGAGGTCTCTCTGAATCCTGGCAAGGCATCCGTCTCAGTGGGCCAATGGCCCCTGAACCAGTGGTTCCCGAAAATGGCTGCAAAACCGGTATTGGCTGCTGCGTCTGTGTGGATGATGGGTGAAGAGGTGGAGAGAGGGGGAATAAACATGGAGATTCCATTCCAGTCTTTCAAAAACTTCCCCCACATAGCTAAGTCAGCCTTGGCGTGGGGGTCCAAAGAAACTGTGCCAGAGTCCGGAACTCCGTGCATCAGGCAAAGAAGTCTGGATATGAAAGATCTTCCCTGCGGAATGATGCGCATGGCAAAGTTCAGGGATCCGAGAAGGGACTGAAGTTCCTTCCTAGTGCAAACATCATTCCGCAGGAACAAGTCTATTTCCCCTCTCAAACGTGCCAGTTTGTCGTGAGGGAGGCTAGCTTTGAGGTTAATCGAGTCCAGTTCTATCCCCAGAAAGGTCAATTTGGTTGTGGGGCCTATAGTTTTGGCTGGGGACAAAGGGACTCCAAGTGTGGCAAATAGTGCAGTAGTGCTTTTGATTGATGTGGGTGATGGTGACCCTGGCTCTATAAGTAAAAAGTCGTCGAGGTAGTGGATAACGGAGTGACACCTGGTGATGTTCAGGAGCAGCCAGCACAACGACTCTGCGAAAATGTCGAACAGTTTGGGGCTGCTACGAGAACCGAAAGTGAGTCGTGTAGAGAAGTAGTATAGATCACGCCATTTAATACCGTGTAAGTGCCAGAGTGAGGGGTGCATGGGTAGTAATTTAAAAGCGTTAGTAATGTCCGTTTTGCTAAGCCAGGGTCGGTTACCAGATGAAATTATGGAAAGTATGGCGTCGTCGATGGTTACGTATTGAAGTGAAAATTCGTCTGCTGGAATGAGTGCGTTTATGCTAGGAACAAAAGAGGAGTGCGGTGCCGATAAATAATAATTAAACGTTTTTTATTAGAATATTTGTGAGTAGCGATGCCAATGGGGTTAGTGCGCCAGGAGGAAAATGGTGAAGAGGTGAAGGGGCCTATCATAAACCCGTTGGTGATTTCTGAGGCAATGAGGGAGTCTGTGGAGACTGGGTCTAAACGTGCAGACTGTAGATTAGGGCATTCTAATGTACCTGGGGGAATGGCAACTATACCCGTGAGAAACCCTTTAGTGAACCCTGTGGTGAGATAATCTACCAGATGCCTGCTAGGGTGAGACCTTAGATAAAAAAACAGGTTGTCGATGTTTATGTCGGTTAGTCATTTGTTTGGTGACAACCTGGCTGGACACATGGTCTTAGTATGTGCCCTGAAACATATGGAGCAGATGTGCAATAATCTACAGGCGCTGAAACTGCAGGAGCCTGCGTTAAAGTTATTGCACACCTGCGCCTTCCCTAGAAAGGAGATGGGCCTACCTAGCTTATCCCGAAGACCACCTGATGACTTGCTGTAGGGGGTGAAAGTAGAGTGAGGTGTGAAAGAGTGAGAGGTGGGTGTGGAGGTGGTGGGATCTGCTTCGACTGGACATAAGTCCGCCATGTGGGATGTCGAGTTGCATATGGCACAAGCCGGGGGCCTGAGTCCAGCGAAGTGGCGACAGAACAATTCAGTGTCCATCTGACCCCAGTTCATTTTGATATTGAACTGTTTTAGATGGGTCGCCGCCTTCGCTGACACTGACTTGTGGTAGTCATAGAACGAAGAGCCCCCGTACTTGATGCCTAGATCCACCACCTTGTGCAGATAAAGGTCTAACTCCTCTCTCCTGTGGGGGTACACTGTGCAAATAACATCTCTATATATCCCGAAGGCTATCACAAACTGTGGGATTGACAATTTTTTATTAAGCCTGGGATCCCTCGTCTTGAGTACCACAGAAATGTTGCCATAGTTTAAGGCCTTGTTCTCAAGAACATCCTGGGAGGCTATGAGCAGAGACACCAGACACACGTCCTTCCCGTCTAAGATATCTTTCTTGATAGAGTCAGGGACGGAGTGTGCTGGTGACTCAAATGGTGTAATGGCTGTGCCTGGTGCTAGGGGGGGGGGGGGGTATGGGAGGGCATGTAGGTATGATGGGTACAGCCGTGATAGGAGCTGGGATTATCGTGATAGGGGCTGGGACTATCGTGATAGGAGCTGGGACTACCGCAGTAGTACCTGGGGAGGAGATGGCGCTCTCCACCTTGGATAGTCTGTTATTGAGGGCCTGAAGATTGGCCAAGATCTCTGCCAGGGTATCCTGGTTGGACGTGCTGTAGCTTGGTGGTAGTCCTTGAGAGCTAGTGCCTGGCCTAGGCTCGGGGGCTTGGTGGGTCAGTAGCCTATAAAGTTCAGCCTTTCTGGCTGTGGCCGGGAAGGGGATTCCCCTGAGCCTAAGTTCGGCCGTAATTTTGGGAATAGTCCATGCTCTCAAGGACGTGGGGGTTGAAAGGGTGAGAGAATCGCTTGGAGACTTGGGTCTGGTTGGCGTGAATGGTATATCTTCAGTCAGTTCTTCGGTTGGCATGGGTTCTTGGGACATTCTAAAAAGGAAATGATTATGCGAAGATACATTAGTGAGGGAGTACGGAAATTTGGGGTGTGTGGGGGGTGAGGTAAATGGAAGAACTGGACTGTAATGCTAGATGCCGAAGCGAAGAGTTTAACTGTTGAATGTTTTGGTAGGTGAGGCCCTGCTAATGCCAAGTGGCGGTGAGAGGCTCTACCTATGATTTGGCTTATGACGTGATTGCCACAGACGTGGTGGCGGGGTGTTGGCCTCTCGGTGACAGTAAAGAAAGATCAAAACGTGTGGCCGTGACGGGTGAGGCCCTGACTAGAGCCCTATAGTAGGGCATGCGAGGCTTCTAACTATGATTTGGGCGTGGGGCCGTACCTCCGTGTTGAGGTGGGGCGGGGATGGATGGCCTCGCAGGATAGGATTAGGACTAATAGGGTGAGCTTAAGGCGTAAGGCCTAGACCCTGTAGCCAGTTCGATTGTATACTAAGGGTATAATGCGTGGCCTGGAGTGGTGTGTGGATACCAACCTTAACTGGACGCAAATGGTTTCTGGAACCTTTTAGGCAGATTAAGTGTAGTGAGTCTTGTCGTCTAGTTGTCCTCGTTGAAGAATCCTGGGAATTTAAGAAAGATGTTGATGTATTTATACGTATCGTGGTGGCGTATGATTTGTTTTCTTTTTGATAGGGGCGGCATGCGTGATCCTGCGTAGAGGGATCTGGAATGTTTATGGAGTTTGATTGGGATGATTTTTGCTATTTTTAGAGAAGGCTGAATGAGGCCTAGGGTTGGAAAATGGACGTATTTGGGAAGGGCGTAAGTACCTGAAGGTATGGCTGAGTACCGGGTCAGGATTTGGTGTATGTTCCAGAGCCTGGAGGCCGTATGACCGTATGTCTGGATAGAAAAAATAAAGTAACGAGATTAACGTATCGTGGGCGTAAGCTTCTGAAAAAGCAGAAAGGAGATGATGAGACTACGTGAGGTCTTGTATGAAGATTTGTAAGTAGAAATTAGAGGACTATACCTTGGTAGGACGTACAGAAATTTCGTATGGACGTAGTAGGTTACCAGTGTAGACCGGTGGAAGCCTAGGTTAAATTCAGGAGCTTAAGGATTGACTGAACAAAATATACATAGTTAACAACAGGTGCGATGGTATGTAATGAATTTTGTATTTTTATTTTTATATATTTAAATGAATTTTACTTAGACCGTGAAGACGAAGAGTGATAAAATACCGTACCTGTTCCTGTAAAGAAAAAGGCCTTGAAACTATCAACTTTAGCTCAGAAAGTGAGAAACCGAAGTATTCTGTAATGTAGCCCCATGTAGCTAGAGCGCAGCTAAGCGGAAAAAGGCCTTGACAGGGGTTAGGAGGCGGGCTTAGGAGGAAGTAAGCAAGGGTTGGATTATGGGTAAGTAGGATTGGCTATTTAAATGAGCAGCCATTTTAGGTGAGTCATTCTAACTTTCTACCCGGTTGAGTTTGTCCCACCCACCCTCCCTTTGTTTGTTATGTGTTTATTTAACCCGTTTCTTTCACAGCGGCGGGACGGGGAGCCGAAGGAGAGGAAATAGGCTCCCCTGGATGAACGTGAGGTGGAATAACAGATTGTGGTCATCGGTGGTTGAGAGGTTTCGAGTCCTGGAGGTGACTCAGAACCTGGTGTGGCAGGGGTATCCGGGTATACCCCTGCCGTGGTTAATGGATGGTTGGCACTTTGGAATGTTGGTGTATGTTATAAATATGTTATAAATATGTATATGTGTTATTATATGGGGGTCATTGCCTTTTGTATGGTAGCCGAAGGAACAGGATGCGAGGGGGCGGAGTATGGGGGGCAATGACCCATGTTTAATATGTTAATTTATTATTGTTATTATTATTATTATTATAATTATTATTATTATTATAATTATTGGTTAATAAAGCTGTGGACAAATTTCCCCATAATACTTAGTGTCCGTGTGTTATTGGGTTAGGTTATGGGGGTGGTTTGTCCTGGATTCCGACTGCCCAAATGGCGTGATTATATGAGAAATGCTTTAGTACATGTGTTTAATGTTCCGGGTGTATTTACTGTTTAGACAAAGCATTTATTAGTATATGTGTCGTTTTACAGAAAATTTAGGAGATGTGTAGCGAGCCGTATATTTTATAATAGTAGTGGGAGTATTAAGGTTAGTAAAATGAATATTGTTGTCTAACATTGCTAGAAAATCGAAAAGGCTGGTATTTAAAATGAGTAAAATATATAACACTAAACAGACGAGTAGGTATTAAATAGTAACCTGATGTAGATTTAGTTAAAATAGACCTAAATGCATACAGTAGCCTATTTAAATAAGATCTAATCGCATATGTGTAGGAGCGTCGTGTTTGTACTTAACATAAATGACATAAGGTGGTCCTGGGTGACCGCATGTAAAGAGTAATTTTATTGTGTACATGGAATCCTAAGCTAAGTCGTAAATAACGTATGAATATGTAAACGATATGTAAACGATATGTAAACGATATGTAAACGATGAGAAAAAGTACCGGTGCGAGCGTTGATTAGTTTAAACGAGCATGTAATAGTGTGATTAAGTTTAAAGGGAGCCTACCCCCACGTTTTTAGGCCCGAACGGCGGGAAAATAGCGGAACGCTATTTCCTTCGCCTAACTCACGAGTACGTGCCGGTGTTGAGACCGGAAGCCGGGTACCTCGACCGGAAAACGGCTTGGAGGCTACGAACGGACGGAGGGCTTGTTCTGAACGTCTGTCTGCTGGAAACACGAGAAAAATTCTGGCGGGAACCGGAAGTGCTGGTTGCTATGGGGACCAAACAATCAGCTGAACGGCAGAGGTGAGTAGGGGCTGGGAGTTTAACCCCTTAAGGACAGAGCTTCAGAAGCTTGTCTTTCACTTAATGACAACGGCATTTTTTGCATTTTTTGCTATTTGCGTTCAACTGCAATTTGCATTTTACTAATTTATTGCACCGACACATATTATATACCGTTTTTTAAAGGACAGAAAGGGCTTTAATTTGATGTAACACATGTATATATAAATGCTTATTTATTATAAAAAAAATACAGAAATATGCAAAAAAATGAATTTTTGTGTGTTTTTTTTACAGTTTTTGCAATAATAATGTGTACATAATTAGTGCAGGTTAAGGAAAGTAATTAAAAATAAATTCATTTAGTTGTTCTGAATTACAGAATATATAATGTGTCTGGGGTTTTCAGTTTTTTTTGGTAGTTACAGGTCACAAAGCACAAGGAGTAAAATAAACTTTTTATGTGGAGCGATTTTAGAATTTGGTATGTTTGTCTTGTAAGCCTAATAGCCATCAAAGAAAACAAAATTGCCACACAAAAGTATATATTTATATAAAGTAGACACCACAGGCTATTTACCTAAGGTTGTTTTGACACTTTCTACGTAGCCATTTTACCGCCAACCTCTGCTAAATATTGGAGTAAAATTGTGTTTTTTGGGGGTTTTCGCACACAAACTTATAACAAAGAACTTCTCATGTGTATTTTGTAAATTTGGTGTGTGCTATTCCTGTACAAAGTTTTATTATGTGTTCAGTTACTTCTGCTGAGTACAACGGTACCCCCATTGTATGTCTTTGGCACTATTTCGTGAAGCTACAGTGCCATATAGGAGACCTGTCCTTTTCAGTATTCACAGTAGAATTTTGAGAGACGGATTTAATGAGCCTATGCTTCCATTTGGGGTATTATAGTAGTTTGACTGTTCAAAAAAACCCCACAAAGGCCTACCATTTGTAAAAGTAGACACTCCAGGGTATCTCGTAAGGTGCATATTGTGCCTTAACATGCCCCCATTTTTTTACCATTACATGCCAAAGTATGTGGTAAAAAATAATTTTGTGCATATTTTACATACGGATTGCATTTTTGCTGGGCATTTTGTATATTTCATGTGTGCCACTAAGTTCAAACCCCCCAAATTATGCTCAGCTAAGTCTTCTGAGTAAAAGGACACCCCCATTGTATGTCTATGGCACTATTTCGTGAAGCTACAGTGCCATACAGGAGACCTGTCCTTTTCAGTATTCACAGTAGAATTTTGAGAGACGGATTTAATGAGCCTATGCTTCCATTTGGGGTATTATAACAGTTTTACTGTTCAAAACACCCCACAAAGGCCTACCATTTGTAAAAGAAGACACTCCAGGGTATCTCGTAAGGTGCATATTGTGCCTTAACATGCCCCCATTTTTTTACCATTACATGCCAAAGTATGTGGTAAAAAATAATTTTGTGCATTTTTTACATATGGATTGCATTTTTGCTGGGCATTTTGTATATTTCATGTGTGCCACTAAGTTCAAACCCCCCAAATTATGCTCAGCTAAGTCTTCTGAGTAAAAGGACACCCCCATTGTATGTCTATGGCACTATTTTGTGAAGCTACAGTGCCATATAGGAGACCAAGCCATATCAGTTTTGACCGAACTTTGAATTTTGACGCCGGGCCTATGTGCAATTTTCAAGCATCTTTGCAGGTTTTAAATTCAAACTACCCCACAAAGGCCTACCATTTCTTAAAGTAGACACCCCAGGGTATTTCAAAAGGCATATTTTGAACCTTAGCGTGGGATCATTTTTCCGCTAGCTTGTACCAGGTGTAGTGGTAATAAGCGTTTTTTCTGCCTTTTTGACACACAAAGTGAGTTTGCACAGTATATTTTGCAAACCTTATGTGTACTACCACTGTATAATACTTCATATGTTGCTCAGCTATGTCTGCTGAGTACAAAAATACCCCCGTATGTACCTTTGCCAGGTATATGTGGACATCGGAGGGGCACATTTGGGACACAGCCATTCCATTTTTTTTCAAACTTTAAATTTTTACGCTGTGCCCATGTCCCATTTTAGAGTATTTTACCAGGCTATATAAACCAAATACCCCATAAAGCCATACCATTTCTTAAAGAAGACATCCCAGGGTATTTCAAAAGGCATATTTTGAACCTTAGCGTGGGATCATTTTTCCGCTAGCTTGTACCAGGTGTAGTGGTAATGAGCGTTATTAAATGTATTTTTTTACTTTTTAAAACTTTTTTTACTTTTTAAAACTATTTTTTAAACTTTTGTTTTGATTATTCATTTTTTTAAAGTTTCCTAAACTTTCGTAAAACTTTTTTTTACAGATTTAACATTTTTCTAAGCTTTTTTTTTAACGTTAACCCCTAACTAGCAGTAAGCAGCACTAACAGTAAATTCCCCATTTTCCCATAACTCCCACCCACCCCAGCTAGCAAAATATTTAATTATACAATATTTAAATTAGTTAATTAAATAAATTTAACCCCTGAGGGTTAAAAAATAAATAAAAGTTAATCGTCAAGGGTTAAAAAAAAATTAGAACAGTATAATACTGTGATCTGTATTTTGATCACTGTAGGCAGTGATCGACTGGCAGGGAAGGGGTTAATTTTTATTTGGACTGGGTAAAGGGTTTATTTTTTTAAATTTTTTACTTAAATGTTATTAAAACTTTTTTTTTTACTTAATTTTTTAACTTTTTAAAGCGTATTTTTAAACTTTTTTTAACGTTAACCCCTAGTTAGCGTAATACTAAATCCCCCAATTCCCCACTAACTTCCACCCTCCCCAGCTAGCTAAATTTATAATTTTAAAATATTTAAATTAATTAATAAAATAAATTGAACCCCTGAGGGTTAAAAAAAAAAAAGAATTAACCTTCAGGGGTTAAAAAAAAAATCAGATCTTAGTAAAATGTAATCCCTGCCAATTGATCACTGTAGTCAGTGATCAATTGGCAGGGAAGGGGTTAATTTTTTATTAAAATGGGTAAAGGGGGGGTAAAGGGGGGTGGGATTTTAATTTTACTATATTTTCTTTCCACCAGGGGGCAGGATCACTGAAGATCCGTCTCCCTGCACTTCACACAGAACCAGGAAGTGCAGGGAGGCGGAGGTGAGTATACACAGCACATGTGCCCGCTCTGGCATGCTGTCAGAGCGGGCACATGTACTCTGACAGCCCGATCCGGTGCTCCCGGTCTGCCTCTAATGCAGAGGCAGACCGGAGCACCATTAACCCCGCGATCGCCGCGATTGCGGCGATCTGGGGTTAATTTTAACGGGTGACGGACGAGGTCCGTCACTCGTCATTAACGCATTCCCCTGAGTGACGGACCTCGTCCGTCACTCGTCGTTAAGGGGTTAAGTAGGGGACTTACTCCTCCCACAAATTCAGGCCTCCACAAGTTCAGGCCTTTTAACATATATATATATTTGTGTTAGGTGCTTATGATAGTACAGTGTGAAATACCATAGATAAATGTAGGATAATAAAAGAGCAAGTCGGTTGTGGTGTGCCGGAACCGACGATGAGGTAGGCCTGAGAAAGAAGAGGGCCTACCCAGGAAAAGAAATAGAAAGGAAATAAATGTTAAAATGTGGTGTGGTGGGAGGGTCATTCAACTCTGACCTCGAATGGTAATGAGCAAGGTAAGGGGAGTGCCTTAAGTAGGCTAGAGGTAGCAAACCAGCCCCTCCCACAAATCCAGGCAAATTGCCTTAATACTTGTGTTAGGTGCTTATAAGAGTACGGTGTGAAATACCATAGATAAATGTAGGATAATAAAAGAGCAAGTCGGTTGTGGTGTGCCGGAACTGACGATGAGGTAGACCTGAGAAAGAAGAGGGCAAAATTGAAGTAAACAAATTTATTTACAGACAACCAATACATATACATTTTATCAACCAGACATGTTTTTGAAAGCATCCCTTAATTCTTGTACTGGGTTAGGTATGTACCGTGAGTAAGCGGATGACTTCCAGCGCCCCAGTCTTTTGATAACATGAGTTGGGATGTTTACACTGGAGGCTGTGGACGCGGCTCCTATACGAAAGGAGGGCCCTGAGTAGTTGGCTGTGTTGAGGCCCAGTTGTGTGAGCAAAGACCTGACATAGGTCATGAAGGTTGTAGTGGTGAGTACTGAACCTTGCAGCTGTAGTAATGGTTGTGAGGGTAGTAAGTGATGATGCTGTATGTAGGCATCAAGAACCCTGACTGGACACCATCTGTTGTGCGTGGGATAGTACGGGATGTTTACGGGTATGTGCTGACTGGTTTTGGAGTGAGGTAAAGTGAGGATGTAATGATCCATATGTTTTGTCAAGTGGGAATAGAGGAGGAAATGAGTAGTTTGGGTCGTGGAGGTTGTAGTGAATTCTCTCGGTCTTAGAAATCCATAGAAAGCTATGCATATTGCTGTTTTGATGATGGAGTTTGTATTGGTGTCAAACGGTTTTAAGTCAAGCAGGTTAGATAATGCTTTAAAGATATGGTTATCTATGGGTAGCCTCTGGGCTTTATGTGTGGGTTCTGATTTCTGAATACCTCTGAGTATGGTCTTAAAGGGAATCTCCAGTGCCAGGAAAACAATCAGTTTTCCTGGCATTGGAGGTTCCCTCTCCCTCCCACCCCCCAATGCCCGGTTACTGAAGGGGTGAAAACCCCTTCAGTCACTTACCTGAGGCAGCGGCGATGTCCCTCGCCGCTGTCTCCGCCTCCGCGACGCTCCTCCTATCCATTGCGTCGGCCGGTGGGCGAGTCTGATCTCGCCCACCGGCCGAGGGGACCTAATGCGCATGCGCAGCAATGCCGCGTATGCGCATTACGTCTCCCCATAGGAAAGCATTGAAAAATCATTTCAATGCTTTCCTATGGGGTTTTGAGCGACGCTGGAGGTCCTCACACAGCGTGAGGACGTCCAGCGACGCTCTAGCACAGGTTTCCTGTGCTAGAAACCAGGAAGTTCCCTCTAGTGGCTGTCTAATAGACAGCCACTAGAGGTGGAGTTAACCCTGCAAGGTAATTATTGCAGTTTATAAAAAACTGCAATAATTACACTTGCAGAGTTAAGGGTAGTGGGAGTTGGCACCCAGACCACTCCAATGAGCAGAAGTGGTCTGGGTGCCTAGAGTGTCCCTTTAATTTGGTGAGAGGCCATGAAACTGTTGTTATTTGGGTGTAAGATTAGCACGTGGTGTTGAATGCCAGTGAGATAGAGTTTGATGGTGTTATATGACATTTTAAGTTTAAGGTGGCAAAAGGAAGTAAACCCCCAAAAAGATGTCATAACAAATGGTTGCATGATGTTATGTTCCAGAAGGAATCTTTTGAATAGTGTGAAAGCTCTGTTGTATGTTTTGTGTGTATTGTTTGAAAGTGCCAATTGGGACAATGTCCTGCTATGCTGCATGATGGTTTCTAGTCCAGTAAGAGTTGTTGAAATGTTGGAGTGATGGTGGCTGTGGGCGCCGCTGACGGGAGTGCTTGATGAAACGCCTGAAATTTAAAGCGAGACAAATTGTCAGCAGCTGTGTTACATACACCTGGAACATGGAAACAACATAGGAAAAAATTATGACAAGCTGCCAACCAAGTGAGTTTCCTCAGAAATCTCATGATCGTAAGGGATTTGGAACGACCTTTGTAGATGATGTGACAGGTTGCCTGGTTATCTGAGTAGCAACGAACTGGCATGTTTGCCCAAAAATGACCCCATGCTACGGCAGCCGCCACGATGGGATAGATCTCAAAAAGAGCTGAGGTAGTGGAAAAACCTTCCAAATCCTGAACTGCTGAAGGCCACCTGCCCCAAAGCCATTCGTTCCCAAAAATTGCTGCAAAACCAGTGGTAGATGCCGCATCTGACCAAATGGTGGGAGATGAGTCAGTCAATTGAGGGAGGAACATACTTTTACCATTCCAAGTGGATACAAATCTCTTCCACATGTTTAGATCTGCCGTAGCTTGGGTATCTAAGGACAACCTGTGCGTGTCATGTAGGAAAAGCGGAAAAAGATGCAATAGTCGTGATATAAAGGAGCGGCCTTGAAGTATGATGCGGATAGCAAAACTTAGTGATCCCAGCAGGGACTGTAGCTCTTTGCGGTTGCAAGTACTGAGCTGAAGTTAGCTGTTTATGTAAGTAAGAATATTCTCTATCTTATCGTGTGGTAGGCTCGCTTGCATTGTGGCGGAGTCTAATTGGATACCCAGAAAAGTGATAACCGTGTCTGGCCCCTCTGTTTTCTTAGGGGAGATAGGTACACCTAGTTGCTCAAATAGCTTAGTGGTAGCTTTGAGACTAGTAGGAGGGGAAGTGTTCTCCCCGACCAGTAGGAAATCGTCCAGGTAATGTAATACCGTAGGGCATCTGGCTATGTTCAATAGTAACCAGCATAATGCTTCAGCAAATGTGTAAAAAATAGCTGGGCTACTTTTGGACCTAAATGTTAACCGGGAGAAAAAATAGTAGTTCCCGGACCACTTGATGCCATGCAGGTGCCACAGTGTGGGGTGGATTGGTAGTAATTTAAGGCGTTGGTAATGTTGGTCTTACTGAGCCAGGCTCCAACCCCTGCTTGTATGATAGCGGTAATGGCGTGATCTATGGTGGTGTATTGCAGGGAGAATTCCTCAGAGGGGATGAGGGAATTAAGACTGGGGTTGGCCGATGAGTAGGGTGCCGATAAGTCAATGATGAGTCTCTGTTTTTGGGAAGATTTCCCTGTGACAATACCAATGGGGTTAGTGCGCCATTCTGTGAATGGGGGAGTTTTGAAAGGCCCCAATACGAAGCCTTCAGCCACTTCTTGAGCTATGAGGGTGTCAACCGCTGTGGGGTTGTGTTGGGCGGATTGTAGATTAGGGCATTCCAGAGTTCCTACTGGTAAGTGTAGGATACCTGTATGGAAGCCTTCTGTTAAACCAGAGATAAGAAAGTCTATTAGGTGTCTAGATGGGTGCTGAGACATTAATTTAGTGAATACTGGCATATTAATGGACGTTAGGTAAGGCTTGGAATACATTTTATTTGGACACATGGTCTTTGCATGTGCCCTAAAACATTTTGAACAGACATGCAATAGTCTACATCCACTGTAATTACAAGACCCAACATTAAAATTATTACATATCTGGGACTTGCCCAGAAACTTGATTGGGCGTCCCAGTTTGTCTTGTGACAACTTCTCTGGAACCCCAGAGGAACTAGTTCCTTGCGTGGAGGCATGTTCGTCTGCCGTGTTGGGACAAAAGTTTGTAGTATGGGCTGTGGAGGAGCAGTATGCACAAGCCGGTGTTCTTAGACCTGCAAAGTGTCTGCAAAAAATGACAGTATCAATCCTTCCCCAGTTGGATCGTGTTCCGTACTGGGAGAAGGATCCAGACACTTTTGCAGAAAAAGACCTATGGTAGTTATAGAAGGCTGAACCACCATATTTGTTGCCCAGGTCTACCAGCTTGTGCATAGAGAGATCAAACTCCTCTCTTCTGTTGGGATAGACCGCACAGATAACATCCCTGTAAATACCAAAAGCTAGTACAAATTCAGGGATAGTCAGTTTCCTGTTTAGGCGGGCATCCCTAGACCTGACAACAACAGATACATCATCATAAGCATACGTTTTATTCTCAACAATATCCTGGGAGGCAATCAACAGGGAAGCCAGGTTGACGTCTTTACCTTCCAGGATATCACTTTTTATATGCTCAGGTATCATATGAGCCGGGCTAACTTCCAGGGTGATGGCTGGAGCAACTAATGGCAAGTCAGCTGGTACTCTAGCGGGTGGCCCTGCTAGAGTAAGGGCCGTGGTGACCGAAGTTTCTCCAGCCTGGAGTTGACCTTGCTCATGGACGCCATGAGTGAGGATAACATGGCATGTATATCTCCTGGGTTGGACTGGCTAGGTCCTTCCCCGGCATCCATGTTATTTGTAGATGTGCGTAGCAGTTTGAAAAGTTCTGCTTTCCTTGCTGTAGCGGGGTAGGGGATTTGTCGTCTCCTCAATTCCGTGGTTATACGTGGGATCGTCCAGGATCTGATCGATGCTGGACTGGCTAGCTCTCCTCCTTGTGTGGGAGTGACAGCTCTAGCCGGGGTGCTAGGCAGGGAGAAGTCCTCTACCCCTTCCTGAGACATACTATAAACAAAACAATTAATTAGTATAGGAAACCACCAAATTGTACTGGCAGGCTAGCGAAAACATTATACTTGTTTGGTGACAGATGAGGCCCTGCTAATTGGCAAGCGGCTTGAGAGGCTCTATCTATGCGTTGGCGCGAGGGGTTATTGAGGCCACTCGTCGTAGTGGCAGGAGTTTTAGGCCTCTCGGTGACTGTAAGACAGAAAACAGGGGAAGGGAGTGACAGGTGAGGCCCTCTCTATGCAACATGCGAGGCGGCTAGCTAACGTGTGGCCTGATGGGTGTTTGCCTCTGAAACGTTTGAGGCGGGGTGTTGGCCTCGCGGGACCATTAACTGATGGCGATTGCCAAGAAGGGGTAAATACCTATTGGGATGCCTGTGACCCTATTGCCAGCACTCTAACCTAGGGGGATGAAATGAAATGTATGGTAGAAATACCATATGAGCAGGTGTACGTACCTGTTAGTATGACAAATTAGAGGAAAAACCCGTGTGGAGCAAATATATATAAGCTTGACAGCCTGAAATGGGTAAAAGAAAGTAGTATGATGAGTGTGGATTGTTGGAAAGAAAACAGACTTATAGCCTATAGCAGCAATGTTTTAAGGTTTGCTTGCGTATGATTGCAAATAAAATTTTGATACTATGCAATAGATATGTGTTCTTCAGAAATGTTGGCATGGCTTTAATAAGATATCTGAGGGCGGCCGTGGCCTATGTTCCAACAACATATGTGTTATATAATAATGGTGTGTAAGGGGAACATAAAATGTAAGTTATATATATATGTATATTACTGTGCAGGAAACGTATGATTGGTTGGATCAGTACGTGTGATTCAACCCGAGTATGCATAAAAAGGAATTAAATCCTTATGTGTCATGGTTAACAACAAAGAAATGAGGCCTGTAACATAGGCTGATTTAATTGTAATGAAAAGGATAATTAAAAAAAAAAAAAAAAAACTCCAGTAAGCGTGGGAGTCCAGTGGTCTATACAGAAATGTTAGCTGGTTTCATACCCTTGATGTAATAAGTGATACCTTAAAAATAGCATGAAAATGGTCTGTCTATTTAACCAAGCAACTTTTTAACCAAATGTAAATACATGAAATGATAAAATGTAACTCACGAAAAAGATCTATGTGAATACATAGCAGAATAACCGAATCTTAGTATGAAGGGAAACAGAAGTTAGCATGAAAAGCTTAACCGTATGCATTTTAATGCGAACAGCAATCGTGCATAGAATATACTATGAATAAGTGCCGACCAGAAAACACAAACCAAAATGACAATCGTTTAAATGAAGCAAGGGAAAAACAGTTTGTACGAACTGATCGCTTCTCTAATACGCATAATTTAGCCGAACAATTTGTAAGAAATGAAGCCGCGAAAAAGGCTTTGAAATGCGACTGTGCAGAGAAAACCGTAAAGCGAGGACCCGTGCTGTACCGTGCGCTGTGGGAACCGATCCTGGCGTGACAGGTAGGTCTGACTTACGGTATAGAAGTCCCTGGGACGCGATCTACGACGAAGACCCGGGTAAGATGCTGGACGGACGGAAAAGGCCTGCAAGAGGATTCCTGGACACAGCTTCCTGCAGAAAAACTTGTAGGTAAGAAAACCAAGATGGCGTCTGAGAGAACCCGGAAGTGGATCCTCATTCAACACTGACCTCGAACGGTAAGGAGCAAGGTAAGGGGAGTGCCTTAAGTAGGCTAGAGGTAGCAAACCAGCCCCTCCCACAAATCCAGGCAAATTGCCTTAATACATATATAGATACAAAATATACAGTTATTATATGCATTATATATATATGTGTGTAATTTTATTCTAAGTGTATTTTTATATTAATATTTGTACATATTAATAAAAAAATACACTTAGTATGACATTTTATATTTGAAGGCTTGGCCTGTAGTTGTGGGAGGGGCTTTAATTCCCTTTAAAAGGGCTGCCAATCCACTCCCACCTTACCGTTGCTGGTCTGGCGAGTCACCCCACCCACCACTCCCTCTATTCATAAACACCCACTTTTATTACAGGCCTACTGCTTTGTCGGTTCCGGCACACCACAACCGGCTGGTTCCAACTCATTGATATTATGGTTATTATATGCTAGATTTCTGTATACGGTTATATTGTCCCGACTACAAATATATATAGATATATAAAAAAACAAATGTACCTTGCACTTAGGCTTCAGTTATGTGACCGGGTGCATCACCGAGGCTCCAATATCCAAAAAGTAGTGATGGTAGGCTGCACTCACGGATTCTTTAAAACTTAACTTTTATTTTTAGTATTAAGAGCAGATCAACGTTTCAGTCCCTCTTGTGGACTTTCATCAGGATCACCACAAGAGGGACTGAAACGTTGATCTGCTCTTAATACTAAAAATAAAAGTTACGTTTTAAAGAATCCGTGAGTGCAGCCTACCATCACTACTTTTTATATATATATATATATATATATATATAAATATATATATATATATATGTATATATATATATATATATATATATGATATATAGATATATATATTATATAGATATTTTGATTTATTAACTTTTTTTTACAGCAGCAGGGAGACTGCCTGAAACCCACACAGTCCCCCTGCAGGCAGATGCGCAGACACCTATTGCGGCCATGTGATCAGAGCGATCACATGGCCCGCGGGGGCCTAATTTGCCAAGGGGGGACTGTCTGGGCTGTAAGGCAGTCCCCCCAGAGTGGGAGCAACGCCGATTGCTGGCGGGGGAATGGCCAGAATCGGGTAAGTGAATAGGACGGCGGGAACGTTCTATACCGCCCGCTGGTGTTTAGAGCCACCTCTTCAAGAACGGCAATAGTCTTTAAGGAGTTAATATGTTGAAAGTTTATCCAAAAATATTAAATCATTTGGAAAGCTTATCTAACAATATTAAATCGTGGCCATATCGTGGTTTATCAAGACCATTCTGTGATGCAGTTTAACACAGACATTTTCTGCAGCAATCTATTACTTGTAGTAAGAAACACCAAATCTACTTGATATAATCACCTTTATATATCCTTCGCTGGTGTCCCGGAACTATAATCCAACACACAGAGCTATAGAGAGAAATCGTAGCCAAATACGAGCCAAGGTCAGGAATACAGAGAGGCAGAATAATAGAATAACTAGCCAAGTCAGAAAATTAGAATATTGGAAAGACGAATAAACTAACCAGGTAAAGGTTACATATATATACTCAAAATTAAGAACTAGCCAAGGTCAATACTAGAAATACAGACAGGAACAAGGAACACACCAAATGGGTACTGAGAACAGAAACCACCATAGAGCACAGTAAGTGTGGCCAAAGACTTAGAAACAGTGTTAGGTGTGATCACACCTGCAACCTCAGAACATGCGTGAATGGGGATACCAGAACAATGTGGGCAACGCCGAATTGGAAGTGAAGTGGTGCCCCCTCTGCACCTTTAAGACCATGCATTGCTCAAATTTGGGCTGTTTGCATGGCTTTCTCAATGGCAAGTGGCGCTACAGCAAAGAGGAATTTAGAGGCATACATTTTAGAGTGTGTGCTCAACATGAACTTCAAAAATTGTGGCATTCAGAATAATCTCCTCTACCCAAGAGCATAAGATTTTAGCATATGCTGTGACTCATACTCAAATTCTGAAAAGTACAATATACTTGTTGGTTTATGTTAAAAGAAAACTTTTGAAGAACACATTAGACTCATTCTTGGACTATGCATTGAAAATTGAAACCCTATAGTTGCTTTTACATGCAGTCAAGCATTTTACTAATTACTTACAAATCTCATGACTGTAACTAATAACTTCCTTTCTCAGCTGACCCACATTAGATGTGAACTGACAAATGCAGTGCAAAGGGTACAAGTTGGGCTGTTCACGTACACACACCCTGAGGCTTAGTCTTCTCACTCTTGGCATTCCATGCTCTGTTATATACATTTTCGGTTTGAAGGCTTACAATTCTTCTCTATCTTGACATTGCCATAAACCAGATTTATCTGATATGTAGCAACACTTTTCTTTTGCTGCTATCAATTGAGTTGTATTACTATTATCATATCAATAATTAAAAAAAAAGATCAGATGAGTAATGGCGCTAGAATATATTTCTGTGAACCGTTAAGTGCACATAAAGAATTGATCTGATATGCATAACAGTTGCACTTCCTAAAGTTTCATATAATATTTTTGTTTGACCCCTTTAACTAAAGCTGAATGTCTGCACTTCAATTGCATCTTGGTTGTTTCATTTCAGATCCATTGTGGTGGCGTATAGAGCCAAAATTATGAAAATTGTGTCCAACTATTTGCCGACCTAACTGTATATACTATATATATAGAACCACATATGATAATACAGATCATGTGTAAAGTTTTACCTCGAAAAAGTATATGAATGGGCTAACGGCTGCTGATATTGGTTTTCTTATATTGGTTGAAACTTTGGGATAAAATTGATTAATAAAGATGATTCTATGAAGAAGATGTGCTTTGGTTAATATGTATAAACACAAGCGAAAAACCTAGTTACCCGATAAACCTAGTTACCATAATTTTTACGAGAGACAGGCTCACTTAGCTCTGCTTGCAAACAAGTTCATATTAAAAGGATTTGATTTTGCAATGCTTGTAAGTACTTCCTCTGGCAACAAATTAACTGTCCCCAGAGCAAAGCGTTCTGGAATGAATTACAAACATTGCTAGCTGAGCCTCAAACTTGAATGACTTTCCAAGTGACCTTGCTGTTACCAAATCTTGGGCATGACAAAGCCCCATTGGTATCAGTGACATTACTGTCATATCAAAGAGGTTTACATGTGTGCATTTGTTGCTTCATTATTGCATGTTAATTTGATGTGGAAATTTAAATATACCACATTTGTATCAATCAATATTTGGCAGCACAAGATAGAGTTCGGAAAACCGAGAGAACAACAGTTGATCAGTAGTGTAACGGAACCTTCCGTTAATGGACGCTTCCTAGCTTGCGCTGAGGACCACAAGCACTGCACCGGACACCACAACCACCGCAGACTCCGCAACCACCGCAGCTTGACTGGAGTCTCGCCGTCTTCCTTCCACCCTTGATCAGCTTCTGTCCCCCAGGACTGTGTGGGAAAGACCTCTTCCTTCCACCCTGTATGAACCTCCAGCATCCAGGACCTTGTGGGGAAGACCTCTCCTCCAAGGAGAGCATAACAGGAACAGCTCTTAAAAGAGCTAAGTGATTCAAGCTCAGGGGAATATGCAGAGCATAGCAATCCCCAATGTGATTATAACAGCTCCCTCCAATAACGAGACAAGGCTACGTTTTGAGGAAACAAGAAGAACTTTCTAAAACTTTATTTTACTTGGGACTAGCCCATATGGTCATTACATTAACATTGATGTGAAAACTCAATAAAATTACAAACAGTCAAATCATAGCAGGCAACATACAGTGACTTATTATAACATAATTACATATTTATAAATGGGTGGGGAAGACCATAATAAACACAAAATGTCTCTCCTGCATGCAGAATTAGTGATATGCAAATCTACCCGAATATGCAAATTACCAGTCTTGCTATTCAGGTAGTGCATATTACTGTTGCTACCAACAGAGGGCACTACACAAGCTCCATAGCCAAATCCACCTAGTTGGTAGCAATCCTCAGCAGTACAGGAGAGCAGGCAATACATTTCACAGTACACACACATACACTATAAACAATTACATTACACACACCCTGCACCTATAATGGGTACAGGGTGACTAAAACATAAGAGAAATAAAGCAACCTACATAAATAGTCTGTCTGAAGGTATAATAGGGGCTTTAAAGCCAAATACATCAAAGAGTCATAGTCACAGGGGAAGGGGCTGGCAAGCAGGCCTCTCCAGGACCAAGTGGCGAAGGGCACTTCGTCACAAGTAGATAATGGTCTGGGACAGGGTTTAGGCAACCTTCGACACTCCAGATGTTGAGGACTACAACTTCCATAATGCTCTTGGAACCATAATGTTGGCAAAGCATCAGGGAAAATGTAGTCCTCAAAAAGGTTGCCTACCCCTGGTCTGGGAGAAGCTCCTACAATGGGAAAAGCATTTCTCATACAGGTTTTGACTTGTCTTCACAAAAGAGAGAGCAATCACTCTCACATTTAGGAGAACATTTTGTGCATTCTTTACACTTACATCACTGTAACACAGGATGGGATTGTTGTAAAAAAACATGTTGCATAAATGACTACATTTTTCAATTTATTTTAACTCCAGTTATTTAGTTATTTATTAGTTGTGCCCTATTAAGTTGAGTAACGAGTTACTGAATCATGACTAATATATTCAATATTATTCATATTAATGTACATCTTATAGGATCCATTATCTATAGCCTCAGGTTTTGCATTATCATAACCGATTCATTGGATAATGTTTAGATTTTATTTTCATTGTGATAACATGTTTTCATAGCATTTATTAGGAAAATGAAATGTTTGAAAAATGTGTTTATCTCTTTCTGTGGCTAAGTTCATAGGCTTCCATATTGTTTATATTAATGGAAAGACAAATGTTATTGTCAATGGGCATCAGTCTTAGCTATAATATAAACAAACAATTATTTTAATGAACTATATCAAATTACTTTTAGCCACAAAATATTGAGTAACAATGAACAAAACATGCTTTGGAGATTAAGCCAGAATTTTCTAGCGAACACAGGAGATTGCTACAGTACCATCAGAGATTTATTTATTTTTTATTTGAAATGGTATTTTGGAAAGTTTGGATAGCTTTGAACTTTTATCACTGAAATCAGAACCACATTTGCATGCTTTCTTAAGATTATATGAGAAAATAAATTTCAGGACGACAGACGTTCTTCGGTAATAATTCTGTATTAACTATGTAAGCAAAAACTAACATTAGATAAGATTAAAAAAAAGGCAATTGGGGATTGGGGATACAAGGCTCCACCTACCTAGGGATTGTTGCAGACCATGTACATCTCTTTGTGGCAATGGTGCTCCTTGATGGCAGTGGCCTCTTTCAGTAGGATAATGCACTTTGTCACACTGTAAAAATTGTTCAAGAATAGTTTGAGGAACATGACAAAGAGTTCAAGGTGTTGCCTTGACCTCCAACTTCCCAAAATCTCAATACAATTGATCATCTGTGGGATGTGCTGGAACAATAAATGTCATCTATGAAGGCCCCACCTTGCAAGGTCTTGTAGAGTCCATGCCTCAACCCATCAGAGCTGTTTTGGCAGCACAAGGTGGAACCAAACAAATATTGGGATGGTGGTTTTAATGTTATAGCTCATCAGTGTAGACCTAGTTTAAGCTTTATAACTAGGGCTTGCCTTTTGTTTATAACAAGGACTTGCTTAGTGCTTTTAATTTTACCACATGACAGGAGGCTTCATATTTTGCATTAACTCTCTTTACTAACTCACATAGCAGTAAAGAAAAGGTGAAAACATTAACCAATCAAAAGAAAGTAGGAGGTATAGTATTCACAGTAATGAGGCTCCTCCCCCTCTTTCTTTACTGCTCCATCAGCAGACAGGTCAGAGTTTTTGGCTCTTCCCTTTTTTCACTATTGTATATGTAATTTTTATATTATACTGTATTTTATCTTATATATGTAGTTTTATATTTGCTACTATTGTTGTTTTCTACCTTTATTTCATCTGCCCCCTTGGGGTTTCGCTCTTGGGGGAGTCTTTTCCCCCTCCCTGTTTTTCTTCACAGGGTCTCTCTTCTTTTCTTCACCTCTCGGTCCGCCGGCTTCTCCGCCGTCGGACCGACTGTCTCTCACTTCCCTGAGGGTAACGCTCACCCTCCAACCCCCCCTTTTCCTTCACACGGCTTCACAGCCGTTTTCACTGTAGCCGCACGGCGGGAAACCGTTTTCCCGCTCCTCCGGCGGCCATCTTGGATCTCGCGCCTCGCGAGATCCACGGCCGCCATCTTGGGAGCATTGCGGTCTTCTCATTCCGGCGCCCGTACACACAGTAACCGGACACAACCAGGCAGGGGTCCCCAGGTCAGTCAAATTATTTACCTGTGCTTGGGGTGTGGCCCCATAATCGAAAATACTTACTGCCTACTGGTGCTTTTGCACACTTTCAGGGTGAAGCCCTATATTTAATACCGCTGCTATCAGGTGGATTTCGTGCCACCTATATATATTTGAACATTTATACCTGGGTGTGGCCCAGAAGAAAATCCCAATATTCCCTGCTGGGGAAACTGGTACTTTTTACTACCAGAATTGTCATACTCACCCTGCTGGGGTTTTGCCTCTTTTACCTTTCACGGTTTATATATATATATACCTATACCTACCCTGCTGGGGTTAACTGGGTACTGCAGGTACCCCCCTCCTTTTTATCACTATCTGGGACAGACCCCTAGCCCAACTTTTTCTGTACCTCAAGCTATTATAGCGGCCCAACTCCCATTACCATGGATACACCTCAAAACCCTGCAGACTTCCAAACCATGATTGCGGAAGCCATCTCCGCCTCTATGGAGAAAGCATTATCCAGGGTTATGACGGCGACTGCCGATCAGACTAAAAAAGTCACAACAGCCCAAGCCCATGACTATGATTCTGAGGCTTCAGAATCCCATGCCCAGGCCGACTCTCGGCCCAGCAAACGCCACTGGAAGGGCAAGGAAAGGAATGATAACCTGGGCAAAGGCAAGGCACCTGCCAAACGCCACAGGCCAGCACCACCCACCCCCGCCCATTACTCCTCGGACGAGGGGGAAGAACAAACACGCTCCATGGCTGTGTTAGATGAGTGGCAGGCCGCAGATTCCGATCCAGATAACGACTGGGGTTCGGACACGGGATCCCATACGGGTCTCCTAAAAGGCACCTTTTTGGACGACATCCAACTGCCGGACGACCCCACACCGGGCCAAGAAGAAGGGGAAGCCATTCTGGACCCCACGGGGCAACGCCTATTCGATCCCCGCAACATACGGCACCCGCGTTCGGGGGACTGGACCCCCCCCGACCATCTTTCCAAATTTATGCACCGTTGGCTCCGCAAACCCCTGGACAAAACGGTGCGCAACCGACTACGTTCGGAATGCCCTCGCCCTTCCCTCCCCGACAACGTGGCCCAAACCCCCGAATTCGACCAGGTCATGAACACATTCATGTCTAGGGGTGGTCGCGACCCCAGGAGAGGAGTGGAGAAGGGCTTTCACGGAGTTCAAGACAAACTCCTAGACTCTATTGGCCCACTTTCCCGCATCATGTTTTTGGCGGACGATGCTTTTACAAGGGCTGACGAATTTGATGCCAGTATGGTTAAAGAGTGGGCACATGATATAAGAGAATGGGCACAGAGGTGCTTTTGTTTTGTTGGCAACACCAACGTAGCCCTCTCCTCTGAGAGGCGAAAAGCAGCGCTGCTCCGTATTGACGGAAAGCTGGTGGAATTGGGCACCAAGGAGTTGGGACCGCTTGCACAGGGCAAATTGTTTGGGGAAGCCTTCCTCAAAGAGCTTAATAAGCACGTAAACATTTTCACCTCGCTCAATAAGGCTCAAACTTCAATGAAGCGAGTATTCAGGGGCTACCCCAATCGGGGTGTTTTTGGACGGGCTGGCCGCTACAGGGGCCGAGCAGCCAGCCGTTTTTGGCCCTCTGGCCCCCGCTCACACAGACCCCAACCCTTCTACCCGGAAGTGGGTTTCAGGCAGCCCTTCTCCTACACCCGTGGAGCAGACAGAGGCAGAGGACCTCGTAGCCGTGGCAGAGCACGCTTCCCCACAGGTAAGCATCATTATGCCTCAATGTCCACTAACCCCGTATACTGCAGGTCGTATCGCTCTGTCTTTTCAGAACTGGACAGCCATCTCCACGGACGCATGGATCCTCCAGACGGTCCAAGGCTACATTATAGATTTTGTGGAAACCCCGTCCCAGACCGCCCCTCCGTACCCCATTCAGTGCTCCAAAGAAGATCGCCTTCTAATCGATGGCGAACTACGGGAACTCAGGGCCAAAGGAGCGATAGAACCCGCTCACGACCAAAACGGCTTCTTCAGCAACATTTTCCTAGTGAAAAAGAAATCTGGAGACTTACGGCCGGTCATAAACCTAAGGAAGCTCAATGCTTTCGTAACATACAGACATTTCAAGATGGAAGGCATCCATCTCCTAAGAGATCTGCTCCAAGAAGGGGACTGGTTCACAAGACTGGACCTCAAGGACGCCTACCTATCGGTACCCGTCCACACATCCTGCCGACAGTTCCTCAGATTCCGATGGCAAGGCCGCCCCTGGCAGTTTACATGCCTCCCCTTCGGCCTCAGCTCAGCACCGTGGTGCTTCACCAAACTCCTGAAGCCAGTAGTGTCTCGACTACGCACTCAAGGAATTCGGTGCATTATTTACCTGGACGACCTGCTACTGTTTTCCTCAGACAGGTACAGTCTAACGCAACACACACAATATACCACCCGACTCCTCACGTCCCTAGGTTTCGTGGTGAACTTTCAAAAATCGGAAGTATCCCCAGCCCAGAAGATACAATTCCTGGGCTTCGAGATAGATTCCAAGACCAGCACTCTACGGCTCCCAACCTCAAAGATCACAGCCATCAAGAAGGAAATACGCAGAGCCATTCGCAGCCACTCCATTCCACTCCGCAACCTGGCTCGGATCGTGGGCTTGCTATCCGCATCCATCCAGGCGATATTCCCGGGTCCACTCCACTACAGAGCGATGCAGCGCTTGAAGGCTTCCTTTCTCCGCCAGAACCCCTCGTACGACCAAACGGTTCCGGTGACGGAGGAAGTCAAAGAAGAATTGGGATGGTGGCTGGACAGCATGGAAGCGTGGAATGGCCGAGCCATCTTCGGAAACACGCCCGACATGGTCCTGGAATCAGACGCCAGCCTCTGGGGATGGGGCGCCACCTGCGAAGGCAGCTCGACGGGAGGCACTTGGACCTCCCAAGAACTCAAACTTCACATCAACTGCCTAGAACTTCTAGCGGGGTCGTTTGCAATTCGCAGCCTAGCGAGAAACCGGACCAACTGCTGCATCCTCCTCCGGATGGACAATGTGTCAGCGGTCCGTTACATCAACAGACTAGGAGGGGCCCGATCCAGACTCCTTTCAGAGATTACGAAAGAAATATTCGAGTTTTGCCTTCCCCGGAAAATCTCCCTCATGGCAGAATATCTCCCGGGCGAAACGAACCTGACAGCGGACTGGTTCTCTCGCCATTGGCGGGACAGCAGCGACTGGAGACTGGATCCTACAATCTTCCATCGCCTCTTGGTCAGGAGAGGCCCCCTCCACCTGGACCTCTTCGCATCTCGGAACAACAGACAGACGGACGAGTACTTCAGCTGGCTACCAGACCCGGAGAGCAAAGCAGTAGACGCCTTTCTCCAACCATGGCCACCCAGGGGCGCTTACGCCTTTCCCCCATTTGCCATGGTGGCAAGGACGATACAATACTTAAAGACGCAACGCGGGTCTCTGCTCCTCATCACTCCCCTATGGCCGAGCCAACCATGGTTCCCGGACCTTCTAGCTTCATCCTACAGGGACCCTCTCCTCATACCGTCCTACCGGACACTCCTCACAGACCCGAGAGGGAACCCCCATCCTCTCATTCTGGAAGACCGCCTCTCTCTAGTAGCCTGGACTCTTTCAGGGGTGCCTGGCAGACCGAGGACTTATCGCAGACAGCTAGAGACCTCTTATGGGATTCGTGGGCACCAGGAACCAGACGATGCTATCTCGCAGCATGGAATTCCTGGTCCACTTGGTGCAGTGAACGGAACTTTGATCCCTTTACGGCACCTGTAACGGCCATCTTGAATTTTCTCTCCCACCTATACTCCGCGGGCAGGTCTTACCGATCCCTCAACGTCGTGCGCTCCGCGATCTCAGCGGCTCACGTTCCGGTCCTGGGTTCACCCGTCGGGAAACACCCTCTGGTATGCCGCCTCCTCAGGGGCATCAGACTTCAAAGGCCCCCCAGACCCAAGTACACTCGGTTATGGGACGTGGAAGTCGTCCTACAGTTTCTGCGAGACTGGCCAGATAACGACAGACTCTCACTCCGACAACTGTCGGCCAAACTAACACTCCTACTTTGTCTGGTATCGTTCCGCAGAGTTTCGGACGTGCGGGCTTTCGACGTCGACGCCTTTTCGGTCTCCCCAGAGGGAGTTACCTTCCAAGTGTCTCGTCGTACTAAATCGGACTCATCGTCGGTTTTCTACCCCTTTTTTCCTACCGAACCGCTGCTTTGCGTGGTCTCTGCTCTGCGTCGTTATGTCCAGGTCACTTCCCTCCTTCGGGTTTCATCGTCGGGACAACTTTTGGTGTCTTATGTTAGACCTCACGTTCCCGTCTCTACTACCACCCTCGCCAGATGGGTTCGATGGATCCTGTCTCTAGCAGGTGTAGAAGACACCTTCGGTGCCCACTCAGTTCGCGGAGCGGCGGCCTCGTCGGCTTTCTCCGCGGGAGCATCACTGACAGACATCCTACGAGCCGCGGACTGGTCACGCGAAGCGACCTTTCGGACCTTCTATTTCCGCCCAAACTCGGGGGCAGCCACGTCTCTCCTTCATCAGCGTTAAAAATGCAAAATATGAAGCCTCCTGTCATGTGGTAAAATTGAAGATTATGCTAGCGTTAGTGTACTTATAATCTTAATTTTAGTAATGACAGGAGGCGAGTATTTTCCCACCCTCCGCACCCTCGAGGGATGAAATCTCATGTAAGTATACCTATACTCTATATTTCCCTTCATATTTTTCTACCTGGTATATATAAGACGTGTACTACCTGGTATATATAATACGTGTACCTTATTTAACTACAGCTTCGTTACTGTTGGTTGTCATAATTAGACTAGGTACATTTTCGTTAGAGTTTGTGCTGGGTTTATTACATTACTGCAAACAGTTGCCAGACCGGTTCCTAACCTCTTCCACACTCTCTTTCAGCATAACCTCAAGACATTACTGCTTACACTCAGGATGGACATGTTTGGACCTTCCTTCAGAAACCAGAACTTCGCAATTGGACAAGTCATCTGTTGGTGCATGTTTGGATCACCCTAGGACTTCGTATTTGAAAAGTCACCCGTTGGTGCATGTTGCAAGACTTTATCCGTTCTCCTTTTAAAACTTTTATTGTATTTGATGTCGCTCTCGAAAGAGGGGGAGGAGCCTCATTACTGTGAATACTATACCTCCTACTTTCTTTTGATTGGTTAATGTTTTCACCTTTTCTTTACTGCTATGTGAGTTAGTAAAGAGAGTTAATGCAAAATACTCGCCTCCTGTCATTACTAAAATTAAGATTATAAGTACACTAACGCTAGCATAATCTTCAATTTGTGCTCACTTACCAAAACAGATTGTTAAAAAAAAATACATCACATGGGGCGTGGTCTGCATCTAAACCAAGCGGACGTCTCCTCGCAGAGCTCCGCTCAACCCAGAGATATATATGATAAAAAAAAACATGGAAAACACAGCGATTTTACCTGAGACAAAGATCACCCCCAAACAGAGACTATGGGGAAGTAGAATAAGAGAAATCAGGGCCAAGCTATGCCCAGACAGCCTGAAATCAGGCTCTCTTTCAATATCCCACAGAGACCTAAGATGGCGCCTGAGGCCTGCTGTACACCGAGGCTTCTGAAGCCTCCATAGAGGAAGAGGACTCGCTACCCTCACCTCGATCGGATGCCAGATCCTCCACACCGGAATCCGAGGAAGACAAGGCACCTGCCACAAAAGGTGATATAAAGAGGCTCCTGGTAGAGCTAAGGCAGGTCTGGAGGGAAGACCTTCAGAAAGTCCAGATGGAGGTGGAGGAGGTACGCCAGATGGTCCAAGGCCTAGAAACACGTGAGGCCACCAGAGACGGGAAAATACGAGCCACTGACCATAACCTACTCGAGCTCACCTCACAGGTACAACTATTGAGATGCACAGTGACCACCATGGAAGCAAGACACAGGCGTAAAAACCTGCACCTCAGGGGTGTCCCTGAAACGATCGACAACGCACAACTCCTGCCCTATGTCCACAAACTCATAACAGCCATGGGCAATACAGGAGGCTCTGACAGACCATAGATCACTTTGGCGTTCCAAGTGAGGAAATCTGCAGCGGCACCCAGAGATATCATTATTATGACCCGGGACATCTCTGTAAGAGCCGCCATCATGACCCGATCTAGAGAATTGGGGACAATACCTCATGAGGGTCACAAGGTGGCTGTGTACCCGGACATGCCATTCTCCGCCCTCATAGAAAAAAGAAAACTGGCACCTATAGCCAGGAAACTCAAACGCTAATATACGGTATTGCTGGGGAATGGAAGGATCCCTCTCGACAGGGGAGAGAGCCATACACTAACGTTGGAAGATGACCCGGGCAACTTTCTGCAACTCGCAGGACTGTCAACCCTGCAGCAGCAGAGAGCCACACCACCTACTAAAACACCTGAGGAATCAGAGATCATTAACAAGCGGAGGCATGGCGTATCACCCGGAAACAAAGTCAAGAGACTTACACCGGCGCCTAGAAACACGGTACCTGGATCCTACAAGTGAAAAAAGGGACGCATCAAGCCATCAAACCTCATGAGGGTCACAAGGTGGCTGTGTACCCGGACATGCCATTCTCCGCCCTCATAGAAAAAAGAAAACTGGTACCTAGAGCCAAGAAACTCAGACGCTAATATACGGTATCACTGGGGAATGGAAGGATCCCTCTCGACAGGGGAGAGAGCCATACACTAACATCGGAAGATGACCCGGGCAACTGACCTGTCGGGGTAAAGAGGAGGGCAAGGAAAACTATGTACCCCATGACTTTCCTATACTCCCTGTTATGTTCCAGTAAAGAGACGCTTATACATACTCTGTTCCTGATATACACATAGCAACGCAACCTAGTGGGGGGGGGGTATTATTTGACACCTAATTGTACTGTATGTTCTGCAGGGAAAGTTATATTATATTATTATTTGCTGCTCACGGGTACAGATCAGTTACATACTGCAAGGCTTGCACCTAAAATGTAATGTACAGCATTTATTACTTTATAAATGCTTTGGCAAAAGTAGAACTAGTGACTGTGCAGCCTATGTTGCCCAATACTTTCATTGCATTTAACTAAGGCTATAACGCCAATTTTGCCTAGCACAGACACTAATACATGATTTAACCCCATAATGGTTTCTGTGCACAATAATTCGCACGCGCTCATGATCCATAGCTGATTACTGTTTGGTTGAGGGCGAGAAGTGGTCTATTGACAACAGGCTTCTGACATACGTCCCACTGGAGGGAACTCTTAACTTTCTTTGCTTGTGATGCTCTCGGTTCCAATGGTTTTAGACCACATGACAGTAACAAACAACATGTATAGTACCAATTAGGTCTCCAAAGGCTGAAGCTTAGGCGCAGCAATTAGACCACAAACCAGTTCAAACGTTGCAATGGAACAAATGTACTGCTGTTACTAATAATGAATTTGATTGTTTTGTTTACCCTTTTCAACATTAGGGGTATGTATATCCCTATGCAAATTTTCTTAATGCATTTACCAAAATAAAAATGTAATGCATTTATTGATGTAAAACTCTAAAACTTTAAATAACTGTTTTTTTTTTAAAAAGACATCACATATAAAAAAATATAAAAATGTCTAAATATTGATTATTTTTTTAAATATTGAAATATTTTCAAAATATGCAATAACTTTTATTTATTAAAGATTATATAACATATTAAATAATTTGAACATCTTATGCAAAAATATTAAATTGGGACCTTAGTGTTTATAACAATGACTGTTTTAGCATCTATTCAATATATATTTGGTTCAGACTACAGTTTATAACATGGACTTCTTTGGAATTTGGAATTTGGTCCAGTCTGTAGTCTGGACCAGTTTAGTATATATAACCAGGTTCAATCTACACTTTATAACAAGGATTGGTTTAATATGTGTTACTTGTTCTAGTCTACCGTCCATAACAAGGACTGATTTAGTATTCATAATTGGGTCCAGTCAACAGTCTTTAGCAAGGACTAGTTTAATATTTGCAACTGGTTCCATTTTACAGACTGTAACAAGATCTGATTGAGTAACTTCTTATAACCGGGTCCGATGTACTGCTTATAACAAGGACTGGTTGAGTTCTTACAACTGTTGCCAGGTTAGTATTCATAAAAAATAAAGTGTAATAGATGAATCATGACTTGTAAAATCTCTAATTTATACTTTGCAATAGGATACTTTGAAGTGTGATCATTAACAAGACATTTTATGTAATTTAAAATATATATAGAATATAGAATGCACACCATAACAATCTCAAATAAATATTAAAATTTTATTATGTACAAAAAAAGTGCCAGAATGAAAACGTCAGATACAATAAAATAATAGTAATAAATTTCCACAAAAATCCTTACAAGCCTCAGACAGAAACACGAGTCACCAAACCCCCCAACGTTTCGGCACCAACTGGCACCAACTGGTACCAGGTACCCTTGATAAAGGCAGCCAGTTGGTGCCGAAACGTTGGGGGGTTTGGTGACTCGTGTTTCTGTCTGAGGCTTGTAAGGATTGTTTTGGTAATTTATTACTATTATTTTATTGTATCTGCCTTTGCTTCTGTTACTTTGTTTATATTCATTTTTCTTATATGTTTTCATTCTGGTACTTTTTTTTTGTACATAATAAAATGTAAATATTTTTTTGAGATTGGTATGGTGTGCATTCTATATTCTATATACATTTGAATATTTAAAGCACTTGAGGGAGGGCTTATATGGTTTTATATGGTTTGCACCTGGCTGTTCTTATATTGTTTTGTCTCTCCATGTGCTGTTGTTTTGAGAATGTAATTTAAAATATACACAATACCAGGTGTTGAAAGTGATTGGTACCCCAAACACCCAATATTAATAGTGCAGCGCTTATTTTTAAATTCAAACTTACCGTTCAAATCTCAGTGTAGGTTAGACCATACATGAAAAAAGAAACATAAAACTATATAGAGTGAATCCTTAACACAATAAGTGAAATGTAGTAATGAAGATGAGTGGTATTGAACTCACATGTCAAAGAGCCTTTTGCATATAGGATCCAAAATTAGAAGCAGGTGTGTCTTAAGTTGACACACAGACCCTCTTGTTCTTATAAAGATGGTCATTGGATATATATAGCAGGGAGATAAAAAGTGAAAGAAAGACTTCCAAGTGCAGTGAGTTAGTAGCTTGTGGTGAACTATAACACACACTTAGTAGTGCTCACCTGGTGCAGAGCCTTCCAAAACTGGCTCTGAGTTTAGAACGTTTGTGTGTCCTTTCTGGGTGACACAACCCATTGATACCTGACATAGAAAGTCTGGATCCAAATACTTAGAGTGCACACAGTGCTCTTTATTTAATAAATCAAGTTAAACATGAATACTATTACAAATAAAAATCAATAGAAAGTATAAAAACAAATATCTGTGGATACTCCGACCGCCGAGACGCGTTTCTTCTATTCAGTAGGCTCTCAATCAGCTGTTGTTCCTGTGCCAGGTTCCGGCGTTATGACAGAGTTTCAAACTCCGCCTCCTTTACATGTCGTCCAATCCTGATGCTCGTTGTGTCCACTCCAACTCCCTAATCAGCTGACTCCTATCGCTGATTTTCGTTCACACACTTGTTTGTAAAATCATTTTATGTCATTTAAATAATGAAGAAAAAGTTCAGACTAGTAATAAAGCAGAGACGTTTCTTTGAAAAACAGATTGATAAATCTGGACACAATGTGTATACTTTGAGCTGAAATTGTTCAGGTCTGGGCAACGAGCCTTAAATATGAATGTTTTTAATAAGCCGTTTTATGTTGTCTGGGTGTCATCCTTCTTTTCCCACTTATGTTGTTCTTGAATAATATCCGTGGGAGGAGTAAGTTGTATGATCTTTCCGTTAAAGTGTCTGAAAGAGTAAACAACACATGTTCTATCTGTATATGATCACACATTTTAAAGAAACAATCCTATTAATTTTATATTCTAGGCTTCATTCTAATGAAAAACATATTGTGGTGCATTTTTGTTTTATGTTGTTGCCTTGTGTCTTTCCTCTTTATGGTTTTAAATGTTCTTCCATACACAGCAACACAAACGGGAAAAAAATCTCGTGCATTGTCAGCTTGAAGCAAGCCCTGCTAACTGGGCTGATTTTATAATCATGAACATGTAGGCAGCCATTTTGAAATCCAATTTGGTCACATGCATCATGTTTGACCAATGAGCAGACAGGATTCTCAAATTCTGACATTATGTGTCATGAGCCATAGTAAGCCAAAATATGTATTAGAAAATGTACATGTATAAATTAAAAAATAATACGCAAAGTGCCTACATTACATGGAAATTCATTATTTTCGAAATAATGATAATAAAAAACGTTGGACCTTGCACGGAGCTGTTTTTCAAAATTAAACTACAAACTTAACACCCTTCTATGCTTATCTAACCCTGATTAACCTTTTCAGAGCATTAAAACATATAATGTAACTTGGATACAGTCTACAGCTCAGCAGTCATTTAACAAATACCTATTGATCGTGTGGGCTACAATATCTGCTATCCATCTTTTCCCCTTTTCAGTGGGCATTGTACAAACAGACAGTTCCTCAATATGTCATTATAGTCCATTGCAATCTCAATGCTATGGAGATCTTACGAGACAGCAGTAATGAAACCACCAGATGATCCACCAGGGACTCAGATTGCCAGATCCACCAGGTTTTCCTGTGCATGCATCATTTCAGACCATGGAATTCATGTATACAAAAAAGGAGATGGAGCAGCGGTAGATGACTAAATACAGAGGCAGCACCCCTCAATAAGGGACATTCTCTCCAAAAACCCGATTACAATAGAATTCATATGCTTTTGGGTTTCTCAATGTTTAGTGCATTGATTTGCTTTCTGCGGTATTGGAATTCTGCAAACTTACTTTTCTTGTGCGGTCCATCAGTATGCACAAATGATGTCCAAGAAAGCTTGAAGGATCTGCAAAACTTATCTGGGCCACAAGCACTCACAGGGAAAGTTTCACAAATGTAATTGCTATTGAGATGACCCAAAATTATTAATTTAAAAGTTTCCACACAATGTTGATTGTCGGCACAATAACATCAAAAAGAAGAGTAAATAAAAAAATAAGCCTTTATGGGACTCAGCCCTGCTGCCATTGTGTTTATTGGTCTTGATTTAGTTCGTTGTTAATAGTTTTTTTTCTCATTTATTTTGTTTTTTTTAAGTTTAGTGTCTGCCTGAAAATGTCCCTCTTGTTATATTGCTGTCACCATATATTGCAGCTCACCAGAGACTAGATCTGAATCTCTTTCTCTTTTTTTTCTTTTTCTCGTTATTAGTACTATAAATTTTCATTTTTTAATAAAGCTTTTTATGATCTGCATATTTAGGCACTCATAACATTGCACTTCATTTACAGTAATATTTGTGTTCTGAAAAGGAAAAAAAAAACTTTTTTAATTACTCTGTGATGCTCATTTTCCCACTCTGAAGTGCGTAATAAAATACATATTACAAAATCAAGCTTATATATATGGGCACGATTAGGGGTACCCAGAGTAATTTCCTGAAAATATCATCACATCAAACTTCTGTTGGCTTTTGCAAGAAAAGTATTGCCCAGCAATATGAAGAATCAACATTTCTGTCCTGTAGCATATGAATGATACATACTACAGGGTGGCACTTTAAATGTCCTGTGCATCAGCAAGTGGCGATAAAAGCTTCTTTAAACATAGTGCATCTGGAAGACCTAGGTACATGTCATACATAACCCTCTGATACTAAACAAGCTATTTCCCCACTCAGGTCAAAGTCCACCAAAGCTCCTTTATGGCACAAGACGTTTCGATCTGTATCTCAGTATAATACACAGCTGATTCAGGGTGTGTCTATAACAGTGCAGCTGGTTACTTAAATACAAAAAAAAACCTTCTCTGCTGTATTATATTCAGAAAACGTAAGCCAAACAGCCCTTCATTTTCTCTGTATTCCAAAGACCCCTTAATTGTTTAGCAATTTACAATACATGTGTTTATTTCCTTTGCATCAGACCTGAGCATGCTTCAGGTATACATCAAAACACCAGCCAAATACTCTGACATACATACGGACATAGTAAACTGTTTCAATTAAAAATCTAATTGAAAGATTGAACAAAAATAGCTAAATTGATAAAATTCTCCTATTTCCCAGCTTAGTTTGAAATGCATTTTTGAATTTGATTTTCAATACTACTCCATTCTGTTTAGTGGGGGAAAAAAATCTGTATGAAGAGCATCTAACATTCTGGGAAAGAATAATAGGTGTGATTGTAAAAGTTGCATTGTTCTATAGAATGTTAAGGGTCACACTAAGGATCAAATAGAACCACACTCGTTGCGTAGGTCTCTCTGTATCAATTCATACATTGGCTTATAAATGCAACAATTTGCAAACATGGCTACAGATTTAAAACTGCCCTGCCAGCAGCGTGTACTATGTTGATTGCTGCCCAATATTTGTCCAATTTGTGTATGCAGCGCATGCATGCTGGTGGGTAAACACCAAGCTCAATGATCTAGAAAATGTACAAGCTGTGGCCCTCAGCATGTGCAATTTGCAGCTCAAATAACTGCATACATCCCAAGTGTCCCTATTTAGGTGAGACACTCGCTGTTTTCTATCCTTTTGTCACTCTTTTACATGAGCTCCATATTGTTGATGTATCTAAGTGTATAACATCATTCCACAGCAATAATACTGACAGTGAAGGTTTCCCCACCCCCATTCTTGGCAATGGGGGGGAGGGGGCATGACTGTTGTCACAGTGGTAAGCATGGTAACCTAAAAGTTACTCTGTATGGAACCTTACCAGGACTGAGGGATTCTGGGAGTTAAATGACAGATTATATGCTTTGTTTGTTGTTATGTTGCTTGTTTTGTTGTGTGTTGTTTAAGTTGTTCTAATTTTGTCACAGCAGTTTTGCCTAACCAGCAGACAAATTGGGAATGTGCACTACACACAAGCTCATTAGCTCACTAACCACAGCTCACCCACAATCAGACAAGCTCACTACAGAAAATTCATGACATACAGTTCACTACAGAAAGGTCATTGACACACACTAGCTCACTACAAACAGCTAACTACATGCAAACTCAATAATATACATACACAAGATCGCACGTGTTCATTACAGATGGTTCACTGACATACACTCAATCTCACTGCACAAAACTCACTGGAACACACATAAGCTCACTAAACACAAGCTCACTGACACAAACTTTCCTCCCTCAAGTGTTGTTACTCCTGTGTCTGTCTCCCTCCAAGTCCACAGTGCTACCATCAGCTCCACCACGCAGGCTCACTGCCTAGGTGTTCTTTTTGACTCCGACCTCTCCTTTAAGCCTCATGTTCAGTCTATCGCCAAATCCAGTCGTTTCCATGTCAAAAACATTGCACGCATCCAATGCTACTTAACGCCAGATGCGACTAAGGTGCTGGTCCATTCCACTGTCCTTTCTCACCTTGACTATTGGAATCCGTTTCTCAGTGGTCTTACGTGCTCCCAACTTGCGCTCTGACAGTCCATAATGAATGCGGGGGCAAGGCTCATTTTCCTGTCCGCCCGCACCTCCCACGCCTCATCCTTCTGTCAGTCCCTACATTGGCTTCCTGTAAGTTATAGGGGTTAAAATTCTGGTTCTTGCTTTCAAAACTCTACATAATGATGCTCCCACCTATCTATCCTCCCTAATACACAAGTATGTCCCGTCTAGGCCCTTACGATCTTCTAAAGACTTACGTCTATCTTCTGTCCATACTCCTACCTCTGATGCTCACCTTCAAGACTTCTCAAGGGCTGCACTGTTCCTGTGGAACTCACTTCACTCCTCCGTTAGATGCTCACCCAGTCTCCACTCCTTCAAAAAATTGTTAAAAACCCACTTCTGCATAAAAGCAAATCAATTAAACTGTTTATAGCTGATATGACTGATTCCTCTTCTGCAACTGTCACTAGTCTAATACTATCCTTACCTTTTTGTGTCACTTTACCCCACTCCCTCTAGCAAGTAAGCTCATTGAGCAGGGCTCTCAACCCCTCTGTTCCTGTGTGTTCAACTTGTCTGGTTACAACTACATGTCTGTTTGTCCACCCATTGTAAAGCACTGCAGAATTTGATGGCGCTAGATAAATAACATAATAATAACATAATAAAAAATCAAGCTCACTAAACACAAGCTCACTATGCACAAGCTCATTAAACACAAAAGCTTACTAAACACAAGCAAGCTCACTGACACACCAAAGCTCACTACACACAAACATACTACACGCAAGCTCCCTACACACAAGCTCAATGACATAAACTTACTAAAAACAAGCTCACTAACACACTCAATATACACAAGACCACTAAAACACACACAAGCTAACTGACACACACATACAAGCTCACTACACACAAGCTCACTCACACACAAACTCCCTCTACATAAACTCACGGGGACACACACACACACACAAGCTCATTACATGCACACAGAAGGTCATCAGCACACACACGCTCACTACATGCACACTAGCACACAAACCTTGTGTCACATCTTGTTCCTAGCTGCGGATCATTCTGGCTATGGCTTCTGGTATCTAGTACTCTTTTTATAATTCTTGTTTAGTTTTTCTTGTTTTTTTGGTTTTCTATTCTATATCTGGTTTTCTTTATGCTGGGTTTCTGGGTTCATTCCTGTATTCCATCCTTGGATTTTCTAGTCTCTTGGATTCATTTAAATGTTTGTTTTATTTTGCCACACCCGTTTGTTTTCCATCATTCCTTTTGTTTCAGTGTTCCTGCAGGCAGCTGCTCAAAGCTTCTGCCCTTTCTTGCAGGTAAGTACTATGTGTGTTTTCTTTGGTTGGTTTAGCTTGTATTAGGCAGAGTAGGACCTGCCAGAAATGGGGTACATTGGCATTGTTGGCAGGTTTATGCAATGTATGATCATATAATGTGACTAAATCCCCATGATTTTCATATATAGTACTTAGTTATATCTCCTCTTGTTTTGCCTATCTTATCTTGTCTTGTTTTAGTTTGTATTCCCAGTCCATGTACAGTCCTGTCCAGTCCTGCCCATGTTATGTCTATGTTTCCCTAATGTATTGTTTATATGTTCTGGGTTTAGCTTCCTATCCTTCTCTGGTTCTGGGTTCTCCTAGTTTTGTCTTGTTTTTATGTTTGGTGACTATCCTAGCGCTGTCTTGCTTCTGTACTGGATACATATCTGCTGCAGAGCCTCCCTATTCAGCTCTGGGAGGTCTGCTTAATTCTTGCTCCTAGTTCCTGGGATCCGCATAAGCTGATTCAGGGTTCTGGCTGTGGCTGCACAAACGCTGCTGCTCAACACCAGGGGTCATGCGGTTACCCTGCACCAGACCCTGTTAATCCACCTCCACACTGTGACTCCACGCAACGCCGCCCGGACAGTGTCTGGGTCCCGGGCACCGGACCGCCACCCTGACACCTTGCTATGAATGAAGAGCTGACCATTACCTCATGTGTCCAAGGCTGTTCTTGTCAGCATGGCTGGTGGAGCTGAGGTGTAGCTTAGATGCTGCTGACTTTGGCCCCTGCTGCTCTTGGGAGAAGCTGACAGGTGGCCTCTATTTTTATGTGTTAAGGTTTTGTATTTTTATTCACTGTTCACTGTTTACAGAAATATAATTATTTTCACTATATTGATTGAATTGTAGTCAAAATATAAAGAAAGAAATTTAGAAGTTCACTGCTACATGCTTTTTTTTCCACACATTTTATTTTTATGATAGTTTTTTTTGTAATAACCGCTAGTTAGTATATGACCCTTATATGTTTAAAATTAAAACAAAATATGCTTGTTTTCCTGTTTTCTCGCCACTTCTGAAGAAAGCCAAGGATTCTTTTTGTTTTCTTCCTCCACAAGGATTTGCTGAAGACAAACATTGTAATTACCCTACAACAAACAGTGTTTTATATTCCCAGATGGCTTAATGCATCATACAACAAAATCCTCAATAGATCAATGCAAATAACACAGTTTCCTTATAATTGGAATTAAAAATGCATCCTTAAGAATTCACTAATTAAATACGCATTAACTCATGCAACAATATGGGATTGAAACAATTGTAGTAATTCATGTTTTCATAAACAAAATTATTGTAGCATGAAGTGTGCAAACAAAGTCTTTTGAATGTACACTTACATTGCAAAATATTTTACAATACAAAACTTTTAGTATAACAAATTGACTTTGTAAATATATACTCTGCAATCCTGTACTTAAATTAGCACATCTAATATTATTTTAGTGAAAATGTATCATTGTTACAATGTCCACAATCTGCCTTCACTTTAGCAACCCCTTAGAGTTATTGTTGTATTGCTGAACTTAGAAGTTTCACCAATGTTGCAATTAATCAATGGTTTGTAGGTCAAATTTAAAATTGTTTCTGGAAGATCCACATCTATATTTATAATATCCCTCATTGGTGTGCAACCTAATGTGGGTGCTCGGTCTTCAAACAGGCAATTTTTTTGTCACCATTTCTGTACTTAATATGTCTGCAGGCTTAGGCTATGTCCCCCCAACTTCCAAATCCCCCATAAATATATATATATCCAAGTTGCCAACATTGTGTCTAGAACCTGCTTCTGCATAAAGGATGGGCTGGACCTGCCATTCCAGATGTGAGGTGCTACAAAGGGCAGATGAGAATAATAGGGCTAAGATCTAAGATCTTGTGAGACATCCAAAAGCCGACGGGCAAACCAGAAATGGTCAATCAAACAGACATTGTCGTAGTTGAGAGTAATGGGAAACTGCAGTGAATATGACACTGTCCACTGTAACTCCAACTAATCTCAAGTAGCACTGAGACTTGTATTCCAGTGCTACCTTCACAGTAAAGCCGTCCTCTTAATACACCATTATACATGGTTACTTATCCTTTCCCTCTCTATCGAAGGTCAAGTGCCTTTTAAATGTCTCCCGAAACCCTGAGATGGTAATTTTGTCCCCTAATTCAGACTTTGCCATAACGTATCTTTTATATTACATGATATATTTAGGTTAGTATTAGTGTAAGTGGTAAGATACTTAAGGAGGAATGTCAATGGAACCACACAAAGTGGCATAACTGCTGAGAAAGGCGTCGGGCCCACCAAAAAGAAGGGATATTAGCCTGGCATAAATGCATGCCAAGTTGGCTGCTAATGATGCTGGCCAATCCCAATAAAGGCTGAGCATGTGCAGAGCATTGTTACAGTGTCACAGTGCACTTAGTAGAGCGTAAGCACGCTTAATGATTATGGTCATGCTTTACTTTCTCAAGACGCTTCCCTGATTTCCACAAACGTGGGACACCAGGGAACAAACCCAGAAAGGTAGTACATCAAGCAGTTTCTAATCTGATTCACTTTCCATGATCTTTTATTTCTAAGTATCATTTTACATAGAAACATTAATTGTGTCGTCAACAAGTTTGCTTCCTCTTTCTTCAGAATTTTACTAAATTAATCCACTGTCTTGAAAAAGTGAGTCAGTATTCATTCAGGTGCTATTACTGCAATGCAAAGAACACTGTCCTCCCAAATATAATATCTATACATACACACTACATCCCTTACACACACAATTACAATTATTAATATAGTGCTGGCATATTCCACAGCATCGTTCAACAAAACATGTATGACATGCAGATAAAGTAAGAGGAAGAGGGCCCTGCCCAAGCAAGATTACAATCTACATACTGCATCAACTATACACACACACTGTATCCATAACAAACAGACACACTTCCCTATACACACTGCTTCCAGTATACAAACTACATCCCCTGCACGCACTGCATTACCTAAACACATACACTACATTCCCTAAACACACATTGCATCCCTTAAAAACACAAACTACATCCCGAACCATAGGTCTAAGTACCTGTAAAATGGGGGTGGAATGGAGGCGAGCTCTGTAGGTGGACTCAGGGTCGGTCCTGTGGGTGGACTCGGGGTGGGCAACAGGCCTCGACCTGTGTAAGGGGTCACAAAATGTCTGATGAAAGCCCTAAATAACATCAGAATTATACAAAATGTAAGCAGGTTAAATGGCTGACATAAAGCATTACACGGTTACACTATTCCTTGAATTTAAAGCTTCTGGTGTTAATATTTCTGTGTTCTAGAAAATCATTCAATGTTCCGTGCCGAGCCGTACGAATAAACAAGAGTTACTCATGCATGCCACCCTAGCAAACTTTGAGCTTCACATTGGGATCAATGAGTATGTCTAAGCCTAGCACAGATACAGATGTTCCTTTTACGGTATTTCATTTTAGCTTCCCATTGTTTGCAGTACAGTAAGTTCACTTTCCTGTGGAAAATGAACTGTTCTGAATGTCTTTTCTCTACTGAGAATCCCATCTCTCTTTATCCAGAGCAGATCCTTAAATCACTTTATCAAGGAATACAGTTATAGTTCTCTGAGATTCTCTGGGACTTGCTAATGTTATTCCATTGACATAGTCCACAAAATCAAGCAATATATTACCCAGTCCTCCTCTCTTTCACATAGTCCAGAGATCTGTATATAAAAGTTACTGCTTATTATTGGCTGACATCTGGCTTATGAAGAAGAGCTTTTTCTTTCTTCTCCAATTGACCTAAAATTGACATTAAATCGTGTTGAAAAATTGGCCAAGTTTACTTCCGAGGTGGTATTTGTCTTCTTCGTGAGTCTCTTCATGGCAATAAGCCTAACACAGCTGTTCAACGTAAAGATGTATAAATTAAGTGTGTAGGATAAAATACGATTTGAAAAATGGTAACATAAAATAACCCTTTTGATAATAAAAAGAAACAAGAAAAACAGACTACACAAGATGGTCGTTAATACAAGTATAAGACTTACAGAATATAACACTGTATATTGAACAGCTGTCTTTTACAATAAAATTATGGTCCTGGGATTGATTTTATTTTGATGGAAAATATCTAAAATGAGGACAATGTATAGCCATCAAACATGATTAGATTGACAGATTACCGATGAAGAAACTCGGTAACCAAGGCTAAGCAAACTGTATTAAGAAAAGAACATTAAATGTGTTAATGCTGAACTTTTTGGACACGAGGGAAAGTATTCAGCTGTTTTAAAAATGTCCCTCCCATTACATCATGCTACAGACAGTTTAGACAAGCAGTGAATGAGAATTTATGAATGAGAGGATTTAAAGGTTGGGAAGGCACAAGAGGAATGTACAATAAAGGGAAGAGAAAGGGGAATTTATTTTACAGTAGGGTTAGAGGACTCATTGAGGAATTACAGAGAACGAACAATTGAAGGACCTGCTGTGAGGGGAGGAAAGTCGGATCTGTCAAAGATTAATATAAATAATGTGGAGATATAAGCAGCAATTCATTATGACTAGGTATGAACTATTGGCATTCTAATAAAAAAACAAATAGGAAAAGAAACAAATATTGCTTAGTCACCAAGCCTTCCGTAAGAAAAGGGGAAGTAAAAAAATATAATCAAATATATAGAATAATATGCTCCTCAAAAAAATAAAAAAAATAAACTGGTGATAGTAGACATTGTGTTTGATGGTTAATATCTCATTGACAGATGAATATTTATCTGCAAATAAAAAAAAAAATGAATTTTGGAATATGTTGGTTCTATTAAACCCATTAGTTAAAAATTAACCAATTATTAGTTCATGTCACCCTCTGCATCAAGTCAATAAAAACCTTATACCAGCATGGGATTTCCAAGTTCTATTTAGTAGCTCAATACAACCTTGCGATTGTTAAATGAGTGGGGCATTCCATTTAAAGGTAAGATCTTTAAAGGCTACATTATTCATGTAATGTTTAATCATGGGATATTAAAGGGTTAAATAAAGATTTTTGAACCTGGATTGCAAATGAATGATTCTGAATCAGAAGGCAATAATTCAGGAGCTGTCTAAGAAATAAGTCAGACATGATCAATAAAGCTGGTGACGCAGTTCACAGAGGGTCAAAGCAGGCAACAGCTATTAAAGTTAGGGTCAGAGTCCAGAAATCAGGAATCCAAGTAGGCAACAAGTGACGCCACATTGTCCGCACGGAGTCAGCAGAACAACTGAGCACACATGGCTCGGAGACGTAGGTTTAAATAATCTGGACTAAAATAGTCTGGTTTTAAAAAGACTATAATGAAAATGGAAATGTTTTATCAATAGGAAATGTTACGAGTGTCAGTTCCTTCAGTGAAAGTGTCTTTTCTGTTTGATTTTATTTCACTTTACAGAAACAACTATTTTTAATGGTCCAACATTTTTTTCCCAAAAAATTCTGAATGTTTTTTGGACATTTTATTATTATTATTAATATTATTATTATTATTATTTTATTATTTATATAGTGCCAGAAAAATTCTGTAGCGCTGTACAATGGGAACATTTCATGAAAAGCAACATAGAAGGTGACATCTGTTTGTGTCGTTGTGTATATAAAGTACTTGTCTGTTTATCCTCCTTTTACTAAATCTCTTAAAAGAAATGACATACTGTATAATTTACCATTTCGGATAAAAATTAAGCAAAAAATAAATTGCAAATGTATATAATTTTAGGAATCCCTAAAATGCAACCTTTATAAAAAGAAAATGCTGTTTTGTCTAAAATGTTAAAATATATATTATTTTGTGTGTGTTTCTGGTTTTATGTTTTGTTTTTTTGGAAAGAACTCAGTAAAGAAGGAATTCAGTGACAAAAATTGGCACTTCATTAAACAGTTGGCCTGGGAAAAATGTTTCCAACCATTTCTTCTCAGCCTTATTTTAGATGAAGATTCATCTAAAACCTCTCCCCATGGGGAACTTAGAAGATACAAGTTGGACCATGTTCTGGTATAGACAGCCAAGTATTTCCCTCGTCTTGCAAGTGACATTGTCACCAGCATTGAGAAGTAAAATAGAGATGTACATTATTCATGGAATCCTCTTGAGTTCCTTCATTAAAAGTAGAAAACCTGTACTCAAATGAATTACATTCATCTGAAGGAACTGGGAAGCTGTCTGTAGCGGATGGCATTGGGCTGTCCTAAAAAGTACAGTTATGCTTATGTGTTCGGTTAAATTGTAACCTATGTATGTGAATTGTATGCAGCATTCGTCTGATTGTTCGGTAGAATCACTCCAGTTATTATGAGAGTGAAACTACCGAACAGTCAGACCACCCCAGTAGTAAGTGGGCCTCCAATTATCGTTTGCAACAATGTTGTGAACGGGTAATTGGCCCTTCATGTAGTGGGTTCTTTGTTCTCTGGGTGGCCGCCATTCGTGAGACGAACACGTGGGCGGTGGCCATTTTAAGCTCCCGAACAGCGGTGTTTTGCTGTCGAATGTCTGGAACTCAAAACGGACAATCGGCTAGGCAAACACCGCTGAGACCTCCACACTGCCGTAAATTCATATAGAAACTACCGAACGGCCCCCCGTTCGGTAAAAAGAAACACCCGCACAAGGGGATTAATGCGAACTCTCCCTAGTCTCCATATCATAAGTCTTTCGTGTAGTTTATTCCCTTTTTATGTGACCGACCACAGGGCCAAAACGCATGGAACCAATTTCGGCTGTTCCTTCCAACGCGGTCGGTCTTTTTATTACTTCCACAAATTTCCCGAACCCCTGGTCTGATCTGGGTGATTTTTGGATATGTCACTCACCCAGATCAGGGCTACCAGGGGATGTAATATTTAAAGGGGTACCCCTATGTTTAGGGGTACATCCAGAAACCCAGGGAATTTGTGTACTGTATAAGGGGATTATGAGTCAGGCTAAGGGGAGGAGATGTGTGGGCGGCTACTCAAGTATGATTGGATACTGTACTACTGATTGTAAATTCATCCCTTGCATGGGAGAATGCTTTATAAGGAAGTTGTGTGAATTAAAAGTCATTTCTGCTCCTGATGCTGTGTGTCATCCAGTCATTGGGATTGATGTTGGGATATTGTTGGATTATTTTGCCTGCTGGAATTATTGCCGTATGGGTTTATAATACTTGTTCCTGAGCCTTACTGGGATCTAAAGTGGAGATAACCTGTGTAATAGCTGCTCTCCGCTACACTGTCATTGAGTGAGAATTTTTGCTGGTTCCTGAGTTGGTTTTATCTAGGTTAATAAAGTATTCGGCAGATGTGGAGGACAGTGGTGAACATCTACATCCAAATAAATTGTAGATACTCTAAATCCAAAGAAATTAGAGACCTGCTTTAGAAAAATATTGAATAAAACAGATAATGTAAAATTTTAACAAAAATGTTTCCATATCTAAGGGGTAACAGTATGTGAGTTTTCTCGTGCAATTTGCATCAATCAGGTAAGTGTTTTAGTATGGGAGCGGCTGCAAAATAAATATTAATTTAAATATTTCATAGTGATAAGTTGTAATGAATCTGTTCAATCGAACTGAGTTCGTCTTCGACGTCCTTTGTTATCCAGATTTCCCCCTCCTTAATTAATCTCTATCTATAAAGATCTGCTCTTTATACCTTCATATTGCTAAGCACACTGGTCCCGATACAGACACACATGCAAGGTACAATGAACAAAATAAGTAAAAAGTGTGAAATTGCACTTAATCACTGTCATTGGTGATGTTGACCGCTTGAGAGGTTATAGAAATTTTGAAAGCTACCCACACCCCACGTTTGCAAATTGACATTTGCAGCATTTTATTTATACAAGTGAAAGTTGGTTCTTAATTTCCGTATAAATTGACAAGAGCAGAAAAGGCATGAATCCTTTGGTCCTATAATTTCTGAGAAATAGAAACAAGTAATTTTATATCACATTTTAGATTTTATGTAACAAAGAGGAAACATCAGTTTAATATAATTTTTATTGTTTATAATATTTATGTTAAACTTCCCGTTGTGATATTTAGCAGTTGTCATTACAATTCAGCTCTGTTATGGCACAGTCAAGGCACCCATTGCTTGGAGCTGGGGAAATAGAAAATGGCAGAGCTTGTAAAATTTATTGTGAAGGAGCCAAAATGGAGATGCTGAGTCCCAGGAGAGAACTAAATACAACAATTTGCATTCCCACAGTTAATGTTCTTAACGATGTCACAAATTGGTATTTTCTAAATATAGGGGAGACATACACATGATATTATAATATCCTGGGGAGTGACAGTTCCCCTTGAGCCCAATAATCTTGGCAAAAATCAAATTTTGAAAGAAGCAAAGGAATAGAATGAAAACATTGTTCTCAAGTGCTCTGCATGCCCTTTGTCTTGAGTAAGTCTTGCATTTTATAAAAGTAGTTTTATGATGTAATATTTATTAAATATATCTTCTTACTAATTTTTTCCACAAATTTACTGAACAGCGTCTATGTGTTATGAGTTCAATATTGCTGCTTACTTGTCGCTATCTTGTTTTGAAATAATTATTTTATGCCTGCCTGAGTTTTTGCACTGTTCCAAGAGAAACCCAAGTGTTCTAGAGTCCTGAGATGTTCCATTGAGCGTTGGTTGAAAGTGAAGAGAGGGTATGGTCTGCAAGTTATCACTATTTCTTTTACGCCCCAAATCGTGCTTTTCTGGTCTTATTTCTCAAACAATATCCATATGTCCTGTTATTTTATTAACTGATTGGAGTTTGAAATGTCTAGTTTCTAAATACTTAACGACACATAAGAATAACTTGCTAATTAGCGACCTCTAACTTTAAGACGTAAGAGACATGCACACTCATATTTTTTGTTTATGTGCACTGTTGAAAACTGTACATATTGTTTGTGTAAGATTCTTTGTCAGAGATTAATAGGATCTCTCTAATATTGACAATATTTTTTGCAGGGTTCAATAACCCATCAAAATAGCTTGGTCATGTACAGGCTCAAATATGACAGTTCTTGCTGGCAACATGGCGTGATTCCAATAGTTTAGGAAACATTCTGTCGATTGCACATTAAAATAATGAATAGCCACTTTCTGAACGATGAGCGACCGTCTAAATGACTAATGCATTTGATGTTTCCTTAGGTCACTAAGTGGTGGAAAAAAGATAGGTGGGCTTATTAGTAATCAGTCATTTTGGACGTTTTTTTTCTACCTAGTGATAATTTATTTTACTGGTGCAGAGTTTTTTTGTTTTCTTATTTAATTAATTAATATTTAGACTGGAATACTGATTGAAATAGAAACGTTGGCCTTAATTTAATTTGTGTAAATCAAAATCGAAAAATGATTCCATTATGTTTTAAACTTTTAAACTTTGCAAACGGTTTTGCTACAGAAGTCATTATTGAAGATTATGGGGATTTTTGTAGATGTCATTTGAAAAGCCTTTTCTAACATAATAGAATCATCCATAATTCAGATCCAAACAAATTAAATTGAGGTATGTGCATTTCAGAGAAACTGTGTGTTTCGGAGGGACTAAGAAGACTGTGTGCCCCAATATGGACACTGCATTTGCATTACCCTGTGTGGGACCATACTTATGTTTCTACTATGTCTAAGGATAATTTTTAGAAGTAAAGCTTTAATCTTTCGTCAAAAAAAAAAAAAAGATTAAGTATGTGTATATACCATGCATTTACCTGCTATCTTACTTAGGGTTGTGTTTTTGATCAATATTTTTACTGAATCGTCCATAGGCGTGCGCACGGGATATGTCTGTTGTGCCTGGGCACACCCTAATCCCCGCGGCACGCCTATAGATTGAGACCAGCAGGGGAGATCTCAGGATCTCCCCTGTCGGCTCATGCAGAGCCCACGCTATCTGAGCGCTAGCTCTGCTCTAAGCCTCCATGTGCCGGTGGGAAGATCAAAGATCTCCCTCACTGACCCACAGGCAGGGAGGAAGGCAGGAGAGGACTCGGGGACCTCTAGCCAACCACTCCGCCGGGTTCCTCTTGCGAAATCTGAGTGTTGCCGCAGCTAGAGTTCCCGCAGGCTAGAGTTCACTCTCTACTGGACCACCAGGGATGGCAGCAGCATGGTGCCCCCTCCCTACATTAGGTAAGAAGGGAGGGGGGATATTAACTAATCTGCCCCCACCTCCACCCCCACAATCACCCAAACATACAGCAGCCTCACACACACAGCACACAAATAGCACCCACACACATACACAGCACCCACACACATACAGCACCCTCACACACAGTACACTAACAGCACCCTCACAAACACACACACACACAGCACCCTCACACACACACACACACACAGCACCCTCACACACAGTACACTAACATCACCTTCACAAACACACACACAGCACCCTTACAGACACACAGCACCCTCACACAGCACCCTCACACACACACAGTACACTAACAGCACCCTCATAAACACACACACACACAGCACCCTCTCACACACACACACAGCACCCTCTCACACACACACACAGCACCCTCACACACTGTACACTAACAGCACCTTCACAAACACACACACACACACACACACAGCACACTTACAGACACACAGCACCCTCACACACCACACTAACAGCACCCTCACAAACACACACACTCAGCACCCTCACACACAGCACACAAACAGCACACTCACAGACAAACAGCACCCTCACAAACACACGCCACACACAAACAGCACACAAACAGCACCCTCACACACACATCACACAAACAGCACACTCACACAGCACACTAACAGGACCCTAACAAACACACAAACACCCTCACCAGGGCCGGATTAACATAGGGGCTGATGGAGCTGCAGCTCCAGGCCAAGGCCCATGGAATAGGCCCATCGGTTTAAAAAAAAAAAAAAAAACTTTTTTTTTTTTTTTACACACTACTCTTAGGGTTGCCAGGTATTTCTCATGTATTTCTTAGGGTTGCCAGGTATATCTCAGAAGTATTTCTCAGGTATTTGAGGCTGCCTAGCCGGTGCCGGTATTGCAGTAATACCGGCAATACAAATGTCTGTCTCAGTATAAACATAGATTATTCTGCAATACCAGCGCCGGCCAGTAGGGGTCGCTGTTTGTGTGGAGAGAGACAGTGATAAGAAGTTACGACATCTCCCTCCCTGCCTCTCTCTACTCACAGATCCGCGGGGGAGCAGCTCTGCACATTGAGTCCAGGCAGCAGCTCCGAGACATGGGGACGCTGAGACATTGGGACACTGGGGAACATGGGGACCCTGAGCATGGACATCCGCAGGAATTTTTCCGGGGGGGGGGGGGGGCATAATTGTAATGACATTCATGCTTGGCCCCCTTTTGACAGTGTCATGAAAGGGAAGGAGCATAGTCATTTTCACATAAAGCAAGGATGAATAGCGTTTTCACAACTATGGTGTCAGGAATATATGTTTGTATTCCTGACACTATAGTATTCCTTTCATCAAATTACAGGAACATTCTGGTCACCATAACAACTTTATCTAAATGAAAATGCTGTGATGCAAGGAGGCCCCTGGGTGCTCTTTCTTTGAAGGGGTGAAACCGCTCTCAAATGGTTTACCCCCAAAGGCTTCCTTCAGCTCCAGATCTCCAGGTCGCTCAGTGGTATTCGACTTCTGAAACAGAGTGTCAGGAAGTGCAGATTGACGTTGGGCATGGGTACCGCTGGTTGGCTAGAGTGGTCAGCTGGCACTCTAAGCCAATCGCTAGTTCCCGATTCATAAAAATGTTTTACGTTTTTATGAATGGGGAGCTACTGATTGGCTTAGAGTGCTAGCTGACCCATCTAGCCAATCAGCGGCACCCCTACCCAGCGGCCGTCTGTGTTTCCTGACACTCAGTAAATAAAAGTGAACACATTAACACTGATATTGTTTGTTTTTACCTGGGGAGATGAGAAGGTCCAAAGTTTCCCTGCCAGGCCCAGGTACCAACGCCTTATGATGTGGTGTCCAGAATGAAGTGCACCAATCTCATTATCTTCTCCTTCATTTGACACAGTCTTCTTTGTCTTCTGAGGCTCCTTCTGCTCCTTTACCTTTCTGCTACTTTCTGCTTATTTTGCGCCCTTCTGCTCCTTTCTCTTTCTGATCCCTTTATGCTTCTTGATGGCTCTTTCTGCTCCTTGATGGCCCTTCCTGCTTCTTGCAGACCATTCCTGCTTCTTACTGCCCTTCCTGCTTCTTTCTGCCCCTTCCAGCTTCTTGCAGCCCCTTGCTGATCCTTTCTGTTCCTTCTGATTCTTCCTGCCCCTTCCTGCTCCTTGCTGCCCCTTCCTGCTCCTTGCAAACCCTTCCTGCTCCTTGCAGACTCTTCCTGCTTTTTGCAGACCCTTCCTACTCCTTTCTGCCCCTTCTTTCTCCTTGCAGACCCTTACTACTCCTTGCTGACCCCTCCTGCCCCTTGCAGACCCTTTCTACTCCTTGCTGACCCCGCCTGCTCCTTGCTGCCTCTTCCTACTCCTTGCTGCCTCTTCCTACTACTTGCTTCCCCTTCCTGCTCCTTGCTGCCTCTTCCTGCTCCTTGCTGCCTCTTCCTACTCCTTGCTGCCTCTTCCTACTCCTTGCTGACCCCTCTTGCTCCTTGCAAACCAATCCTACTCCTTGGTGACCCCTCCTTCTCCTTGCAGACCATCCCTACCCCTTCCTGCTGCCCCTTTCTATTCCTTGCTGACCCCTCCTGCCTCTTGCAGACCCTTTCTACTCCTTGCTGACCCCTCCTGCTCCTTGCTGACCCCTCCTGCTCCTTGCTGCTCCTTCTACTTTACCCTACTGCTCCTTGAAAACCTTTCGACCCCTTCCTGCTTCTTGCTGCCCCTTTCTATTCCTTGCTGACCCCTCCTGCCCCTTTCAGAACCTTTCTGCTCCTTCTACTTTACCTTCCTCTATGCGGTCTCCCCCACCCCCCATCCCTCACTTACCAGCTCTGTAGGCTGCCTCTGTGCTGCTCCCCTGCGGTTTCAGTCATGAGAGAGAGGCAGGGATAAGCTGTGGCTTCCTGCCTTTCTCCATTCACAGCGCCACCTACTGGCCAGCGCTGGTATTGCACTGTATTCTCACACTAAAACGAAAAATAGCAGCACAAGCTGAAAAATCGGGGGGGGGGGGGGGAGGGGGCAAGTACCCCCCTTTACCCCCCATTCGGACGCCCATGACCCTGAGACACTAGGGACACAGTGGCCCCTAGTCTGTGTCCCCATGTCTCCCAGCCACTGTCCCTAGTGGCTCAGTGGCCCCATGTCTCCCAGTGTCCCCATGTCTCTAAGTGTCCCCTAGTGTCCTAGTGACATCAGGACACTGGGAGACATGAGTACACAGACTCTAAGGGACACTGGGAGACATGGGGATACAAACACTAGGGGACACTGGGCGACATGGGGACACTGAGAGGCATGGAGACACAGGGAGACATGGGGACACTGGGCGACTTTGAGACATAGGAGACATGGCAGTGTCCCCATGTCTCCCAGGCAGTGTCCCTAGTATCTCAGTATCCCCATGTGTCCCTGGTGTCTCTCAGTGTCTGTAGTGTGCCAGTGTCCCTAGTGTCTCAGTGTTCCCTAGACTCCCAAAGTCCCCTAGTCTCCCAATGTCTCTCTGTCCCCATGTCTCCTAGTGTCTCAGTGTCCCCTAGTATAAAAGAAAAAATCTCAGGCACTCACTGTGATAGATTTAGGCAGGTTTATTGGACACCGCAACGTTTCGACCTGTACCCAGGTCTTTATCAAGTCTCCAATGTCCCCTATGTATCAGTGTCCCTATGTATCAGTGTCTCTCATTGCCCCATGTCTCTCTGTGCCCATAGTGTCTCTGTGCCCATAGTGTCTCTGTGCCCGTAGTGTCTCTGTGCCTGTAGTGTCTCTGTGCCTGTAGTGTCTCTGTGCCCGTAGTGTCTGTGTCCCCTAGTATAAAAGAAAAAAATCTCAGGCACTCACTGTGATAGCTTTAAGCAGGTTTATTGGACACCGCAACATTTTGACCTGTACACAGGTTTTTATCAAGTCTCCAGTGTCCACTATATATCACAGTGTCTCAGTGCCCCATGTCACCCCGTGTCCCCTCGTGTCTGTCACCCAGTGTCCCCAAGAGTCTCAGATTTCCCAGGTCTCCCAGTGTTCCCTAGTATCTGTGTCCCCATGTCTCCCAGTGTCCCAATGTCTCTCAATATCCCCTAGTGACATGGGGACACTGGGAGACAGAGGGACACAGACATACCCCCTTTTTGTGTATGTTCGCCCTTTCGGCCGTTCTGGTTATGTGATTTGTGTCAGTAGCCCACACTTTTACCGCATCCATAGACTTCCTGCTTTACTGGACACTGCTGTTAGGGGGTATGGGTTTACTTGAAAGATGAAAGCATGAGATTAGCAAAGGGTATGTGTTTTCTCATAGTTGCATCCTATGAGTTTCCCTACAGCATCATCTCCATCAGATACATGACGCTTAGGAGGTAGGACTGTTTTAGTGTTTTTGGTCAATAAGATTTTGTAATTAGGCCCATCATAATTATCAGCACCAGGCCCACTGGGCTCTTAATCCGGCCCTGACCCTCACACACACACAGCACACTAACAGAACCTTCACACACAGCACACTAACAGCACCCTCACACACAAACAGCACCCTCACAAACAGCACACAAACAGCACCCTCACATACAAATAGCACCCTCACACACATCACACTAACAGCACCCTCACAAACACATGACACCCACACACAGCACACAAAGAGAACCCCCCCACACACAGCACCCTGACACACACACACACACATCACACAAACAGCACACTCACACATCACACTAACAGGACCCTAACAAACACACACACAAAAACCCTCACACACAGCACACTACCAGCACCCTCACACACAGCACACAAGCAGCACCCTCACACACAAACAGCACCCTCACACACAGCACACTAACAGCACCCTCACAAACACAAACACACACACACAAACAGCCTCACCCACATAGCACACTGCCAGCACCCTCACACACACACATCACACTAACAGAACCCTCACACACAGCCAGCACCCTTACACACACAGCACCCTCACACCACCCTCACACAGCACATTAACAGCACACACACACACACACATACAACAGTGTATGTATGTGTGTGTGTATGTATGTATATATATATATATATATATATATATATATATATATGTATATATATATATATATATATATATATATATACACATACATACATATACACGCAGCATGTGTTTAGTGCAATAGGCTGCCCACGCCTATGGAATCTTCATGGTTTAATTTGAAATAAGATGTAGAGATTGTCCCCAGTATTGTTTGTGGACACATTGGGAAATTGATGTGATCCACAATGGATCTTATACTCTACGTGAAAGTATTGCAAGTGCTGAAGCCAGAATGGCCCAATAATTAAGCTTTCCAGTGCATTTTGCCTGTATGGCTGTAAGGACTTCGGATCAGGGGGAATTTTGAGGAAACTTATTGATAATACCCCAGGAATGCCTTGTATAACCATTTTCATAAATTTGGACTTAATGATGTGACTTTATCGAGAATCATTGCTATGTAGAGAATAGTGCACTAAGAACTTAATATCGACAGATAATTAACAGTGGTCAGAAAATTAAATATAAAATCTATTCATTGGCATACCTGAAAAAAATCTATGGTCTGATACATACTAGAATAAGTGCATGAAAGGATTAATTGTTTGAGTAAGACCTCTTCTTATCTTAGAAATACAAACATGTATTTGTACAGTAAGAGTGTTTTCCTGCCTGCTTAGACTATTGGGCTCCCTCTGAAATATTTGCAAAGATTGCAGGACCACAACAGGAAGCGCCTCTAGTGCTGTCTGAGTGGCAGACACTAGAGATGATCACAGGAAGAAATGTAAACACTGCCTTTTCTCAGAAAATGATGTGTTTTCTTTGCAGAGTCTGTAGGGACACAGAATGAGAATAAAATGTTGAGAATAAAGTGTTGCGTGTCAAGTGTCGTGAGTAGGTTAAATTAAAGCTCTACGATTAGAAACTAAAACGTAAAGGCGTTACTGTATTTTACTACAATGTTGGTTCCTAAAGAAAAATGATGTATGGATTGTGATCTATGTAGAATTGAGTAATATATTCCAATGAATAAATGCAGGCTAAATATTCTGTTTATGATTCAGTTTGTAAGTCAGTATATGTCCTAAAAAAGACAGCAACTATTAATATTCCTGCAGCTTTCTGTTAACATGTGTATGGGTTCCGGTCTTGTTGTATATTCAAAAATCCTAAATGTGCTTCAAAATGAGTGTACCTTCTGAGTAAACTGTAGAAATCTATATACTGTACATTACAGTTAGTAAATTAGTGAGTTACTGCTTTGGGAAATGCAAGTTAAATAAATCAGGTATTCGTTTATTTATACTGTAATAGATTGAATAGCAGTTAGTTGTCTGACAGCTTCTGTGTCAGGCTCACAGTGAATACTGTGCCCACTTGCCCAGTGCCACCACTCATATCTGGTGTCACAATAGCTTAAGCTTGCATTTAAAAACACATTTGTTTTTTTACTGTAATAGATTGAATAGCAGTTAGTTGTCTGCCAGCTTCTGTGTCAGGCTCACAGTGGATATTGTGCCCACGTGCCCAGGGCCACCACTCATATCTGGTGTCACAATAGCTTAAGCTTGCATTTAAAAACATTTTTTTTCACTGTAATAGATTGAATAGCAGTTAGTTGTCTGCTAGCTTCTGTGTCAGGCTCACAGTGAATACTGTGCCCACTTGCCCAGTGCCACCACTCATATCTGGTGTCACAATAGCTTAAGCTTGCATTTAAAAACAATTTTTTTTTTCACTGTAATAGATTGAATAGCAGTTAGTTGTCTGCCAGCTTCTGTGTCAGGCTCACAGTGGATACTGTGCCCACTTGGCAAGTGCAACCACTCATATCTGGTGTCACAATAGCTTAAGCTTCCATTTAAAAACAAAAAAAAATGTTTCACTGTAATAGATTGAATAGCAGTTAGTTTTCTGCCAGCTTCTGTGTCAGGCTCACAGTGGATACTGTGCCCACTTGCCCAGTGCCACCACTCATACCTGGTGTCACAATAGCTTAAACTTGCATTTAAAAACAAAACAATTGTTTTCACTGTAATAGATTGAATAGCAGTTAGTTGTCTGCCAGCTTCTGTGTCAGGCTCACAGTGGATACTGTGCCCACTTGCCCAGTGTCACCACTCATATCTGGTGTCACAATAGCTTAAGCTTGCATTTAAAAACAATTTTTTTTTTCACTGTAATAGATTGAATAGCAGTTAGTTGTCTGCCAGCTACTGTGTCAGGCTCACAGTGGATACTGTGCCCACTTGCCCAGTGCCACCACTCATATCTGGTGTCACAATAGCTTAAGCTTGCATTTAAAAACAAAAACTTTTTTCACTGTAATAGATTGAATAGCAGTTAGTTGTCTGCCAGTTTCTGTGTCAGGCTCACAGTGGATACTGTGCCCACTTGCCCAGTTCCACCACTCATATATGGTGTCACAATAGCTTAAGCTTGCATTTAAAAACAAAACATTTTTTTCACTGTAATAGATTGAATAGCAGTTAGTTGTCTGCCAGCTTCTGTGTCAGGCTCACAGTGGATACTGTGCCCACTTGCCCAGTGTCACCACTCATATCTGGTGTCACAATAGCTTAAGCTTGCATTTAAAAACAAAACAAATTTCACTGTAATAGATTGAATAGCAGTTAGTTGTCTGCCAGCTTCTGTGTCAGGCTCACAGTGGATACTGTGCCCACTTGCCCAGTGCCACCACTCATATCTGGTGTCACAATAGCTTAAGCTTGCATTTAAAAACAAAACATTTTTTTCACTGTAATAGATTGAATAGCAGTTAGTTGTCTGCCAGCTTCTGTGTCCGGCTCACAGTGGATACTGTGCCCACTTGGCAAGTGCAACCACTCATATCTGGTGTCACAATAGCTTAAGCTTGCATTTAAAAACAAAACATTTTTTTTTACTGTAATAGATTGAATAGCAGTTAGTTGTCTGCCAGCTTCTGTGTCAGGCTCACAGTGGATACTGTGCCCACTTGCCCAGTGCCACCACTCATATCTGGTGTCACAATAGCTTAAGCTTGCATTTAAAAACATTTTTTTTTACTATAATAGATTGAATAGCAGTTAGTTGTCTGCAAGCGTCTGGGTGTCAGGCCTTCAGCGTGTACTCTGCCAACCTCTGCAAGTGCACTTTGCCACTCATATCTGGTGTCACAATAGCGTGCCTTTAAAAAGCAAAAAAGTTTTTCACTGTAAGCTAATAGCAGTCAGTGTACTTCAAGTGGGTGTCAGGCCTTCAGCGTGTACTCTGCCAACCTCTGCAAGTGCACTTTGCCACTCATATCTGGTGTCACTACAGCGTGCCTTTAAAAAGCAAAAAAGTTTTTCACTGTAAGCTAATAGCAGTCAGTGTCCTTCAAGCGGGTGTCAGGCCTTCAGCGTGCACTTTGCCACTCATATCTGGAGTCACAATAGCGTGCCTTTAAAAAGCAAAAAAGTTTTTCACTGTAAGCTAATAGCAGTCAGTGTCCTTCAAGGGGGTGTCAGGCCTTCAGCGTGTACTCTGCCAACCTCTGCAAGTGCACTTTGCCACTCATATCTGGTGTCACTATAGCGTGCATTTAAAAATAATTTTTTTTTTTCACTGTTATAGATTGAATAACAGTTAGTTGTCTTCAAGCGGGTGTCAGGCCTACAGCGTGTACTCTGCCAATCTCTGCCAGTGCACATTGCCACTCATATCTGGTCTCACAGTAGCTTGCACGCATAGTACCACTAATCCAAAAAAAAATGACAGGCAGAGGCAGGCCACCCCGCAGGGGCCATCGTGGTCATGGTGCTGTGATTCCCTTTGGCCCTAGAATAATGGCCAGTTTTCAGAGGCCACGTACCCTGAACTTGAAAAGTTCTGAGGACATAGTTGACTGGCTAACACAGGACACCCACTCTTCTACAGCTTCCGCTCGGAACCTTGACGCACCATCCTCCTCCAGCTTAGCTTCGGGCACCTCTCAAGATACCACTCACCCGAATGCCGCCACCACCAACACTAGCACAACAGCCAGGGCCGGATTAACATAGGGGCTGATGGAGCTGCAGCTCCAGGCCAAGGCCCATGGAATAGGCCCATTGGTTTAAAAAAAAAAAAAAAAAACTTTTTTTTTTTTTTTACACACTACTCTTAGGGTTGCCAGGTATTTCTCATGTATTTCTTAGGGTTGCCAGGTATATCTCAGAAGTATTTCTCAGGTATTTGAGGCTGCCTAGCCGGTGCCGGTATTGCAGTAATACCGGCAATACAAATGTCTGTCTCAGTATAAACATAGATTATTCTGCAAAACCAGCGCCGGCCAGTAGGGGTCGCTGTTTGTGTGGAGAGAGGCAGTGATAAGAAGTTACGACATCTCCCTCCCTGCCTCTCTCTACTCACAGATCCGCGGGGGAGCAGCTCTGCACATTGAGTCCAGGCAGCAGCTCCGAGACATGGGGACGCTGAGACATTGGGACACTGGGGAACATGGGGACCCTGAGCATGGACATCCGCAGGAATTTTTCCGGGGGGGGGGGGGGTATAATTGTAATGACATCCATGCTTGGCCCCCTTTTGACAGTGTCATGAAAGGGAAGGAGCATAGTCATTTTCACATAAAGCAAGGATGAATAGCGTTTTCACAACTATGGTGTCAGGAATATATGTTTGTATTCCTGACACTATAGTATTCCTTTCATCAAATTACAGGAACATTCTGGTCACCACAACAACTTTATCTAAATGAAAATGCTGTGATGCAAGGAGGCCCCTGGGTGCTCTTTCTTTGAAGGGGTGAAACCGCTCTCAAATGGTTTACCCCCAAAGGCTTCCTTCAGCTCCAGATCTCCAGGTCGCTCAGTGGTATTCGACTTCTGAAACAGAGTGTCAGGAAGTGCAGATTGACGTTGGGCATGGGTACCGCTGGTTGGCTAGAGTGGTCAGCTGGCACTCTAAGCCAATCGCTAGTTCCCGATTCATAAAAATGTTTTACGTTTTTATGAATGGGGAGCTACTGATTGGCTTAGAGTGCTAGCTGACCCATCTAGCCAATCAGCGGCACCCCTACCCAGCGGCCGTCTGTGTTTCCTGACACTCAGTAAATAAAAGTGAACACATTAACACTGATATTGTTTGTTTTTACCTGGGGAGATGAGAAGGTCCAAAGTTTCCCTGCCAGGCCCAGGTACCAACGCCTTATGATGTGGTGTCCAGAATGAAGTGCACCAATCTCATTATCTTCTCCTTCATTTGACACAGTCTTCTTTGTCTTCTGAGGCTCCTTCTGCTCCTTTACCTTTCTGCTACTTTCTGCTTATTTTGCGCCCTTCTGCTCCTTTCTCTTTCTGATCCCTTTATGCTTCTTGATGGCTCTTTCTGCTCCTTGATGGCCCTTCCTGCTTCTTGCAGACCATTCCTGCTTCTTACTGCCCTTCCTGCTTCTTTCTGCCCCTTCCAGCTTCTTGCAGCCCCTTGCTGATCCTTTCTGTTCCTTCTGATTCTTCCTGCCCCTTCCTGCTCCTTGCTGCCCCTTCCTGCTCCTTGCAAACCCTTCCTGCTCCTTGCAGACTCTTCCTGCTTTTTGCAGACCCTTCCTACTCCTTTCTGCCCCTTCTTTCTCCTTGCAGACCCTTACTACTCCTTGCTGACCCCTCCTGCCCCTTGCAGACCCTTTCTACTCCTTGCTGACCCCGCCTGCTCCTTGCTGCCTCTTCCTACTCCTTGCTGCCTCTTCCTACTACTTGCTTCCCCTTCCTGCTCCTTGCTGCCTCTTCCTGCTCCTTGCTGCCTCTTCCTACTCCTTGCTGCCTCTTCCTACTCCTTGCTGACCCCTCTTGCTCCTTGCAAACCAATCCTACTCCTTGGTGACCCCTCCTTCTCCTTGCAGACCATCCCTACCCCTTCCTGCTGCCCCTTTCTATTCCTTGCTGACCCCTCCTGCCTCTTGCAGACCCTTTCTACTCCTTGCTGACCCCTCCTGCTCCTTGCTGACCCCTCCTGCTCCTTGCTGCTCCTTCTACTTTACCCTCCTGCTCCTTGAAAACCTTTCGACCCCTTCCTGCTTCTTGCTGCCCCTTTCTATTCCTTGCTGACCCCTCCTGCCCCTTTCAGAACCTTTCTGCTCCTTCTACTTTACTTTCCTCCATGCGGTCTCCCCCACCCCCCATCCCTCACTTACCAGCTCTGTAGGCTGCCTCTGTGCTGCTCCCCTGCGGTTTCAGTCATGAGAGAGAGGCAGGGATAAGCTGTGGCTTCCTGCCTTTCTCCATTCACAGCGCCACCTACTGGCCAGCGCTGGTATTGCACTGTATTCTCACACTAAAACGAAAAATAGCAGCACAAGCTGAAAAATCGGGGGGGGGGGGGGGGGGAGGGGGCAAGTACCCCCCTTTACCCCCCCATTCGGACGCCCATGACCCTGAGACACTAGGGACACAGTGGCCCCTAGTCTGTGTCCCCATGTCTCCCAGCCACTGTCCCTAGTGGCTCAGTGGCCCCATGTCTCCCAGTGTCCCCATGTCTCTAAGTGTCCCCTAGTGTCCTAGTGACATCAGGACACTGGGAGACATGAGTACACAGACTCTAAGGGACACTGGGAGACATGGGGATACAAACACTAGGGGACACTGAGCAACATGGGGACACTGAGAGGCATGGAGACACAGGGAGACATGGGGACACTGGGCGACTTTGAGACATAGGAGACATGGCAGTGTCCCCATGTCTCCCAGGCAGTGTCCCTAGTATCTCAGTATCCCCATGTGTCCCTGGTGTCTCTCAGTGTCTGTAGTGTGCCAGTGTCCCTAGTGTCTCAGTGTTCCCTAGACTCCCAAAGTCCCCTAGTCTCCCAATGTCTCTCTGTCCCCATGTCTCCTAGTGTCTCAGTGTCCCCTAGTATAAAAGAAAAAATCTCAGGCACTCACTGTGATAGATTTAGGCAGGTTTATTGGACACCGCAACGTTTCGACCTGTACCCAGGTCTTTATCAAGTCTCCAATGTCCCCTATGTATCAGTGTCCCTATGTATCAGTGTCTCTCAGTGCCCCATGTCTCTCTGTGCCCATAGTGTCTCTGTGCCCATAGTGTCTCTGTGCCCGTAGTGTCTCTGTGCCTGTAGTGTCTCTGTGCCTGTAGTGTCTCTGTGCCCGTAGTGTCTGTGTCCCCTAGTATAAAAGAAAAAAATCTCAGGCACTCACTGTGATAGCTTTAAGCAGGTTTATTGGACACCGCAACATTTTGACCTGTACACAGGTTTTTATCAAGTCTCCAGTGTCCACTATATATCACAGTGTCTCAGTGCCCCATGTCACCCCGTGTCCCCTCGTGTCTGTCACCCAGTGTCCCCAAGAGTCTCAGATTTCCCAGGTCTCCCAGTGTTCCCTAGTATCTGTGTCCCCATGTCTCCCAGTGTCCCAATGTCTCTCAATATCCCCTAGTGACATGGGGACACTGGGAGACAGAGGGACACAGACATACCCCCTTTTTGTGTATGTTCGCCCTTTCGGCCGTTCTGGTTATGTGATTTGTGTCAGTAGCCCACACTTTTACCGCATCCATAGACTTCCTGCTTTACTGGACACTGCTGTTAGGGGGTATGGGTTTACTTGAAAGATGAAAGCATGAGATTAGCAAAGGGTATGTGTTTTCTCATAGTTGCATCCTATGAGTTTCCCTACAGCATCATCTCCATCAGATACATGACGCTTAGGAGGTAGGACTGTTTTAGTGTTTTTGGTCAATAAGATTTTGTAATTAGGCCCATCATAATTATCAGCACCAGGCCCACTGGGCTCTTAATCCGGCCCTGACAACAGCCGCTTCACTTAGTATGTCAGAGGAGTTATTTACACATCTGTTTGAAGAAATGAGTGATGCGCAACCATTATTGCCAGAGGATGTAGATAACAGGGATATGTCTCAGGCAGGCAGCATTACACACATGGACGTACGGTGTGATGATGATGATGTTGTACCCGCTGCTGCTTCCTTTGCTGAGTTGTCAGATACAAGTGAAGCGGTTGATGATGACGATGCATCCATGGATGTCACATGGGTGCCCGCTCGTCAAGAAGAAGAACAGGGCGAAAGTTCAGATGGGGAGACAGAGAGGAGGAGGAGGAGACGAGTTGGAAGCATGGGGAGGTCGTCGCAAGGAGCTAGTGGCACAGTCAGACAGCATGCATCGGCACCCGGGTCAGCCCAACAGCACGCCAATCAACGCATGCTGTGTCCACCACCAGAATGCCGTCATTGCAGAGCTCAGCAGTGTGGCATTTTTTTTTGTGTGTCTGCCTCTGACAACAGTGATGCCATTTGCAACCTGTGCCAAAAGAAACGGAGTCGTGGGAAGTCCAACACCCACCTAGGTACAACTGCTTTGCGTAGGCACATGATCGCTCATCACAAACGCCTATGGGATAAACACATGAGTACAAGCAGCACACAAACTCAAAGCCGCCATCCTCCTCCTGGTCCAGCATCTTCAGCCACGTCAACCCCTGCTGTCCTCCTTGCCCCCTCTCAACCATCCGCCACTCCGTCTCAAGTCTTGAGCAGTTCCCGCTCATCTGCCCACAGTCAGGTGTCTGTCAAGGACATGTTTGAGCGTAAGAAGCCAATGTCAGAAAGTCACCCCCTTGCCCAGCGTCTGACAGCTGGCTTGTCTGAACTATTAGCCTGCCAGCTTTTACCATACAAGCTGGTGGAGTCTGAGGCGTTAAAAAAATCTGTGGCTATTGGGATACCGCAGTGGAAGGTACCCGGACGAAATTTCTTTGCACAAAAGGCAATCCCCAACCTGTACTCGATTGTGCAAAAGGAAGTAATGGCATGTCTGGCACACAGTGTTGGGGCAAGGGTCCATCTGACCACTGATACCTGGTCTGCAAAGCATGGTCAGGGCAGGTATATCACCTACACTGCGCATTGGGTAAACCTGCTGACGGCTGCCAAGCATGGAATGCGTGGCTCTGCAGAGGAGTTGGTGACACCGCCACGACTTGCAGGCAGGCCTACTGCCACCTCCTCTACTCCTCCTACTCCATCCTCTTCCATAACCTCCTCGGCTGAGTCCTCTTCTGCTGCTGCGTCTTGCTCCACATCAACGGCACCCCCCCAGCTCCCCAGGTACTATTCCACATCCCGGATACGGCAGTGTCACGCCGTCTTGGGTTTGACTTGCTTGAAAGCAGAGAGTCACACCAGACAAGCACTCCTGTCCACCCTGAACGCACAGGTGGAAAAGTGGCTGACTCCGCAGCAACTGGATATCGGCAAAGTGGTTTGTGACAACGGAACAAATTTGTTGGCGGCATTGAAGTTGGGCAAGTTGACACATGTGCCGTGCTTACAGGACGTCCTGAAGCAGGCCAGGAAGGTGTGTGGCCATTTCAGGCGTTCCTACACGGCCATGGTGCACTTTGCAGATATCCAGCGGCGAAACAACATGCCAGTGACACGTTGGAATTCAACACTGCTAATGTTCGACCGCCTGCTCCAACAAGAAAAAGCCATTAATGAATATTTGCCACGTTACTGGACGCTAATGCGCAATGCCTGTAGGCTCATGCGTCCTTTTGAGGAGGTGACAAACCTAGTCAGTCGCACCGAAGGCACCATCAGCGACATCATACCATTTGTTTTCTACCTGGAGCGTGCCCTGCGAAGAGTGCTGGATCAGGCCGTAGATGAGCGTGAAGAGGAAGAGGAAGAGTTGTGGTCACCATCACCACCAGAAACAGCCTTATCAGCATCGCTTGCTGGACCTGCGGCAACGCTGGAAGAGGATTGTGAGGAAGAGGAGTCAGAGGAGGAATGTGGCTTTGAGGAGGAGGAGGAAGACCAACCACAACAGGCATCCCAGGGTGCTCGTTGTCACCTATCTGGTACCCGTGGTGTTGTACGTGGCTGGGGGGAAGAACATACCTTCATTGAGATCACTGAGGAGGAGGAACGGGAAATGAGTAGCTCGGCATCCAACCTTGTGCAAATGGGGTCTTTCATGCTGTCGTGCCTGTTGAGGGACCCTCGTATAAAATGGCTGAAGGAGAACGACCTGTACTGGGTGTCCACGCTACTAGACCCCCGGTATAAGCAGAAAGTGACGGAAATGTTACCGAATTACAACAAGTCGGAAAGGATGCAGCATTTGCAAAATAAATTAAAAAGTATGCTTTACACAGCGTATAAGGGTGATGTCACAGCACAACGGGAATCTAACAGGGGAAGAGGTGAAAGTCATCCTCCTCCTCCCACGAATACGCCGGCAAAGGAAAGGACGCTTTAAAGACGTGTTGTTGATGGAGGACATGCGGAGCTTTTTAAGTCCTACGCATCGCCACAGCCCTTCGGGATCCACCCTCAGAGAACGACTCGACCGACAGGTAGCAGACTACCTCGCCTTAACTGCAGATATCGACACTCTGAGGAGCGATGAACCCCTTGACTACTGTGTGTGCAGGCTTGACCTGTGGCCTGAGCTATCCCAATTTGCAATAGAACTTCTGGCCTGCCCCGCTTCAAGTGTCCTGTCAGAAAGGACCTTCAGTGCAGCAGGAGGTATTGTCACTGAGAAGAGAAGTCGCCTAGGTCAGAAAAGTCTAGATTACCTCACCTTTATTAAGATGAATGAGGGATGGATCCCGAAGGGACTGACACTGGGCAATACATTCGACTAAAAAAGGCCTGATGAGATGAGCTGCCTTGGGCTAAAAATGGTCCACACGCTGCTGTATTTTAGCTCTGAATGCCGGTTGACTTGCGTGACTTACCTGCCACCAACTAGGGTTCAAGCCGCAATGTTTTAGGGCACTTTCTGCCTGGGAAACAAACATAAATGTTTATGGCCGCTGCTACAGCAGCGGCTGCAACAATACCTGTGTACATGCCTAATTTTTCGGCCCTTTGGTGCTGCACTGTTGCTTCAAAAACCAAACCAAAAAAAAGGCACATAACAGGGATTAAACTGATAGGAACAGTACTACTTAACACACCACTCCTATCTGGTGGCACATTAGATTGCACGCGCAGTGCCCCAAATTTGAAGTAGGAGGACCGACCAAGCATCTTTTTCCATCTCCCGGTTCCTAAAATCGATGCCATATACACGTCCCCTGATAGGGCGCCAGCTCGTTATTCTCTTGGGCGCCAGCTCGTTATTCTCTTTTTCACTTCACTAGGGACACTTTACTGCACTATGGGCACTTAGACCCACTCTTTGTCTTGCACACTGTTATTCCTAGCCAGCATCTGTGATGGGAAATCAGGCAGTCATCTAAACGTTTAGATTGAGCTTTAGCTTAGAATACCCTTGAAGGTGTTTAAGGAGATTAGGGCTAGTTTAGAGGATTCTTCTTAGACCTCTCTGAGTCTTTATAGCCCTTCTACCTATCCAGCATTTCTGGAAACTAGCTAAGAGAAAGGGTGGCTGTGTGTCTGTGATACATTTAACTTTATATCACCTTATTGACACTTTGTCACTCTGGTCTCCATACTCTCTGCCTATACCCATCTATTTAGAGGGAATTTCCTTGCCCCTGCCAATATTATATAATAGGTAATAGTATTACCATTATTACACAATTAGGTCTCTGAGGACAGGTGTCAATCCATATCTGCCATTGACCCTATGTAGGGGGAACAGTCCCTATTCTTCTCTGTGTCAGTGTGTATCAGGGGCTCTGAGGACAGGTGTCAATCCATATCTGCCAAGTGACCCTATGTAGTGGGAACAGTCCCTATTCTGCTCTGTGTCAGTGTGTATCAGGGATCCTTAGGACAGGTGTCAATCCATATCTGCCAAGTGACCCTATGTAGGGGGAACAGTCCCTATTCTTCTCTGTGTCAGTGTGTATCAGGGGCTCTGAGGACAGGTGTCAATCCATATCTGCCAAGTGACCCTATGTAGGGGGAATAGTCTCTATTCTGCTCTGTGCAGTGTGTATCATGGTCTCTGAGGACAGGTGTCAATCCATATCTGCCAAGTGACCCTATGTAGGGGGAACATTCTCTATTCTGCTCTGTGTCAGTGTGTATCGTGGTCTCTGAGGACAGGTGTCAATCCATACCTGCCAAGTGACCCTATGTAGGGGGAACAGTCTCTATTCTGCTCTGTGTCAGTGTGTATCATGATCTCTGAGGACCGGTGTCAATCCATATCTGCCAAGTGACCCTATGTAGGGGGAACAGTCCCTATTCTGCTCTGTGTCAGTGTGTATCAGGGATCCTTAGGACAGGTGTCAATCCATATCTGCCAAGTGACCCTATGTAGGGGGAACAGTCTCTATTCTGCTCTGTGTCAGTGTGTATCATGGTCTCTGAGGACAGGTGTCAATCAATATCTGCCAAGTGACCCTAGGTAGGGGGAACAGTCTCTATTCTGCTCTGTGTCAGTGTGTATCATGATCTCTGAGGACAGGTGTCAATCCATATCTGCCAAGTGACCCTATGTAGGGTGAACAGTCTCTATTCTGCTCTGTGTCAGTGTGTATCAGGGGCTCTGAGGACAGGTGTCAATCCATATCTGCCAAGTGACCCTATGTAGGGGGAACAGTCTCTATTCTGCTCTGTGTCAGTGTTTATCATGGTCTCTGAGGACAGGTGTCAATCCATACCTGCCAAGTTACCCTATGTAGGGTGAACAGTCCCTATTCTGCTCTGTGTCAGTGTGTATCAGGGTCTCTAAGGACAGGTGTCAATCCATATGTCAAGGTGTCAATATGTCATATGTCATGTGTCAATCCATATCCATTGTGATTTAGGAATGTTAGGTGATTTATGCCCTTTATGGATTAAAACCAGACTCTGCATCAACTGTGTAATTTTCCATGGGAGTTTTGCCATGGATCCCCCTCCGGCATGCCACAGTCCAGGTGTTAGTCCCCTTGAAACAACTTTTCCATCACTTTTGTGGCCAGAAAGAGTCCCTGTGGGTTTTAAAATTCGCCTGCCCATTGAAGTCAATGGTGGTTCGCCCGGTTCGCCGGTTCGCCGAAAATTTTGTGTTCGCGACATCAATACATCACTGTCAGGATCGGGACAGGGATCCAACACGCAGAGTACAAACAGTAGCCAGATACGTATACCGGACCTTAGAATGGCCGGACTAACGTAAGTAGTACCGTAGGGAATGGTCAAAGACAAGCCGAGGTCGAGGGTAACAGAAGACAGGTAAGCGAGAGACAAGCCGAATCAAGGGAGACAGAGATAAGCAGAGTAGAGCAAACAAGCCGGGTCAAAACCAAAAGGAATAACTAGAAAACACGAGCACTGAGTGACTAGCAAGCTAGAACCACGACAGGGCAATGAGCTACTGAAAGCAGCACTGTTAAATGCCCTGTTCAGATAAGTAAACACGCCTCCGAGGCGTCCTGATTGGTCCTGAAGCAATAGAGTGACAGGACGTTCCGGGTTGGCGTCCTGACGTCGACTTCCGGACGTCAAGCTATAAAAGGGGGTCACTCCCTCGCGGCCGGCTTTGCATGACCGGATAGACCGCGAGGAAGGGGGAAATCAGACCGTCCGGATGGATGAACGGCCAAGTCTCTACCTCTTTCGGAGGTAGAGACCTCAGGTACCCTGACAGTACCCCCCCTCTCAGATACGCCCACCGGGCGGAAGGCACCAGGACGAGAAGGGAAGCGAGAGTGAAATGCCCTGCGGAGACTGGGAGCATGAACCTCCTCCTGAGGTACCCAACTCCTCTCCTCAGGACCATATCCTTTCCAATCGACCAGATATTGTACTCTCCCCCGGGAGATCCGAGAATCGACGATGGAATTGACTTCATACTCCTCCTGACCCTCCACCTGAACAGAACGAGGAGGGGCGATCGTGGAGGAGAATCTGTTACATACTAGTGGTTTTAGCAAGGAAACATGAAATGAGTTAGGAATGCGTAAGGCACTAGGCAAAGCTAGACGATACGCAACTGGGTTAATTTGAGTCAGTACCCTGTAAGGTCCAATATACCGAGGAGCGAACTTCATGGAAGGCACTTTTAACCGAATGTTTCTAGTGCTTAACCATACTCTATCGCCTGGAACAAACACCGGTGCTGCCCTTCTACGTTTGTCAGCGTGTTTCTTAACCAGCATAGAATTGTGCAGAAGAATTTGTCGAGTCTGGTCCCACAACTTCCTTAAATTGGCAACATGGACATCCACCGACGGTACCCCTTGGGAAGAGGGCTCCGCAGGAAGAATGGAAGGATGAAAGCCATAGTTCATGAAGAAGGGGCTAGAATGCGTAGAATCACAGACGAGATTGTTGTGTGCAAACTCCGCCCAAGGAATCAAACCGACCCAATCGTCCTGGTGTTCAGAAACGAAACAACGTAAATATTGTTCAATCTTTTGGTTGGTGCGTTCAGCAGCTCCATTGGACTGAGGATGGTAGGCAGAAGAGAAATTCAATTTGATGCCTAGTTGAGAGCAGAAGGATTTCCAGAAACGGGAAATAAATTGGGAACCTCTTTCAGATACAATTTGGGAAGGTATCCCATGTAAACGGAAAATCTCCCTGGCGAATATCTCCGCTAATTCGGGCGAAGATGGGAGTTTAGGTAAGGGAACGAAGTGAGCCATCTTAGTAAATCTGTCCACCACAGTGAGGATAACAGTCTGCTTTTTAGAGATAGGCAAATCAACAATGAAGTCCATGGCCAAACAGGACCATGGCTTTTCAGGAACCTCTAAAGGGTGCAGAAATCCGCATGGAAGCGAATGGGGTTGCTTGGTCTTGGTACAAACCTCACATGCCCCGATGAAATCTTTAATATCTTTACGTAACTCAGGCCACCAGAAATCTTTAGAGATCAGAGCATACGTCTTGCGAATGCCAGGATGTCCAGCCACCTTGCTGTTGTGGAAACAACGTAACACTTCTAGTTGGAGAGTGGAAGGAACGAAGTGTCGATCCCCAGGAGTCTGTTTGGGCGCAAGATGCTGAAATTTCATGATCTCAGCAAGCAACGGAGAGTGAATCCTGATATTCGTGTTAGCGATGATATTACCCTTAGGAACTATGGAGGAAAGAACTGGCTCAGTTGTAGTGAACGGTTCATATTGACTAGACAAAGCATCGGCTTTAGAGTTCTTAGAACCAGGTCTATAAGTAAGTACATAATTAAAGTGAGTAAGGAACAAGGACCAACGAGCCTGCCTGGCGGATAAGCGCTTAGCCTCCCCAATATAAGACAAGTTCTTATGATCTGTTAAAATAGTAACAGGGTGTAATGTCCCTTCTAGTAAATGTCTCCATTCCTTTAAAGCCTTAATGACCGCTAACAGTTCCCTGTCGCCGATGTCATATCTGCTTTCTGGCCCAGATAATTTCTTAGAGAAGAACCCACAAGGGTGTAACGGTTTGTCCACCCCTAACCTTTGAGACAGAACAGCCCCAACTCCCGTCTCAGAAGCATCGACCTCGAGTAAGAACGGCAGAGTTGTATCAGGGTGGACTAGAATGGGGGCAGAAGCAAACAGTTCTTTGAGAGTCTTGAAAGCAACAAGAGCCTCCGTAGACCAGGTCCTAGTATCAACCCCTTGTTTGGTCATATTGGTAATAGGCGCAATGATAGAAGAGTATCCCTTAATGAAGCGCCTATAGTAGTTGGAAAAACCAATAAACCTCTGAATAGCCTTGAGTCCTTTGGGTAAAGGCCAATCTAAAATAGATTGGAGTTTGTCAGGATCCATTTTAAAACCTTCCCCAGAAATCACGTAACCAAGGAAGTCTATCTGAGACTGGTCAAAGCTGCATTTCTCCAATTTACAGTATAGGCCATGTTGCAGAAGTTTGTGTAATACCCTTCTGACTTGTCTATGGTGAGTCTCAATCTCCCTAGAGTGTATCAGTATGTCGTCCAGGTAGACAATAACACAATCATGTTGAAACTCCCTAAGTACCTCATTAATCAAATCTTGAAATACTGCAGGAGCATTGCAAAGTCCAAACGGCATGACTGTGTATTCATTGTGGCCATACCGGGTATTGAACGCCGTCATCCACTCGTGTCCATGCTGGATTCTCACCAAATTATATGCCCCTCTGAGATCTAACTTGGTGAAGATCTTGGAGCCCTTAAGACGATCAAACAACTCGGTAATCAATGGGATAGGATAGGCATTTCGGATAGTTATTTTATTCAAACCTCGGTAATCAATACAAGGTCTCAGCGTGCCATCCTTTTTCTTAACAAAAAAGAACCCAGCCCTGGCAGGAGAAGAAGACCTCCTAATGAATCCTTTCTCTAAATTCTCACGAATATATTCCTCTAGAACAGAGTTCTCCTGAACAGATAAAGGATATACATTACCCCTCGGGGGCATAGTCCCAGGTAGAAGCTTAATTTTACAATCAAATGACCTGTGTGGAGGTAAAGAATCGGCATTCTTCTTGTCGAATACTGCCTTTAAGTCTTGGTACAGGAACGGTATCTGTCTCTCTGTGGACTGAGTAGGACTACCAGATGTGTTAATATTAGCCAATGGAGAAACCTTGCGTAAACACCTCTCCTGGCAGCTCTGGCCCCACGAGAGTATTTCCCCTAATTCCCAGTCGATAATAGGGTTATGTCTCTTCAACCATGGATACCCCAGAACTATGGGAACAGAAGGGGATGAATTGAGCATAAGAGATAAACTCTCCACATGTAGGATACCAACATTTAAGTTAATGGGTATGGTCTCCCGAAAGATAACAGGGTCCAGTAGTGGTCTACCATCTATGGCCTCAACGGCCAAGGGTGTCTCCCTTAACTGGGATGGGAAATTGTGTTTAGTGGCAAAAGCTTGATCGATAAAATTCTCAGCAGCTCCGGAATCTATCAACGCCATAGCCTTTACTACTTCCTTCTCCCACATTAAGGAAACTGGTAGCAGAAGCCTGTGATCTTTATAATTAGGAGTAGAGGACAAAATAGAAACACCCAAGGCCTGTCCTCTAGAGAAACTTAGGTGCGAGCGTTTCCCGGGCGGTTAGGACAGTTCGAGAGTAAATGACCTCTGGCTCCACAATACATACATAACCCCTCCCTTCTCCTGTGCTGTCTCTCCTCCTCAGAGAGGTGGGTATAGCCTATCTGCATAGGTTCAGGAAGCAGAGAGACCGTGGAGTCAGGGCTTGGAAATGCGGGGGCTAACCTAAAGGAAGATCTCCGGTTCCTCTCTCGAGTGTTCTGTCTCTCTCTTAAACGTTCATCTATACGGGAGATGAATGAAAATAAATCCTCTAACTCTTCAGGAAGTTCGATAGTAGCAACCTCGTCAAGGATTACATCAGATAACCCATTCAAAAATACATCCATATACGCCTGCTCATTCCACTTGACTTCTGACGCCAGAGACCTGAACTCTAGTGCATAATCCACAAGTGTTCGGTTCTCCTGTCTCAGGCGCAACAGTGATCTGGCTGCATTAACCTTTCTACCTGGAGGGTCAAACGTTCTTCTAAAAGCAGCTATAAATGAGTTAAAGTTATATACTAACGGGTTATCGTTCTCCCATAGTGGGTTGGCCCATCTCAGAGCCTTCTCAATGAGTAAGGTGATAATAAATCCTACCTTTGCCCTATCAGTAGGATAGGAGCGAGGTTGCAATTCAAAGTGGATACTAATTTGGTTTAAAAAACCACGACATTTCTCAGGAGCCCCACCATAACGTACTGGTGGGGTAATGCGAGAAGAAGCACCTACTGTGGCTACCTCTAGACCTGAACTTACAGGAGAGATGGGAGTAGTACGTATCTCCTCTGGTGGGTTATTGGCACGAGATAATAACGCCTGTAGCGCTAGTGCCATCTGATCCATTCTGTGATCCATGGCTTCAAACCTAGGATCATGAGAAGCAAGCTGACTGTTTGTACTTGCAGGATCCATTGGCCCTGTCGTAATGTCAGGATCGGGACAGGGATCCAACACGCAGAGTACAAACAGTAGCCAGATACGTATACCGGACCTTAGAATGGCCGGACTAACGTAAGTAGTACCGTAGAGAATGGTCAAAGACAAGCCGAGGTCGAGGGTAACAGAAGACAGGTAAGCGAGAGACAAGCCGAATCAAGGGAGACAGAGATAAGCAGAGTAGAGCAAACAAGCCGGGTCAAAACCAAAAGGAATAACTAGAAAACACGAGCACTGAGTGACTAGCAAGCTAGAACCACGACAGGGCAATGAGCTACTGAAAGCAGCACTGTTAAATGCCCTGTTCAGATAAGTAAACACGCCTCCGAGGCGTCCTGATTGGTCCTGAAGCAATAAAGTGACAGGTCGTTCCGGGTTGGCGTCCTGACGTCGACTTCCGGACGTCAAGCTATAAAAGGGGGTCACTCCCTCGCGGCCGGCTTTGCATGACCGGATAGACCGCGAGGAAGGGGGAAATCAGACCGTCCGGATGGATGAACGGCCAAGTCTCTACCTCTTTCGGAGGTAGAGACCTCAGGTACCCTGACAATCACTACTCACTCACTGACACACTCACTTTTTTTTTAATTTACCCCCCTAGCCTCCTTACCTTTGGGAATGCTGGGGGGGGGGGGGGGTTCTCTATCTCCCTGGGGTCTATTAGGGCTGCCGGTCGGGCTGCTGGGCTGGTTTGCTGGGCTGCTGGGCGGCTGGCGAGGGAGCACTTCCACTGAGCACTCTGCTCAGATCCCTCATGCGCCGCAGAGTCTGCGGCGCGCGACGGAGCTGAGCAGAGTGCTCAGAGGAAGTGCTCCCTCACCAGCCGCCCAGCAGCCCGCACGCCAGCACCGCCCGCCAGCCCAGCATGTCAGTTAGCCGCAAGGCTAACAATGCATTTGCCTTGGGCATTTGGGGGCGGCTTTTTTTGCCGCCCCCTGGAAAATGCCGCCCAAGGCAAATGCCTTGTTTGCCTCGCGGCTAAAACGTCCCTGATTAGGGGGTATGCATTTACTTGAAAGATGAAAGCATAAATTAGAGAGAGATTAGTATAGAGTATGTGTTTTTGTATAGCTGCATCCTTTCCCTCCAACACCATCTCCATCAGATACACGATGCTTGGCATACTAACTTGATGGTAAGAGATGGAAACGTGCCCTTTGTATGGTAATGCAAAGTAAAATATTTATAATATGACATTTCTAATCAGACACAAAACATACACTATCTGTACGAAAAGCAAGTGTAATAAATAACCTTTACAATGAGATTAAATTGACGTAAAAAGGGTTTGCTATGTGATTCTCAGTCGGTACACTGCCAGCTGATTCCCACAGATAGAGTATACACAGATCAGTCATAACATTAAAACCACAGACAGGTGAAGTGAATAACATGAATTGTATCAATACAATGGCACCTGCCCAAGGGGTGGGGTATATTGGGCAGCAAGCGAACAGTGAGTTCTTGAATTTAATGGTTTGAAGCTGGAAAACTGGGCAAGCGAAAAGATCTGAGTGACTATGACAAGAGCCAAATAGTTATGGTTAGATAACTGGGTCAGAGCATCTCCAAAATAACAAGTCTTCTAGGGTTTTCCCAGAATGCAGTGGTTTGTACCTACCAAATGTGGTGCAAGGAAGGACAACCGGTGAACCGGCGTCAGGGTCATGGATGCCCATGGCTCATTGATGCACGTGGGGAGCGAAGGCTAGACCGTCTGTTCCAATCACAGAGAAGAGCTACTGAAGCACAAATTACTATAAAACATAATGCTCGCCATGACGGAAAGGTGTCAGATCACATATTGCTCTGCATTGCAGTTTGCTACATATGGGGCAGCTTTGCAACAGACAGGTTAGCGTGCCCATGATGGCCCCAGTCCACCGCGATGGAAAGGCCTTTAATAAAGATATGACAAACAGAACTGGACCAAGGAGCAATGAAAGAAAGTTGCCCCTACATTCTTAAAATTGTAAAACCACAAGCTGGCATTGCATGTTGTATTATGTGACTGTACGAGACGTATTTGTATACCAGCTCTTGTAATGCTGCTTGCATCAAAATAAAGAATGTAAAAATAGGGAGCTATTTGAGCTTTTGTGATGTTTAAAGCCTGCTACCAATTCATGTGGTGTCAAGGTACAGTGAAGCAAGAAGATGTCTGAATTTGCCAAACAATAGACCCGTTTATGAATGCCAACCTGTCCCAGAACACCTTCCTTACAGTGAAGCTTCGATATATTACCTCATCCAAGGAGTAATCCTCTATGGACACTTTACAGAGATCATTATGTCATTCGCAAAAAAAAAAAAAATTAAAAAATGAAATTGAAAAAAGCGGGGGGAAATTTAACTCCTTCAGTTCTCAAGCTTCATTGTATTCATCTGAAAAAATAAAACGGTATGCGTCTATTCAGTCACAGGAGATTAAATTATCTTTAGGAATTTCTGTGGGGGCAGTAGTTCACAAAATTTAAATCTCTTTTTCTTTGTATAAATACCTATATTTTTTTCTTGCTCAGACCTCGATGTGGAAGGTAACTGTATAAATACAGCCAATTAGAATGGACAGTTAATGTAGGAAACAGAGAATGACATTATTTCTGTATCCATTCCATACAGGGGCACATTCCCACGCTTTCCTTCCCTATTTCACAAATCCCAAAACAAGGAATTTTGTCATTATACAAAGACCTTTAATCCTCAAATCTAGTCAATTTTCAGAATGGTTAAAACATGCCTTTGAGTGCTAAAACGCACTAAAATGACAAGCCAGGATATACTTCCTTTAAGAAGACGTAGCTTTGACTGTCTGCCCACCCTATATGCAATTTCAGCTTGTAGTTCCAGCCTTGGTAGAGGCTTGGTGGGGGAGGGGTGGTCATGTCCAAATTAATGGCATTTTTTAATCACAAAACTCACAGATCCCAGTGTGGATGTTGATAAGTGGAGACATCCAAAAGGTCAGGTGTGGCACCCAGTTTTTACTGCATGATATGAAATGCTATCAAACAGCAGTCCAAACCCCCCTTGCCGGCCATTCCAAACTAGTGCCCACAAGGGCAATTACCCCCTGCCTTCTGCCAGCCCTCCCATGTACTGGGATATCACTGTAAATCCTTGTTCATAAATTTAGCATGTTAGTGCAAAAATATAATTTTTATATTTCACAATAAGCGATTAGTATTACTCCAAATGTAGTCAGTTAGAACATCAAGACGTATTATCATTACTGTAGATTTGATTCATATGATTCTAATACTGCTTTTTATCAACTCGCAGAGCTGGGTTAATATAATATTGTTACCATGAAAGTCATATGCTCCGAAGATATTATAAAGAACCATTTGTGCTAACTTTAGTTCTTTTTTTGTATCAGGGGCGGATTCAGAACCTAATCTTGGGATCACAATCTTGGGCACTGGCAGTTCATTTGAAGAAACAATCCAGGCGCAATAACCACTACAGCTCTGTGTAGTGGTTTTGGGGCCAGGAGTGCCGTAGCGCTCTCCCAGAGTAAGCAGTCAAACCATTTAAAAAACTGTTTGATAACTTACCTGGGGTCTGCCGGGATAGAGGCAGTAGTGTGTATGTGTGAGGGGTGCAGTATGTGTATGGGTGGCTGTGTGTGTGCAGTATGTGTATGGAGTGTATGTATGGGGGAGCAATGTGTATATTGGGAGCAGTGTGTTTGTGTGTGAGGGGTGCAGTGTGTGTATGGAGGAGCAGTGTGTGAATTGGGAGCAGTTTTTTGTGTTTGAGTGGCACAGTGTGTGTATAAGGAGGGCAGTGTGTTTTGTGTAAAGGGTGCAGTGTGTGTATGGAGGGGCAGTGTGTGTATTGGGAGCAGTTTGTTTGTGTTTGAGTGGCACAGTGTGTGGATAAGGAGGGCAGTGTGTTTTTGTGTGAGGGGTGCAGTGTGTGTATGCGGGTCAGTGTCTATGAGGGGTGCAGTGTGTGTGTGTAAGGGGGCAGTGTGTGTATGGGGGTACATTGTGTGTATTGGGGGCTGTTTGTATTGGGGATGTGTGTATATGGGGGAAGTGTGTGTATGAGGGGGCAGTGTGTGTATTAGAGGCTATGTCTGTAAGGGGGGCAGTGTGTGTATTGGTGGTTGTCAGTGTATTGGGGGCTGTGTGTGTATTGGGGGCTGTGTGTGTAAGGATGGGCAGTGTGTGCATTGGGTGTGAGTGGGTAGGGGGCAGATTAAAGATAATGTATGTTTTGTAAGTTTTTTTTTTAATTATTAAATAAATATAGTTATAGTTACCTGATGCCTGGGAGGAGGGACAGTGATTCCATTTCCTGGGAGTTCTAGTGGTGAGAGTGAACTCTAGCCTGCAGTTTAGGCTAGAGTTCACTCTTGCGAGAACGGAGGGTTGCCATGGTAACCGTGGCAACACTCCGTGCTCGAGAGAGGAGAACCTGGTGGAGTTGCAAGTAATAGCTCCACCGAGCTCCCTCTCCCTCCCCTGCTGGCTGCCAGCAATGTGCCTGTCGGCCAGGGAGGGAGACCACTGATCTCCCCTCCGCTCCATGAAGGCAAACAGCAGGGCCGCCGCTTGGATAGCGCCAGCCCTGCATGGGCCGGCAGAGGAGACCCTCGGCCAGCACTATTTTCTCGGGCGGGGGGTCAAATGTCATGTTGCTCATAAAAACTATATTAAATTGAATTAAATTAAACATAATAAAAGTTTTTTTTTAATTTTTCTTTATGTGTAGCAAACAATTTAAGACTAATAGTTGTTTTTTTTTTTTTTTTTTACTTGTTTTTTTTTTATTTATGTATTTAAGTTCAAAGTTTATTTGAAGCCTGGGAACTTGCTATTTTCCAGTCTACCACATTTTCAAATTATTTAAAAATCAAGCCAATTTGCGGGAAACAAAACCCAAGTCTATTTAAAAATGTGTCTAATGTTCTGTTTCCATTCCTAGTGTTGGACAACCAAGCAAGGAAAATGGGTGTTATTCCCATTGAAGATCCAGTATTCAGGCTTAAATTGGCTTGTAGTGCTTTGAAACTTCAATGGTGGTCATGTTCAGGGAAAATTATGCCTGACATTTCTCAATGAGTCTCTGCTGTCATATCATTGTCTGATAATCATCATCACATTCAAACATCCATGGGTACAGCAGATTATTTACATGAATGATTCCAAAGCTACGTACAGCATTTGATTGCAGGATCCAGTTTTACTCGGTTATAGAGACGGAAGTTCCTCGATTGGCTGTCAGGAAGCAATGCTTTACATTGCAGGGTTAAAACCACAGGAGCATGCACTGAGATCCCTTCATTGAGAAGAAGTGGTCTGGGTGACTTTAGTGGTCCTTTAAGATCAATGTGTATATCCTTATATTTGTTCATTGGCACCAATGCCAGAGCTCATTAACCTGAAATGTAGGTACTGAATGCAACAAAGCCAAAGTAAAAAAATGATAAAAGGAACATTAGAATACAGTATTGACAAGTACCAAGGACTGAAAATCTAGAAAGGATGTGAAAGTGAAGGCGGTAGTAGTTCCAGTTGTGATAGGAAGACTAGGGTTGTGACCTCCCAAGTTGGGGGAGTAGCTTCAACAGATTCCAGGTGGGATATCGGATATCACTGTCTCGAAGAATGCAGTTCTAGGAACAGCTAAGATACTGCACAGAACCCTCAAACTCCCAGGCCTCTGGTACAGGACCAGAGAATGAGGAATAAATATACCACCCAGAAGGGGTGAGAAAATAAGTTTAATTGATAATTATTATTATTATTATTATTAATATTTTGAGTTGCATAAAAGACAATACATTGTATTGAATATGTATTGCAGATTATTGTTTCTGTTCAAGTTTATAACATTGACTGAAAGGATCATGCTGCATTCGTTTGAGTAAAGAAAGGTGCAGATTAGGAATAAACAAAGAAAAAAAGAGTAGATTACAACCCACAAAAGTGGGTAGCTTTGGGTGGACAGAAAGGGCCACTAAAGGCCACTCTCATGCCTAAAGAATGCCCTCAGCAGGCAGAGATTGCTTCTTATCCTCTTGCTAACCCTTTGATTAAGCAGGAAGATTAAAATGTCAGATTTTACACTGGACATCGTCCTTGGGACGTGATAGCTTATCTGCATCTCAGCTCTATCTGAATCTTACATCCTGATTCTATGCTATCTCTCTAATTAATTTATTTTTTTAAATCTATTTTATGCATTTTTTTTATTCAATAAAATAAGTCTAACTATCACTTTTTGTGTTTATTAACTAAATTCAAGTCATTGAGAACTAACTTTTGAAATTAAGTAGCCTAGATTGGTCAAATGGCCAAATATGCCCACTTTGAATTTTTTCAAAATCTACTATTTTGCTCTTAATAGTGCAAGTCAATGCACAAGTCACCACAACTCACTATTTAGTGATTCGTTCCCGTATACACTATTATTTGCATGACATTCAGAAGGAGGAGCACAAGATCTGGACATTACCAAAAAGCATTTTGCATCCACATTGGAAGCTTGTCCCTAGAGAGTATATGAAAGCTACAAAAGGAGATATCTGGTTTGTTTACTGGAGCGTTCACCTTTAACCTTTTTCCCTATTTCCTGACCTCTGCGGTGGTTATAAAGCAAACTACTGTAATTTAAAAAAGATACAAACTGAACAGCCATTCTGGACAAGGAAGCTGGGACAATGGTGGGTCATATTACGTTCTAAGCAGAAAAAGAAGAACATATATAGTTCAACGTGTTATCCAAACAGATACAGGCTGTGTTAACACAACATTTACACAGTATTTTATGCAATGATAATCAGTGTCATATTTTAAGGTGATTAATATTTAAACGCTCATTAACAGGTACATTATTAGGATTCCCTATAATAATAGGTTATTGTATAATACCTCCACAAAGAACCCCTAATCTGCCTCTGTGTATCTAGGCCTCCCAACAATCTTGATTTCAGCAGTGCAGGCAGGATTTTACATCTTGTCCCACCATTCCGACTTAAGGGATCTGTCCCCAAAAGCATAGTGTGAGGGCGTCATGAGACAGGCACAAGCTACACTCAGTAATTCTGGTGGTCCCGCCCCTCTTCTGGTTAGTTCTGCCTCCTTTGGGCAAAGCCAATGAAGTAATCGCATCACTGGTTCACCCTCTTTATCCTCCTCCTCCGCTTTTCGTGATACTGATTTTGGAAGTGTGATGTATATGTAATCAAATTATAAGGGGAACAACAGGTATTACATAACTACTTGTTTTGTCTTTTAAAATAAATTACCCTATAACTTTATTGTATTGTCTGTTCCAGGGTGAAAATATTAATGCATTCCTTCAAGCAAAATGATTTCTGTATAAATAAATCTTTAGTGTTATTCACTAACATGAGCATTTTTGATAGTTGCAAGTGAATTCAAAATGAAATTCTAATTTAAAGCTAAATAGGCCAAACTGAAAAAAAATCACCAGTTCAGCTATCTGAGCCTTAAATTTCGAAATTCACTTTTAATTCCTGTCAATTGACAGCTTAGTGAATATCCTTCTATATTATTTACTAATGTTTTTTGGTGAAAACTTGGGGAATACATTCAGAAAATAATAAAACTAAGTTTAAATAACAAAATAATTTTTGATATATGTATGTTACTTCTAGAATAACAATAGTCGATTATGCTACAAGCAGGGCCGGACTGGCCCACCGGGATACCGGGAAATTTCCCAGTGGGCCGCAGCAAGCTGGGGCCGGGCAGACAGCCCTAATAATCAGCATTATAAAGACATTTAAATATTTCCCCTGTGCCAGCCTGTCAGTCCAAGGGGAGTAAGGAGGGAGGAGCTGGGGGCTGGTGCGGCTGCCAGCGGCCAGAGGGAGACCTGTCAGTCTCCCTGCACAGTGAAAATCATTTTCGTCCGCATACCCCACCCCCACATGCAAGCTCCGCCTCCTGAAGCTCCACCCCTGTACACAAGCTCCGCCCCCACACACTTTGCTGACCTTGCTGGAAAGCTGCCCACCGGACCATCAGGAAATAGTTACAGAAAACTAAAGGTATTTATATTTACCTTTTCACAGCTTCCCCCACCCTTCCCCTACCCACCTCACAGCACCCCTACCCACCTCACAGACCCCTACCCACTTTAGAGCACTCTACCCACCTCACAGCCCCCCTACATACCTCACAGTTTCCCTACCCACCTTACAGCCCCCTACCCTCAATACAGAACCACTACCCACCTCACAGCCCCCCTACCCACCTCACAGCCCCCCTACCCACCTTACCCACTCAAAGCCCCTCTAACCACCTCACAGTCCCCTTAACCACCTCACAGCCCCCCTACCCACCATATAGAACCCCTACCCACTCACAGCACCCCTAACCACCAGATGTGATGTATGGGCGGTTGGGCTGTGTATGAGTGTGTGAGTGTATGAGTGTATGTATTGTGATGTATGGGCAGTTGGGCAATTGGCTGTTGTTGGCTGTGAATGATGCACTTCCTTTCTTTTGGTTCTTTACTTCCTGTTCCTGTTGGCAGTTGGTGGAATGTTCGAGGGAATTGAAATGGCGGCTGCAGAAACCCTGTGTAACAAGGCAGCAATATGAAGATCCTGTTATATATGTATTAATAAAGTGAGTACTTAGTTATACAGGAATTATTGACTGATTTGTACAAAACATCACACCTTACAGAACCCCTACCCACCTCACAGTCCCCCTATCCACCTTACAACCTTCTACCCACTCACAGCCCCCGTACTCACCACTACAGAACCCCTACCCACCATACAGAGTCCCTACCTACCTTACAGAACCCCTACCTACTCACAGTCCCCCTACCCACCATACAGAACCTCCTACCTACCTCACAGTCCCCGTACAGCCCCCCTACCCACTCTCAGCCCCCTACCAACCTCACAGTCCCCCTACAGCCTCCCTACCCACTCTCAGCCCCCCTACCCACCAAACAGCCCCCTTACCCACCACACAGTCCCCCTACTCACTTTAGAGAACCCCTACCCACCTTACAGAACCCCTACCCACCTCACAGTCCCCATACCCACCTAACAGGTATCAGATGCATACGCACACACAGATACACACTGACACACAGAAACACACACATACAAACACAGATACACACACCTTCACACACAGATACACACACACATACACACCTTGACACACAGTGTGTGTGTGTGTGTGTGTGTATCTGTATGTCAGGTACATACACACACACACACACAGATACACCCACTGGCACATACAAACACAGATACACACTCTTTGACACACAGATACATATGCACCAGTTTGTGTATCTGTGTGTCAAGGTGTGTGTAAGTGTCACTGTGTGTGTATATATGTGTGTCAGTGTCTGTGTGTGTCAGTGTATCTGTCAGTGTGTGTATGTGTATGCCACTATGTGCCAGTGTGTGTGTATCTTGACACACAGGCACACAGGCACATACTAAAAAACAATTTTGCTTTTTTGTTTGTTTTTTACGGGGGGTGGGTGGGAAGGGTTCCACGATGTTGATAAACTATGTCAAAGTGTTCCACTAAAAAAAATTATTTTGAATCCCTGATCTAAAGATTGAGTAATATATAAACACATAATATAAATGATGTGTTTATATATTACTCAATCATCTAAGGTGGCAACACATAGCCGTACGTATTACATGTGACAATACGTGGCGCAGTGACTTATGGGGCTTGCATATATTTTTTTCCAGGGCTGCTTTGTATCCCCAGTGCGGCCCTGGCTACAAGAGATTCACAGTTCCATAGACAGTAAAAACAGCTATAGACACACGGATGGAATAAAAGTTGGCATGTCATGGGACAAATCAATTTGAGGAATGAATGTTGGCATAACTGTCAGCCAATGTGCGGCAATGCCAGCCTACAGCACGTTAAAATGATCCGTTAATGCGTTCCGAAGAGAGAAAGGAGCACATTTATACCCCACAAAAGGACAGTTCTGTTACAGGGTAATAAAGGAGTATTGTTATGTCTTCTATTAAAAGCTACTTGTTTTAGGAAATCGGGATTTGTTTTATCTTGTTGATTTTGCAACATCAATTGCAATAACATCTCTGCAAAAAGGAGAATCATCAGTTTGTTTTGAGGAACACAGCAAGCCATTGTGTTTTTGGAAATTAGAGTGAGAAAGCTAAAAAATTATGGAAAACATGATCTTTAAAAGTATTCAAGTCTTAAATAAGTACAAACATTTAAAACATTGCCTCCTACGCCCGATGAAATATCAGCATTCCATAGACATTCAGTGTATGCAATCTTGGACCATGTGACTGCTCTAAACATTAACAGTAATGTCAGCTTATGTTTTATAGTCAGCTTTTTGGTCTAAAATTTGATACAGCTGTGGCTTTGTCAATTGATTTGTGTCCAGCCCCAAGTCTCACTTTAGTCACCCACCCCACCAACACCCTCCCAATCATTTTAACCCCGGGACCTTTTCCAATGTAGTGCCCGACCGGCCAGTTATTCTCTCATGGTGTCAACTTCTTTGTGTTCCTAAAATGGCGGCACTGGGATTTCAATGGAGCAGTGATGAACATGTGACAGAGCCGCTCTAACTTTGAATTCCTGGTAATTCACATATGACAGGGTTATTAATTAAATTCAGAATCAGACTGGATTACAATCCGAATGGCAAAATTGTGGCTAAATTTGCTAACAGGCTGGCTTTTATAGCTTATAACATTTGAATACTCTCCTTTTATGTGTTTTTGTTTGTTTGTGTTTTTTTAGTGATGATAAACATACTTTTACCAAATGGAAGAAAGGATCCTTCTGCTTTATCGCCAGTAAGAAAAGTATAATATTCTTTTAGGCAAGGATTTGATACATTGTCAAATCAAAACACTACTGTCTATTTCAGAGACATTTTTCAATACACCAGTTTCATTTTAGTAGTTCATACAAAATTATATTGTTACCTAATTAATAGTTACCATGCTGAAATATAATTCTGTGTCAGTGGATGTATGGATGTAAATTGAGACTATGCTCTTTACTGAAAACCTTACTAGTCAATTTATTGCAATCCCTCATGTTTATTTTTAATAATAATATCTTCACATTTTATATCATGTCCAATTAAAGGAGATGCACCACCTAGAGTTAAACTCCAGGAGTTATCTTAAGAATTTGGATTAATTAGTGCCTCCTGCTGTGTTCTGTCTTCTTAAATCTGTGCTTCACTGGTGTTTTTTGTGCGAGGATCATGTGATCGTACATAAGAGAAAGCATTTTTAAGCAGGCTTAAAATGTAAGAATATGTGAGATATCCAGTGGCAATCATTATTTGAATGAACTGTCAACAATTTAGACATGTGCATTACCACACTGATTCTAGTGACTGACATGTTTGCTCATGTGATGAATGATCGTACAGTGGTCAAGAAAAGGTAAAATTATTTAAATTCCTCCTTGGTTTCATCAATGTCATAAATATATATTTTTTGAGGAACCAAAGGATTACCCTGTTTTTCTAAATTAACCCTTCCCTCGTCTGTTAGAATGTTGAGTTTTATCACAATGGGTGGCAACTTCAATAATCTTGCCCTATGGGTCAGACATTTCCTGGTAGTCATCAACAAACTTGAGAATGTAAGAGGCCCTTGGTGAATTGAAATGCTTTTGCCAGGCACATGATTAAATTAGTAGAAAAACATGACCCGGAGGTCGTATTGTCATTGTATTGTGTGTTTGTTTGTTTTTGAAAACCAACATTAAATATCTAGACTCTCTGGGGCAGGCATTCATGTTCCAATGAGTTCAATCTGTGCTACATGGATGGAATAGACTTTTAACGTATATTTATTTATTCTCTTTTCTTCTATACCACAAAAATAAAAGCTGAGTTTAAATAGTTTAAAGTGTGTGGATTGTCGCAAATTCCAGTTTATTTTCTTTGCTTATGTATATATATATATTTTTAAATCCAAAGATAGATATTGTCAGTATTTATATAATTGGGATGGCTGGGTGGATGGATTAAATAGATAGATTTCGTATTCAGTTTTATTAGTATTTTGATTAGCATGTTAGTAGTGACATTATTGGAGAAGGGGATGAGATGGGGCAAATTTATAAGTGGAAGTTTTTAAGGGAAAATGGTTCTGAAGGAAGTGTGCTGAACATTAATTCCTAGTGCAAGCAGTCAGGTCTACGTCTGAACATATGTGAGTTCTACCACCTGTCTTGAAACCCCATTAAAGTAGTTGGTTAATTGGGCGTGCCAGTTTGTAGCTCTGATCACCACAAATAACAAGCTATATGCAGCACTAATTTTTCCTGTGCAATTATGAAGGATTATTGAGGAGGTAGAGTTATTACAACAGGATAAATATAAGATTGGCAAGAGCAGGGGCTGAAGATCGTTGGATAGTTGTATAAAGAGGGGTGCAGGTGACATTGAGATTATACATTTAACCCCTTAAGGACACATGCCATGTGTGACATGTCATGATTCCCTTTTATTCCAGAAGTTTGGTCCTTAAGGGGTTAAAGGTGGTGATCAGAAGTGAAAAAGTGTAGTTAGACAAGTCAAATACTGACCAAATATTAGAAAATACAATGTTGTGTTACTAATATTGTGGATAGGGTAAATAATCCACTCTGTATAAACTAATGAAGGACAGAAAATAGTGTAAATCGGAGCCTTTAGAGCTGTAGGTTTGTCTGTAGGGAAGTTAGAATCACAATGTGTGACTGCTGAGCAGAGGTAGACCTAGCAGATGGTCTCCGGAGCCCAATATATGAGGAATGACTAAGGAAAGATGGGGGGAGGTAGGCGTTCAATTGTTTTCTGCAACAAGTTGAGCAAAGGGCTCTAGCTAGGTCTGTAAGTGGAATGTTCACAGGACCAAGCAGTAGCAGGAAACATCCTGATCAGCAATGAGACAAGAACATAGGAAAATTGTGTAACATGGCAAGCTGAAGCCCTGGAGCCTGGAACTCATAAACCATATTCTTTTGAAACTCTGTCAAGGCTGGTAGGCACCAAAAAGAAAAAAGGAAATATAGGGAAAAAACTATGGGACAAGAATGACTCTACGTTCCTCAAAGCCTGCAAAACCTAGAATGAGTAGAAGGATATTACTGAATCCATAGAATGGAGAAAAAAAAACTATTAAGGGAGGGAGATGGACGCTGAAACCACTAGGCTTACTAATGGCAGAAGCTGTGTATGGGTAAGCCATAGCCACCACAATTAAGATGTAGGGTACTATTAATAAATAGATCATGAATAGATTCACTTTGAAGTCACAGCAAAAAAAGGCAAAAAAATATAGATAACACAGGCCTGAAAACCACGAACCCTGGACACAAACAATGTCATTTACTAAACGGAATTGTCATTAATTGATTGATGTATTGAAACTTTGGCCAAAATTTCCAAACTTAAAAGAATCTTTTAGAATCTTTCCAATATACAACCTTGGAGGTGTGATAGTTGCAGACACCTTACAAACACCCACCAGCAGGATATTTTAGTGTAATTTATATATTTCTTCCGTTCCTCTATTTTTTGTTATTCTTTTTTTTTTCCTCTTCTGTTCACTATAAATAATGCATTTTAAATAAATCATATACTTTTTTATAGAATAGGCTTGGAATTGAAGGGGTTACCAGCATTTTAACCATGCAATAATACTGGGTGCTATTGTTTGCTCTGAGTTTGAGGATGCTCTGCTGAAGTGGAAATATTTTCAGTACATTAAGAATGAATAAACGTCAGCAGACAGATTGTCCAGGCTTGCCCAGTTTAATGCTCCCACCTTGTCCTATTGCATTCTGTGTAGCATAAGAACCTCTTTGTTCCTTGTAAAAGTATGGCTTTCAAGCTGAAGAAAACTTCTGAGTCTGACGAAAAGGTCATGACGTTAAAACAATAATGGAAGAGATTGCAAACCATTAGTTTAAGAAGACAAATTATTTGAGATAGATATGTTAGCTCTCCATATGTTAGCATTCATTCTGCTTACTGAATATGTTTCCTTCCTATAATAAAAGACTTAAAATAAGCCACAGATTGATACAAATGTACGAGTCAATATTGAAAAAAAAAAATCCTTATGTAGAACTACTTGAAAAGTGGAATTAAAAATTATTTATATTACATGATCTTAATATTTAACCCCCATAGTGCGGGGGTAGGCAACTCTTGGAACTGCAGATGTTGAGGACTACATGGACCATAAGGCATTTAAAGCCATAATTATGGCAAAGCATCAGGTTAGATGTAGTCCATATCATGCCGTAAGGAACCACTGCAATACATTATGGTGGGTGATGTCATCAGGTGTAACTCTCTGTAATACTTGGTTTGACTGACATCACACAGTGTAGAGGCCACTAATCGCAGTGCAGTACAGGAAACTAACATCCCAGACGTGCATTCAGCAGTTCTTATATGCCCAAACTATTCTTAACCCTAAGACTGATTCTCACCCCAAAATATCATATGATATAAAATATACATAAGGGCAATGATTGTATTAAAGTAATATAAAGCCCTCTTGGCTCTCTGGAGTAAATCAAAAGATAATTATTAGTCTATATGTGTGTGGACTAAGGGGTGCACATGTAGAGTATATGGTGGGATGGAAACTAATGGGCAGAGGGTCACATTATGGAAACATTATGGGGATACAGGGCATACAGTGGAGGAAGTAGAAGATGATTATAGAGATAGCAGAAATTGCACAAAAAATAATGCATTGCTTGCGGTAGTTTATAATAAAAAGAGCTGGAGAAGACTACCAGCACTTACTTGGGTTCCTGCTTCTTCACCAAGGCTCCATATTGCCAAAGAACATATTGCTACTAGATTTATGTATTCAAAAGACAAATGCACAGATCAATTGAATAACAAAAAAAATGGAAAAATCAATTGATTAATTGACAAAATTGTTTCAATAAAAACATATAACAAACTATAAAATGGTATTATCACTTCCACATAAAAATAATCACTATTGTTAAAACATTTTGATAGTTTGAATAATCTAATGTAACAAAATTGTGCAAACAAAGAAAACAAAAAAACAAACGCCAGCCCGATTGTTCTAATCATCTAGCCATGTTCCTCGGGGATAGAAATATGAAAACCAAAGCTTGTCAATAAAATGATTCATTGGGATGGCTCAATGGTCAATCTTCATGGGAGTTCACTCTGGAGGACAATCCAGTTGATACAAAATCACACAAAGAGTCCCATGGGTGAAGCATTGACACATAATTGTTCCACGGTTTTAAAGATTCTGTTTGAAAACTGATATGTTTCATATATGTTGAAAATAAACAATTTTAAGTGCTGTCTTCCCTTGGGCATTAAGCATTGGAGTAAACACCTGATATATACACAGAAAGAAAAAGCGGACTTGACCTTGAAGGAAAGTAAGTAGGGTTCTGCGAGGTCAAAAAGTAAGGTTCCAAGGTAAGCTGCTCAGCCGAGCCAAGTCAACTTAAGCAAAAATATTTAAAGCTGCTCTCACAAATCTTTTATACCTCTCACACTGGCTAAAAAAAATCAGCATTTGTCAAAAAAAGTACCAATAGGGATGAGACTAGTCAACCTCAAAGCTTGTTTTCTTAAATGATTACTCCGGACCCATAAAGCACTTTAGCTTGCTGAATGTCACGGCGCCCGTCTGACGTGAATACCAGAGGCATGTCTCTATGCGCTCGGTATACTTACCGCAAGTGCTCCATCCTTCCTCCAGGAGAGTGCTCCATCCTTCCTCCAGGAGAGCACTCCTCCTTCTGAGGGGGAGGGCTTGCAAATGCTGCAGACAAGAGATCTACGTCTTTTGCAGCTGGTTCAGCTATACCCCCAGCAAAAATGCATAAGTCAATAGTGTGTTTCTGTAACTTATGACTGTGCATTTCATAGGCTATTTTAAGTCTAAAAACAGTGAGGCTTTGCCTTTAGCTAGCCATAAAGAAATCACCATTTACGGGCTGTTTCAAGGTAAAATCACTATAATTATCTAGTAGTTTGTTGGAGTTAACCATTTAGTTTCAACTCGGGTGTAGGAAGCATTGTGACTCTCCTTGGCATGTGAAGAGAGACATTTTTCACGTATTATTATTATTGTTATTATTATCATTATAAATTATGATACATGCCAGATAGATCAGAAATATACTCCTGCATTTATTAAAAACAGTGAGGCTATTGTGTGCTTTTATTCTCAGGCTTTCTGAGCTTGCCTCTCCGAAACGCAAATTACAGGCCACGCTCCTGTGTCGTCGGTATTGAAACCTTCAATAAATGTACACAAACCGACCCAACATTTGAAACAATGAAGCATACCAATTAGAGATGCAATATTGGAATATGACACATGTTTGGTTAGACAGATGTTTGTTTGGAGATGACATTTCTATGCTTAAAGGAGAGATTGTTTTAAAACAGCCCAGTAATCTATTTGTTAAGAGTCAGGAGCACCCCAGCTTTTGTTTAACTTCTATCACCTTCCACTACTGATCTGTTAATCCATGTTGACTCAGACTGTATTATACTTCAAATATGGAGTGAGATATTAAAAGTCTTTGTGAAATTTACTTTAAGTCTACTAGGAATTTCCTCCTTCACTATTATTTGAAAAATATATATGCACTAAAATCATTGGTATATTCCTCTGACCTTTGATTGCAATATGTCAACAAACCAGCGGCAGGGGGCCAATAAGTACAGTAAAAATTAAAATCAGCGCACTCCCTTGTCTACTAAACAGCTACTTTGGTGCTGACCTATTTTGTTAGTTTTATTAAAAACACCTAATCTAGGCAAAACATAGTTACATTATATGATCATACATTGCATAAGCCTGCCACAACGTCAATATACCCCATCTTTGGCAGGTCCTAATCTAACAGCCAACAAGCCAGAGGCATAAATAACAGTAGAATATCCACCTGCTGATACTGCTAAATGAGCTCCTTAGAATAGATAAAACAAACACTTATTGCATTAACCACAGAGAAGAAAATTACATTTTGACCGGCGTTCCGATTGACAGAGTTTCCAGCATAATTCTCAACGTGAAGGACTTTTGTTTTAAGTGCGGTACATTATAAAAACAGTTACTGTCATCCTTAAAAGAGAACTTAAACCGCAACACTCGTCATGATCCACTCGTCAAGTTTGAATGGGAATAGAATCTTTGTTAAATTACGTATTTGTAAAAAAATATCTGAAAAACCTATCCCTACCTTTATTATATTACAGGATTATTCTTCCATATACATACACCTTGGGTCAGACTGTGTATGAATTTGACAGTTAGTTGATCTGAGAGAAGGGAGTGAAGCAGGGAAGATCATAGAGACTACATGGATTTTTTTTTAACATATAATATATATGACTGAAGGATCCCAAAAGGGATGAGTTGTCCTCTTTTTTTCATAAACTTAATTTAACAAAGAGTCTATTTCCTTTTGAAACTTATGAAAAGTTCATTACACGCTAATTCCTCTCCTGTTACTATCATTAAAAAAAAAAAACCAATAAGCCCTTAGTGAATACTATTTTAGCAACCTACTGTTCTACCATTACCCCTCTTCCTCTGGCATGTAAGCTCATTGAGCAGGGCTCTCGATCGCTCTGTTATTGTGCGTCCAACTTGTCTGGTTACAATTGCTTGTTTGTTAGTCCACACATTGTAAAGCGCTGCGGAATTTGTTGGCACTTTATAAATAAATAATAATTGTATTAATAAATAGTGTTGAGGTGACAATTCTCCTTTAAGAAATTGTCTCTATTAATAAATTATCAACTGATCAAGGCCTACATTTTCTTAAAAACAAGATGGCCAAAACGTATATTCCTGTATAGCACATGGACTTTTGAAAAATGAACCTGATTGGTCAACCATTCATTGAAAAAGTTGTGTAAAATATTTATTTAAAAACCATTGATATAAAAGTTGGTGGACTAACCTTGCTGCAGACGAGGTAGTGTCTTGGTGCTCCTGGTATAGTAATGGTTTGAGTTATCGACTGAGGTCTGATCGTTGCTGCTCCTCATATGTTCTCTACTCGAAGCTCACTTCATGGAGCTAAGCCCAGCAATAAGAGTGAGTGATGCTCTCGGCCAATGAGCTAAGCCCAGCAATAAGAGTGAGTGATGCTCTCGGCCAATGAGCTAAGCCCAGCCAATGAGCTAAGCCCAGCATTTCAGAAAGGTGTGGGGTAGTGGCAGAAACACATGTAAGGAGTTAAACTGTTACTATTTGTTAGACTTCTTACATTGGTGGGAACCCAGGGTGCTGCTGGCACCATAACCACTACAATGCACTGTAGTAGTTACGGTGGTTTGTGTGTTTCTTTAATCCATAAAATAAGTTAGATGGCTTGAAGGTTGTTTAGTGCTGTTGTTTCAATGTTTGATTATTTTGCCTTCCCGAAACACATTTTCACATTTTTTTTCCCCATAAGATAAAACATGTAGAAAACTACAAGACAAATAGAATAAACTTGAAACACAGCCATACAGGAAATATCTGGGAAAATAATGCATGATAATCTAAAATCCGAAATTAGGAAATGCAAAACAGGAACTTATTGTTTTTCATATTTTAAAATTATATGTTACTATAGTGGACTAAGAAAAAGACTTACTTTCTTAACGAAGCATAAGAAAAACACAAGTCAAACATCTTTTGAGGAAGGACTTTGGAGGTTCTTGCGGTAAAACGAAAATATTGAGCAGATGTGAATGCAAGGAAAAAAATCAATTTATATCAAAATCATATGTGAATTTAATTGTATATATGTTTTGGGAATCAATTTTACATTCTTTAAAAAAAAAAAAATACTCTAAATCAGAGCCATGCACTTCAAATAAGAAAAATGTCTTCACTGTAATTTTACTGCTAAAGTGTATTTGTTCAGTGACCCAGATAAAAAAGTAAAAATAATTGAGATAACAATTTGGATAGCAAAGAATTATATGTTTTTAAAGAATTATACCCAATCTTGTTGTCATTAGAAGAATTTGCGATCAATCTTAATTTTAATTGAAATATGCTGATATTGTTAACAATGGGAAGGATAAATAAACCGTCTCATGATTCAGTTACTGCAACATCAACAATCACTAAGTGCAAACAGAAACGTAAAATGAGATAAATATACTGAGAGTGAGATAAAAGCGATACATATCTTGCGTAAAATGTAGCAATAGCTGCAATAGCTGCAATGCTTCGCGATAGCGGCGCTAAATTAATATGCAAGTCCATGCTTTATTGTACGTTTTACAGTCTCTTGCATATTTATATTATTTTTTATTATCAGTTTTATTTTGTTTAATAATTTCAATAGAATATTATTTATTTATACATATTTATATTTTTTTTATCAAGAAGAATGCCTTGACATTTCTCTTATTTATCAGCCGTTTGCAAATCAGCGTTAAGTATTGTTTACATTTGTAAACATATACAAAACGAATTGACATAGATTATGCGACAGTTCCCGATGCTACTCAAAGTTCTCCTTGATGTACTGGCTAAAAGTAACAGAGTTATTTACCAAAGTGACAATTCAACGTTAAGTCAAAGTGAATTTTAAATTTAAGGTAAAAATACGTGAACTTGATACATTCTCTAAGTCGGCTATATTTCCAGTATGTCTGCTGTGATTCTAAGTTGGACATTTGCTCTGAATTCACTATGAATTGTACAGCGTTACGGAATGTGCTGGCGCTATATAAATAATAAAATAATAATAAATAAGAATTATTCTGACTTTAGTGAAGAGTCCTGTAAAATAATTATAAAGCAGAGATTTCCAGATAAATTTATGAAAGTGTCACCAATATTTTTATGTCTAAAATTTGGAAAATTATTGACACAATTTAATAACATTGTCATTGTTTTCATGTGTAGTTTCTTCTACACTCTATTCTTTAATTCAGGTGGGGGATAGGGGTATCAAACATACTTTTTTGTGATAAAATGATTTATCAGTTTTTCCACCACACTTTCAAACAGAAATGTCTTCTGCTTGACTCTTCATTTTTTTCACATCATTCTGAATTTCTAATGAATTTGATCCGAATAATAATGAAATGTAACAATCACTTTTTTAGAACACTTTGATAAATACCCCCCATTTTTAAAAAGCAATAAGGGGAACTGGATGATACCCTGACGGTGTTCCAGAGAAGTTATTATGCACTAGTCTAAAAAAGGTAAAATACTGCTAGAAAGATAAAGGTACATTTATATTCCAGACATACACAATTTACATGTTTAACCATATCATATTGATATGTATTGTAATTATATTGGGAGACGAAGCAACATAACAAATACTGCATAGATTTTAGGTTACAGAGATATATTTGTGGCACAGACACATAAACAATATTTTTATGGTCAAAGATGATTAGTATTTATTATAGGATCCATTTTCTGTTCAAATAACTTTCACATTTAAAAAAAAACATGGAAAAATCAACTAGGGAAAAAGGTACGGAAGAAAAAAAAGGAAAAAATTTAAATACCGTATATACTCGAGTATAAGCCGACCGAATATAAGCCGAGGCCCCTAATTTTACCCCACAAAACTGGGAAAACTTATTGACTCGAGTATAAGACTAGGGTGAGAAATGCAGCAGCTACTGGTAAATCTCTAAATAAAATTAGATCCTAAAAAAATTATATTAATTGAATATTTATTTACAGTGAGTGTGTATGAGAATACAGTGTGTGTATGAGTGCAGTGTGTGTATGAGAATGCAGTGTGTGTATAAGTGCAGTGTGTGTATGAGTGCAGTGTGTGTGTATGAGTGCAGAGTGTGTGTATGAATGCAGTGTGTGTATGAATGCAGTGTGTGTGTATGAGTGCAGTGTGTGTGTATGAGTGCAGTGTGTGTGTGCACAGTGTGTGTGTGCGCAGTGTGTGTGAGTGCAGTGTGTGTGTGTGTGTGTGATGCAGAGTGTGATGCAGAGCCTTGGTGGGGGTGGGCATTTTTATTATTATTTTTTAATTATTATAATTGTAATATTTTTTCTGTTATATTAATTTTTTTATTATTATTCTTTTTAATATTATTTTATTATTATTTTTAATATTTTATTTTATTATTATTTTTTTCGTCCCCCCTCCCTGCTTGATACATGGCAGGGAGGGGGGCTCTCGCTCCCTGGTGGTCCAGTGGCATTGGCAGTTCAGTGGGAGGGGAGGGGGGCTGGCAGGAAGCACTTACCTCTCCTGCAGCTCCTGTCAGCTCCCTTCTCCTCCGCGCCGGTCCGTGCAGCTCCTCTGTCAGCTCCCAGTGTAAATCTCGCAAGAGCCGCACTATGACCCCGCGGCTCTCGCGAGACTTACACTGGGAGCTGACTGAGGTGCTGAACGGACCGGCGCGGAGGAGAAGGGAGCTGACAGGAGCTGCAAGAGAGGTAAGCGCTCGCTGCCAGCCCCCTGTCTGTATTATGGCAATGTAAATTGCCATAATACAGACAGTGACTTGAGTATAAGCCGAGTTGGGGTTTTTCAGTACAAAAAATGTGCTGAAAAACTCGGCTTATACTCGAGTATATACGGTATGTCTCTATCCACAACAACGTACATATTTATAAGAAAATAGGACATTTTAAACATACACGAACCATTGTCATTACATTTTTGAAAATATAGTACAATAACAATCCATACACTGCTAACAATTTGTATTCTAGAGGTTTACAGTGAAAAGAGTCTTGATTAAACTATTCATTGTATTTGAACATTCTGATCTTCAAAAATGTCACCATCCCCTCTCTGTGAGGCAACCACACTGTTAATTTTGGCGGCAAATTTCAATTTAGTTTTAGTCATAGTCTTTTGACTAAAAAGCCATTTTAGTTTTAGTCGTACTTTAGTCATCTGAATTTTTTTAGTTTTAGTCTAGTTTTAGTCGACTAAATCTAAAAATGTTAGTCGACCAAAATTTGATAAAAATTGTTAGTTGACAAAATTAACACTGAGCAACTAGCCCTCCCCTAAAGAACAATTTTAGGATTTAGAATTTCAGATAGTATATCAATATAAAGTTGCGAATAAATTATCAGGCTCTAGCTACGTAAAGATAAATACTGTAAATTAGCTACTTGTGCTGAAAATGTATTTTGAGATTGTTTTGATGTTTAACTGGGGATTAATTCATTTATCTCCTGACAGACACAGAACTCCAGGCATGTCTTGTGTCAAACGGAACTGTCACTTTTCGGAAAATTATATCATGAATAAAACATTGAAACTCACCTATAACTCGTTTGAACGTTTTTAACGCAATGCTCCATTTTATTTTAAACATGTAATAAATGTACATAAACTGACTTCACAATCCAGTGTAGTCATGGCACAGCCTGGGCATACATTACATAGGAAGAGAAGAAACAAGACGTTGTTTTTTGACAGGTGAAAAGGATAAACTTAGAACAAGATTGACAATGAGCTGAGATTTAAAAAAAAAAAAAACATATATTGGTTAAATACAGGGGATAATTAAAACATAATATTTAAAATAATGGCAAGTGACCATTCTTCACTGGCCACAAAGACATGTTATGTATCTGTGTTTTGTTTTTTAAGTGCCAGCAGAGATTAAATGAAAAAAGTAAGGCTAACAGAGTAAAAAGATTCTGAAAGTTGTGGTATTTGCTTAAGACTACCCAGAACAATTCCGCGGAGTGAGGGAAGTGTTTAGAAGAGAATGAAGAATCGAAGATAGCGATAATAAGTGATGAGATGGCTGAGGGGATCTCTGGTCAATTAGTTTTTTCCAAATGTACAATGGGATCATGGTAGGATTACAACATAGTAAAAAAAAAAAAAATTTGTATTTGTTGCTCAGGACAGCCGTGTATCTTCCCAAAGTTCTCCTTCCCGTTTTGTTTTGTTAGTCTCTACGACAGGCAGTTATGGCTTGCTTTCCAAAAGAAAATCCTGACTCAAAGAATTGACCTCTCTCCAGATCTAGTAATGTCCTTTAGTTCCAGCTCTCATTTTCTGTCATAATCAGTAATTTATCGGCATCAGTAATGGTTAATTACTCTATTTAATTCAGATCACATCATCGCTTCTTTGCTCCGTTAGTTTGGAGTTTACTCACAGTAACTTTGGAACCATCTCCTGGGATCTCAAACTGGTTCAATATTTACACAACTCACTCTACAAATGTCTGATTTTAGGTATTTTCCAGTTGATTTCTCTTTATTGGAATAAAGTTCGACTGAGAAACTGCAATGTTTTTACCCAGGGATAAGGGTGGATCCTTTATAAACAAGAACAAATGTCCAGTAAAGCTGATTTGTAGTCATAGTAAACAATATGTTTCTGTTATAATAATGGCACATTAGAGGCTCAAATTAACCCCCATTTACTGCGTGTCATAAAAGATAGAATAATTACATAAACAGACATTTGGGGCAATTAGTGTTCTTGTTAGAAAATAACCGATTTCCCTTCTTAATCTGATGTTTATATTCCTTAATAATGTTTGGCTGGACCTTACGTTCATTGTAAGCCAAATATGTTGTCATTGACATAAAATTCTGATTGCAATCATCACTTTTCTCAAGTAGGAAGTATAATTGAATAATTTGTGTGTAAAAAAAAAAAACAATTAGGTGAATGAATATTTTTTCACAATATGTGCCTGATTAGTTTAGCTATATTAGCGGAGGAATCCTTTTTGCTGGCTACGTCCACTTTCCCTATAGACTTGGATTTAATAACATTAGTGGGCCTGTAAATTCCATTAATACAGTACATGGAGAATTAGTGAACTATTTCAATTTTACCCATCACAATCTGAAAACGGGCATACTCAACACCTGAATCTCCATCCAAGATATCAGGAGATGCTGTAAATAATATGTTTTTTTTCCAGCCCTGTACACTACTACATAAACATGGTCCCATTCTTGCATAAGAGGAGGTCCAAGGAAACCCTACATTGTTGAAATAATCTCTCAAAGTGTGGGTAGTAGTCATATTAAGGAATTTTATGCCGAGGCTGCAACATTATCTACCCTCAGTGGCTCTTGGTATTTTTGTTTTATAGTACCATAAAATATAGTGTGAAAATCTTTTATACTTCCATTATCACCAACTACACTCCCTATCATCCTACTATTTCCTCAAAATTGTTCATCTGCAAACCTATATGGTCCTTCTTTCTGATCTGCTACTTCACCGGCTTTTACTATGACTTCCCTACAATCCGGACTTACATCCAGCCACTGGAGACTTCAACTGTTTAATATCACCATCTCGCACATTTCCTATCATCATTCTCCTCTATACTCAGCCTTTTAAGATGTTAACCCCTTTTGAACACCACATTTACTTACTATCTGGATGAGCATTGATACCAACAATTACAGAAATTTTCAGAGGATATTTTAAAGAAACACTATAGCAATAGAAATATAGAACAGTATTCATAATGCTATAGTATGCCCCTGTCCCTAAGTTTAGGTCCCCCATCCCTGTAAGCACAAAAAGGGTTAATAATCTTGTGCTGAGGTCCCTCCTTCAGCGACGTGATGCTGATGGAGAATCTAATGTTAATGCCCAAGTGCTGCACACGTATTAGAGTTTCCCCATTTAAAAGGATTAAATGAATGCTTTCCTAAGGGAAGTAGGGAAAATGCTGGACATCTTCATGCAAAGAGTTAAAAGTCTAGTAGACCGCCACTAGAGGCAGTCTTAACCCTGCAATGTAAACATTGCAGCTTCTTTAAAACCATGTGATTTTAGATGTTATCCTATCCTTTAACATGGTTTCCATTACCTTCCCCACTACTGAAGTAAGGCATACTGGCCTATAGTTGCCCGACTCCTCCCTACTACCTTTTTTTGTGAATTGGCACAATATTCACTCATTTCAAATTGTTACTCCCATTAACAATGATTGCGTAAATAAATCAGCTAACGGTTTTAATAGTACATCACTAAATTATTTTATTAACTTTGGGTGTATTCCATCAGGCCCCATCAACTTACTTGTCTTTTCTTTAACCCCTTAAGGACCATACTTCTGGAATAAAAGGGAATCATGACATGTCACACATGTCATGTGTCCTTAAGGGGTTAAACAACTGAAAAAGAACCTCTTCCTCTGTAAACTCACATGTAACAAATTACTAATTTGTCCTTTCTCCTAACTGAGGTCCCTTTCCTTCATTTTCATTTGTAAATACTGAGCAAAAAATATTCATTGAGGCAGTCAGCTAGACCTTTATCCTCTTCTACATACCTTCCTTCTTTTGTTTTTAATCTAACTAATCCTTGTTTTACTTTTCTTTTCTCATTTATGTATCTAAAATGTTTTATCCCCCTTCTTTTACTGACTGTGCTATTTTCTCTTCTGTGTGTGCTTTGGAAGCTACAAACTCTGACAGTGCACACCAGATACGAGAAGGCATGAAGTCAGTCCAAGCACTTTACGGGAGATAGCTGCAACAGTGGTGAATTCTTTGATTTAATGTCATAATAGGTGAACTTTGCACTTACATTTGTAGTTGAGATTAATTTTTCTGTGTAAGTGTTTTGGTTTCTTTTTGTATTGCTTTATACATTTTCCTGTGATCTTACAAATTTAGACTATGAACATTTTCTTTTTCTTTATTGAGTCATTAGAACAGGGGTCCTCAAACTGTGGCCCTCCAGTTGTTGCTGAACTACAACTCCCATGATTCTTTGAATTACATAGATATCCAGAGAATCATGGGAGTTGTAGTTCAGCAACATCTGGCGGACTGGAGTTTGAGGACCCCTGCATTAGAAGCTAATCATTTGTAACAGAATTTCCATTGGAACCTGAGAGTCCTTTCTTCCCAAACCTGTGCCTCCTTGGTGTTTGCTGATAGTGATACAAGACGATGGAAAGATACACATTTTTCAGGAGTGATAATAGGTGGGCATTTTCTATCTTCACATGTATACTAGAGGTTGTTTTTTAAGTTTTGTGAATTTTCTATTTTAAGAGACTGATGGTATGGTTGGCTGAGGGAACAGGAAATGTATCTCTCTCATGCTTTAGAATTCCATTCTGTACTACCTGACAAGTAAACTCAATTGGCATCTGAGTCGATAAGGATATGGTATCCTAAAGTGGAGTCCTCAGCACTGAAGGCCGAGGGGAAAGGGAGGATGATATTTCATTGCTTCCCCACTCAACACAGTATGTTGTCAACTGCAAAGGAAGTTCCCAAAAATATTTATACACACTGACTCCCCTTTGGATTGCAAGCTCGTTTGGGCAGGCCGTCTTCACCTACTATACCAGCAGGTCAATGATGTTTTGTTAGAATTAAATGTTTGTCTTGTTTGCCTGTGGTACAGCGCTGCAGGATATATGTTGGCACTATAATAATAATTGTAATTGTAAATATCTTGCTTTAAGTCAGAAATATGACTGATTGAAAAGATTTTATTTAGAGGAGTTATATTAAAGTACAATTGGATTCAAAAAATGCTTCTTTGCTTTCTTACTTGAGGCATAAATCGGGCCTGATGTTTTACTTATTTTTGGGCGTACGTTTAGATCAATCAATTCAGAAGTCAACAAAGACTTGCTTTGAGTGGACCCTAGAAGTGTAACTATATAACTAATTAGCTGAGGTTAAATATCTATTTTTCCCAGAGACACATGTAACTTTCGCTGAGACACTCAGACAAAACAAAGCTTTCCTTGTTACTTCGCTAACACGGTAATATTATGAGACGCTTAACCCGATCCTTTATTAAAATGTGTGGTGGGTTATCTAGGTCATCTTCAAGTGGATTCTGTTTCCCAACACATTAAATCCACAAATACGTTACATATTACATAGCAGAAAGGCTAAAAAAAAAATTGATGTTGAATTTTTTTCTCTATACTGTATTAAACACAGCTAAAGATTACCGGGCAAATCCAGGGGCGCTTTCTGACACTTTAAAAAGAGCTTATGGCACATTTTTTGTTGTTTTTTAATATCATCAAACTATTTAAATGCATGTCTTGGATCTGCCATTACTTTTCTTACCTAGTGAAATTTTGTGTGGATATTTCAATAACGCGCTTTATACATCCACGTAGAGCCAAGACTCAGGGGACACTCTGTTTTATTCTGCTTTTTAGGCCATTAAACCTATAATTTTTGCTGTAAATTTTATGTAAGATCGTATTTGATGTAATGTATGTAGATAAAATAGGGGGAGAAATGAGACAAAATAACTAAGAACAGATGTGTAAGTGGACTTTTTTCGTTTAAGCCAAATTAAAGGAAATTGAATTGAATATTTTTAATGTGCTTGCACCCTGACACTGAGAAGAGGATTAGCCAAAGACATTGTGCTGCCTGGATAAAGTCCTCAAAAACTCTGCCAATATTTGACCATAAATGATGCACTTGACATGCTGTAGCCAGCAGGAAGCCGATTTATGTTCCTTGATGCCTTCCCTATGAATGACTACAACACAGTGAATCCGGGGTTAAATGAACACTCCAAACCCCTAAAGTACTCCGACTTGCTAAAGTTATTTAAGGGTTAGCAGAGAGTTCCTACAGCTTTATTTTGTAAAAGTGCAGATTTCAAAATAAATTAGCTATATTATAACTCCCCTTTGTAACACCTCCAGGCTATCAAGTAGACAGCTGGGTGGGTTCCCTTTCTCACTCACATTGAGTACTCACTTAAGTCTGAATAAGTGCTTCTCAAAAGGAAGCACTTGGCTCAGTGTGTTACTGAGAAGCAGTGCCAGCATAACTCCGTTTAATGATTGTTGGCACTGTGAAAATATTCAGATGCTATTTTTTACATTCTTGTGGCATTTTTAGGAATGTCCTATCTAAATATGCCATCGTGTTTCTTACAAATAAAAATAAGCGGGATAAAACTATTTTAATGTATCAGTTTTTATGAGACATGCTATATCAGATAAAAACCAAACAGTATTTCTGTTTATATATTAATATTTTAGTTGTTTCTTATTATTAGTTTGATTAGCTGATTCTTATTATAAGAGAAGAGATAACATGTAACAACGTAAAACCACCCAGAGAATATTGGATTAAATTTTAGGTCATCTTTAACAGACAAAATAGTGATCTAACCCACAGCTTATTATAAATTCACTGTTTAGTTGTGATTCAACCTGATTTATTGATTTCATTTTTTTTATATTTTTTATCTAATAATATGATATTAACATGATGAGGGCAAAACTAATTATATTATACTAATAATATTAGAAAAAAAACTGTTCCTGGATGTTCATGTTTACCAATGCCAAAATCTTGTCTGGTAAAAAATAGACTTTTTTTTTTTTTGTAAATTTAAAATAACATTTTCAATTTCATTATAGATATGTGGTGAGAAGTGGATGAAGGGGTCAGTAAAGATAGGAATAGTACAGTGGTAAACTGTCAGGGCACACACATTATGCCCATATACAGACAATAGTTTTACATTATGATGTAATTTTCAAAAGAACTTTGAAATTAAGTTGTTATGGTGCAAGGAGATCCCTGGGGCTTCCTTACTTTTAGAGGTTAAACCGTTCACAAATGCTTTAACCCCTTAAGGACCAAACCTCTGGAATAAAAGGGAATCATGACATGTCACACATGTCATGTGTCCTTAACCCCTTAAGGACACATGACATGTCTGACATGTCATGATTCCCTTTTATTCCAGAAGTTTGGTCCTTAAGGGGTTAAAGGGTAAACCCCAAGTTGGCTCTCCAGTGCTGTTCCTCACTGTCCCCATCCACATCCACTTTTAAAATATCAGCAGGATGAAGTCACAGACTGTAGTTGGAAGGGGAGCTGCTGATTGGCTTAGGGCCTATCAGTAGTTCCTCATTCATAAAAAAACAGCTTGAGAAAGGTACATTCTTTCACAAAGAATTTCTGAAAGCAGATGTGAATAGGGACAAAAAAAAAACTGCGTATAATTGCAGATTTTGGGTTCTGAGGTTGTTATAGTGCCCCGAGTGTTCGATTATGAAGCTACATTTTATAACACACCATCAAATTTTTTTTACAATTGTAGATGTCATTATTCAGGGATGCACAGTGAACCTGGTCCAGTGGTACCACAATTTAGCATAAATCCCAATAAAAAGATTCAGCACATGTCAGTAGTATTTTAGCACTCCAAATTTATCGGTAACTTAACATTTGCAAATAGTCTTAATGGAACTTGAATATAAAAGTGGATTCTAAAGTAGCAAGTGTGTAGCTACGATTAGTTAAAGGTACACACACAATAATTTAAGTTTTTACCTATGCCAGGTTCCCTGGTTTGGTGAATGGGGTTGAGTTGGGTTACAAAATAAGCATGGATAGCGACAGTGATTATAGTAATAGAGCTTTAGAAAAAAAAAACAGTTCTTTAGCAGACACTGCTAAATTTTCATAAATCCTGAATTATTTGCAGAATAAGAAATTTTTGGTTACTGCAAAAAAAAAAAAAAAAAAAAGAATTACCTATGGTCCAACCCACAGCTTTTTGCTTCCATAGGAAAGTGAAAGACCTTTGGAATTTTTAGTTTCACAATTCCAGTGAATACAAACACTCAATCGTTGGCCCCTTAACGTGCAACTTTCTGATAGAAATTAAGCATAGCCCACACATAGTCAACCTGATATCTTATTCACTTTAAGAGAAAAGTTGACCAATTTTCAGGTTGTGATTACGACTTTGATTCTGAAATAGTTAAGTCTCCAATGCACATTTATTAGTAAATACGTTACAGCGCAGATATTTTTATAGTTGTTTTTTTTAGCAAAGCTTTTTGTATTATAGTTTTTTATATACTGCTTTTCTTAATTTATTCTATTTTATGAAGCCCTTTTTAGTATTTTAGTAAATATTCCCCTAATCGTTTATCTCTCTTTATTTTGTATTCTTAGATTTAAAGGATTTTCTTTTACTGGGAAAAGTGTTCACATATTAAAAATGCATATCGATTGATAATGTCTGAATATTACAATAGGTTTAATATTTAAAGGAACACTATAGTCACCTAAATAACTTTAGCTAAATAAAGCAGTTTTAGTGTATAGATCATTCCCCTGCAATTTCACTGCTCAATTCACTGTAATTTAGGAGTTAAATCACTTTGTTTCTGTTTATACAGCCCTAGCCACACCTCCCCTGGCTATGATTGACAGAGCCTGCATGAAAAAAAAACTGGTTTCACTTTCAAACAGATGTAATTTACCTTAAATAATTGTATCTCAATCTCTAAATTGAACTTTAATCACATACAGGAGGCTCTTGCAGGGTCTAGCAAGCTATTAACATAGCAGGGGATAAGAAAATCTTAATTAAACAGAACTTGCAATAAAGAAAGCCTAAATAGGGCTCTCTTTACAGGAAGTGTTTATGGAAGGCTGTGCAAGTCACATGCAGGGAGGTGTGACTAGGGTTCATAAACAAAGGGATTTAACTCCTAAATGGCAGAGGATTGAGCAGTGAGGCTGCAGGGGCATGTTCTATACACCAAAACTGCGTCATTAAGCTAAAGTTGTTCAGGTGACTATAGTGTCCCTTTAATGTTTAATAATGAATTAAAAGAACTTAAATGAACATCAAAGGAAATCGGTAACCCCTATGATGGTATATAAGTATGGCAAGAAGGAGGTGACAGCGAGCGTTTTGAGGAAGCCTGATTGCACAGGTGAAACGCATCATCCTTTACGTTATCATGCCAGCACATAACCATCACTCCTGACGTCACCGCACTGGTGCACCGGAAGTAAGTGAACCAGCCAGGAATCCAACTTAACAAGGCGGCAAAACGAAAGGTGTCTTGAGCTGCAGAACTTTGTACTGAAGGTTATGTTTGTGGGTCCCACCTACATTTCTGTAAGAATGTTTTTATGTACTTTTAATGGTTATTAATGCAACGGTGCTACACTATTAGTATTTCTATATCTTTCCATGTAGAGATTTATTCCCAATCCAGATAGTATAATTTTGAAGACAAGCCATATTGATTCTACTGTAAAAACCTCTGAGATAAGTGCATTCGATTTGTGTGTGTGATGTTTCACTAATGAAAAGACATGGGATATTTGTTTCACTGACAAAAGAGTGTTTAGGTAAACACTTATTGCATGTCTTTTGTGCAATATCACAAACTCACTATTTTAAGTATGTTATATATTGTCACGTATAGTCACGTTATTCTATTAAGTGCATGCTAACCTCCTTACTTTTGGATTGTAATTCGGTTTACCTGTGGTGTACAGTAGTGTGCACATTGTGGGGGTGCATAAAGGTGAATTAGAGGTCTTATTACTGTGATCAGTTATTTAAAATTTTGTTTGTTTAAAGTACTAACACTTGCCTACAAAGCTTTAAAAATCCACAGCTCCCACTAAATTTCTTCACTAATTTGTAGCTGTGTGCCTTCCTGGTCTCTCGGCTGATGATCTTCTCCTATGTGCTGCTCGTACCCCTACTGCTAACTCGCAGTTGAATGACTTCTTGAAGGCCACTCCATTGCTTTGGAACAACCTGCTTCCCCCTAGCAGACTCTCCCCTAGTCTTCAACCATTTAAAAACCATAGCTTTAAAAAAGATGAGGCCTCCAAGAGTAACTTTTATTTCTCAAACCTGTCTCTTGCTGTATCCTAAAGGGCCGAACTCTACTCTCACCTTCCAGTTCTGCTACGTTCTCACGTTGTCCCATGGTTGCTATTGCCCTCGATGCCATTCCTTTTGTGTTTTTATAGCCAACTCATCGAGAATGTAAGCTCTTTTGAGCAGGGTCCTCTTCAACCTATAGTTCTTGTAACATATCGTAACAGTCTAATTTATTGTTAAGTTTCCAACTTTATAAAATTGTAAAGCACAAATAAGCACAAAAAAAGCACAAATAAGGTGTTGCTATATAAATGCCAATAATCAGTAATAATAATGATGATAAAGTTATTAATGGAACAACAATGGAACAACATGCATTTCTTTCTTTAACAGAATATTGAAAAGCATATAATATGTGTGTGTAAAATACTGATCATTGTTTCACCTATGGCACAATATGCCATTACTTAATTAAACATTTCTACTGCTAAATAAATAATGCTACTGCACTGCTACTTCACATAGTTTGTCAACTCTATGACATAATGTCTGAAAAATCATTCACACAGCTTAGGGGATAAGTAATTGGAAAAATATGAAAATGGGATGGATGTGCACCATTATAACAGTCATCGTAACTAACACACCCAGATATCCAAAATAAACCAAGTGCGTACTTAATTGCTTGTTTTTTTCTCTGCAAGTGGACTGTGGAGAATAAATCAGCGTTCGTGAATTTCACCTTCACGTTCTTACAAAGTAATGACTCACTGGATTTTCTCCACATGACTCTTAACATTCGTGTAGAAATGCTGTGTTTATTATAGTGCATTTTCTTTAAACAGTGAGCAGTGATGAACCGGAAAACCCGTTTTTCAAAACGTACACATTTATAGCAGAGTTGAAAAAAATCTCAATTTCATTTGTAAATGTGGTATATTAATGTTTCCCAAACTCTTATATGCGAAGAGGCCAGCTGGGGTCATAGCTGTCTAATTGTTCTGTTTTATAAGAACCTAAGCCCTTCACTACTAAATTCTTTCCTTAAAAACAGAAACAAAACAGTTGTCATTTTTTTTGGGAAGAGCTAACAAACGTAGGACAAAAGCAATATTCGAGTGTTGTCCAGGAATACTTTAACAATGAAATGATGCCGATTTACTAAATTCTTAACATGCATCCATTCACTCATTAGCAATATGGGGGTGGGGAGTATAAAATATTGCCAATTATACGTTGTTCCTTATATTCCTGTTGCAAAAAATTCACGCAGTATACTCAGGACACTCCTTGTTGGCTAATAGAATGCAGCCAATGTACTTTGCATAGGAAACATGTCTGTAGAATATGGGGAGAAAGAGGAATCCATCTGCACCATACGCAGAGACAGACAGGAATCCCAGAGGATAATTTTGTTTCGCTGCCAGGTGATGACTAGCTCAGGATTGGAGGAGAAAGTAAGTGTAACTGAATAAGCTAAGTTTAGCAATCGTCTACAAGATGTTGGGTGGAAAAAGGGAACTTCACTACTTTGATTAAATTGATAACCTTGTGGGCGGATTAGTATAACTTTTGCTGTAAGTTATGTCCTATTTTGGAAAATCCTTTACTAGAGTGTGTTATCAAGAGATTATAAAATTGCTTAGCAACCATTATACACCAGGTGCTATAAGCAAGAAGATCATTCTATTGAAGAAAATTATGCATATTTCAACATTTTGGACACATTGATAAGAAAGACATGATGTAGCTTGATAGAATCCAGGACAAAATTAATCGCAGGAGTACATGTGTTCTGAATGTGTAAAAACTTGGCAAATGGTCTGTGTTCATTAGAAAAATGATACCTATGAAGGGATTTAATCACTTAACCAGTACAATCTTTTACGGGAACAATTAAATCATGAGCTGTACAGATGTGTTGGTGTCTATACGAGAAGTGACCGCGTCTCACCCAGTCACACCCTTAGTTACTTTCATCGTCTATCTCAATATGAGTTAACATTAAGGCATCTTGCAAACCCCCAGAATCATTTGCATTTGATATTAACCACTTGTTTAAATCCAACCTTAACTCTCTCCAAATGTAACATTATGACAGAGCACACCCTAACACACCTGCTTTGTTAGATGGTTTGATAAATGTCTTATTCTCTACAAGTGTTTTTGGTTTACTTCAGTCCAACGTATCATTGTTCGTTACTATATTTATCTCCTTTGCTGCATTGTTTTCAGAATTTCTCTACATTTTGCATTTTTGATCTTGGTATCTGAATTCATCTTTTTTTTTTTTTTTTACTGACACTTCCCCAAATTTTTATTATACTATAATATTAAATAAGTATATATAGAAATGATGCACTTATTTTCTATATATTTAAAAGATCACTATAGGGTCAGGAACACAAACATTTACTCCTGACCCTATAAGGTTAAAACGACCATCTAGCCACCCTCACCCCCCCCCCCTCTTGCCTCCCTAAAAATAGTAAAATCTTACTTTTATTCAAGCCTGAAGATGCTGGTTTTGTCCCTCTTTCCTTTAGACCTGCCCACTGCCTGCTGATATCAGCAGAAGTGGTAGCCTGATTTAATCACAGTGCTTCCCCATAGGATTGGCTGAGACTGACAAAGAGGCAGATCAGGGGCAGAGCCAGCACAATTCAAACACAGCCCTGGCCAATCAGCATCTCCTCATAGAGATGAATTGAAGTAATGCATCTCTATGAGGAAAGTTCAGTGTCTGCATGCAGAGGGAGAAGATACTGGATGTGTGGATGCATTTTAGGCAGCCATGACCCAGGAAGGATCTCTAACAGCCATCTGAGGAATGGCCAGTGAAGTTATCACTAGGCTGTATTGTAAACTGCATTTTCTCTGAAAAGACCGTTTTTACAGCAAAAAGCCTGAAGGGATTGATTCTACTCACCAGAACAAATTCAATAAGCTGTAGTTGTTCTGGTGACTATAGTGTCCCTTTAACAAATATGTGTTTGTGATATATGGAGAATATGCTGGATTTTATGCTGTTGTATTCAGGGCTGGCGCTATGAACTTCCAATGCCTCTCATAGTTAAACATGGCATTGTATCAGCTAACATGGCAGTGTGACAGCTAATAGAAGCTTGTTTAACCCTTCAAGGTAAGGCAGTGTTTTATCTTGGGGGGTTAAACCTACAGGACCACTGTGGAGCGAATGGGGAGGCAACATTTTTTTTGCCTAGGCCGGAAAAAATCTTTGCACCGGCCCTGGCTGTATTTAACTTCTCTTCTACATTACTGTGTTTACATCTGTACAGCGAATAAGTACTTTCAATATTTTATTCATCTGTGTCACTTCTAGAGAAGTGATTACTCCTCTTTTTGTAATGGCAGTGGAAAGATCCCAAAAAGTGGGCTATCTAGAAACTGTTTATGAGAAAGATTAAAGATAGTTAAAGGTGAAGGACATTCTAGGATTTAAACACTTGGTGACTTATGCAAGTGGTAGAGGTTCCGAGAGTAAGGGAAAAAAAGGAAAAACTTGGTGTAAACCTTAACATCACACCTATATGAACTTGGGGACATTCCATTCCAAAACTATGGGCATGAATATGAAGTTGAGGCCCCTGTGTTGCTGCAACAGCCACCGATCTTCTGGGACATTTTTCTACAATATTTTACATTGTACCTGTAAGAAAGCATGCAAATACAACCAAAAAGGCATTTGTAAGCACAGGCACTGATGCTGGATGAACAAGGTCTAGCTTACAATCAGCTTCCCAATTCATCCCAAATATGTTCAGTGGAGTTGAGGTCAGAGCTCTGTGTAGGCCACTTGAGTTTCACCACCCGAAACTTGTCCTACAATGTCTTCATGGACCTTTTTTTGTGCAGTGGGGCACAGTCATAATGGAACAGGAAAATGCATTCCCCAAAATCAAGGCCAAATCAGAGGCCAAATAGTCTGAATGTCAACTTTTGACTGGGCCATGAGCATCCTCCGATCTGGTGCAGAATTCCATAGAGCTGGGTGGGAAGTCCCAGTCACCTTCAATGACGGTGCTATCCGTTGGTACATGGAGCTTCATCAAGTCCTTGGTACAGTTCAATGTCTCACCGGCTCCTTGTCATCCCTTCAAATAGAACCCTGTTTTGTGGTCCTGGGACAGAGAGAGACCTTGCAGAAGTTTTACCAGACCACAGCAGCTTCGTGATCTGATTAGGAGTTCCAGGGCGTTTGTGGGTTGTTTCCTGGTCAGGCACGTCGTGGCTCTGCGAGTTCCTTCCCAGTCTCTGATGTCTCCTGGGGTGCTGGAATGGGCGCTGAGCTGGGAAGCATTGTCTAGAGGCTAATACGTGGGTGATTACAATCCTTTTAGGGAGTGTTGGTGGTTGGAAGCCATGTACATGTCCTAGGTTACCAGGTGGTCTGTAATAAATCTGATTTCTCTTCTACAGGGATAAATGGAGTCTTGATGTATAATTTTGCTACAAAATATAGTATTTAACAAGGGGACATTTCACTATATCTAGCATTTCATTGACCAACCATTACTCTTATTGTGTATCTAATTAAACTATTCATGAATTACTTAGTTCATCACCAACATACAATGGTGCTTTTCAAGGCAACATTCCAAGGGCTTTCTTTGAAAGCCCTTTAACCTGAAAAACTATTCTTTTTGTGCCGAATTCTTGGAAATGGCACTAAACCACTCTGTATATTTTAATAAATTTGTCTGAATTTGTTCGGAGATTTATTTATTTAGTTTCAGCCCCCTCATGTATATCCTCTTTGTAACAATAACTCTTTAGAAGGCATGCAATGCATTGTGCGGTTAGTAATTACTTTGCAGTAGCCATACATTCCATGTTCTGACCTATCCAGCGGGATCCCATCCATATGGATCTGGGTATAGCATGTAATGTTACCACCTTGAAGCAGACTTGTACGGTAATGTTTGAATTAACCATCTAGATGACATTTACCCTGAAAGGAGTAATATGTTGTATAGTGTGTAACATAAGCACCTTGTAGTGAAACTGCAATTTGAAGTTAACCCCCCAGGGGAACATTTTATATGAGAATAAGGATATTGTATGCAACCTAACCACCCCAAATATGCAAAACACTCAAATTCATATTACCCATGGGGATTCATTCATATATCCCTCAACATTTTACCACTTTGGATATATGTGACCTTTAAAAAACGTTCTCTGCAGAAATCACTTATTAACACAAAACAATAACCTTATATTTTTACTGCATTAGAGCAGTATGGAGTATTAGTAATGCTTTGGGGGGTTTATCCAACAAGAATTCCTATCTTTATTTATTTAGCTTGTGTTCATTACATATTTATTATTTGAATTGTGATAGTAAAATAATTTAAAGGCACCAAGAACACTGCATCTCAATGACGTAGTCTGGGTGCATTGGTCCTGTAGTTTTGACCTTGCAATGTAAAATATTGCTGTTTAGTAGATAGGGCAAGGCTTATTTTGCATGGTCAAATACACCTCTATTGGTGCCAGGAAGACAAATTACGTCTTCAAACTGTGTTCTCAGAGCTGATCTCCATTTGGTTGGAGGAGCACAGAGGTGACCGCACATGCACTTTTTGTACTCAACGCTCTTATAAGAAGATCTTTGTATTGGATGATAAAATGAAGAGTCTTTATGACATCGCAGGAGGCTGATCAAGTGGCTGTATGGACTGGATCGCGATTCTGGAAAAAAATGTCATACTCTTTCTTGCATTTTTTTATTTTGAGTTAGGGGGCTGCCCTGAAACCAAATGCAGAGGAAAGCACAGATTTGTATTCCTTATTCTACAGTGTTCCTTTATTTAATCATCACCATCACTTTATCTCCCTATGAGGCCCATAACTAAGATTGTTCAATATATGCGGACACGCTTATAGGGTTATTCCTCAACGAACGAATTGTCAGGAATTCAAACTGAATTTCAAATTTTAGGTCAAAATAAACCAATTGGAAAAAAAATCCTAAATTAATCTAGGTTTTCAAATTGGCTTAAAATTTTAAATTTAGTTTGAATTAAAGTGCATGGAAGAGCAAGATGTATGTGTCTATAATGGAACAGACCTCACAGTCATTCCACAGAGCTCTGGGTTAGGAGCTAATTTCCTTCTTCGTTTTACTGTTCAGCTTCGTAAGATCACAAGGAACTAATAGGAAGCACAGCTACATCTGTGTTGAATAGTCCTGTGAAACATTTAATCCCTGTCGTGGTATATCCTTTTCGGACATTGATATGATTGCTCAAATGCCCATCTCTATCTAATTATTTGCATACTTTGATTTTTATTAAAGCAATGAAACAAATCTTGGATACATATTTTGAGAAATCCGGATGTAAAGTTGTAGGAGAGGGTATATAACAGGGGATATAAACGTATTTCCATGAGGCAAGTACACATAATTAGGGATGTACTTATGGATGTATTTATAAAGGCAGATATAAATAGGGAATAATCAGCATTGAAACCAATAGAATATCTCCATAGATTTAAAGGGATCTGGTAGGCACTGAAACTGCTTCACCTCATTGAAGTGGTTATAGTGTATGGAGTACCCTAGCACCAAAGCTTCCATTCAGTGTTAAACCGTTTTTAAAGCTTTAATGCCATACAAGAGTCCACAGCAGCCCATCCACTCTGTGTTGCACGTGCCAATGAGGAAGCATTAGCCTGAGCAGCAATGGATGGCTGTGATTGGCTGAGAGTGTTAGCTGACCGTTTTCATCCTATCACCGTGGATGACGAGAAGGATCTCTGCCTTAGCCACCCCTCCAGCAGGGGGCAAACTGTGGGCGGCCATGGACCCTCATTCAGTGTTAAATTGCTCGAAAATAGTTTAACATTGAATGGACCGACAACGCCAGATGACTCCAGGCACTATAACCAATTCAATTAGGTTAGGTGTTTATAGTGCCCACAGTGTCCCTTTAATTATTGCCCTAGTGTAGGGCCTTGATGCATAACCTTTCATTTTTAAGCTTATTAATGAAATGATTACTGTAAGTAAAGCGCCAGCTATGCCTAAACAGAAAAACACACCTATTACTGCATACGGATTGTTACAGGAAAAGGATATAGAAATAGTGTAAAAGTGTACCTTTTTAGAATACTTTACTGAACCGCAGTGTTCCCCACCCACTTTTTATTTAAGGTAAATGTGCCCCTTTTTGTTCTCTTGATAATATTTGTTCAGGCATCTTTATGTGGACCATCCACACAGAACGGAGGACATTATACCAAACAGACAATGATTCCACTCTCCCACACAAGTATTTTATATAAATACGCTATTACACACAATCACACTCTTCTAGATGTCAAACAGTTTATTCAAAGGCTTAATAAGAGTGCTGACTATAGTGCTTATATTATCCCAGACTGTAGAAATATGGGGCAATAAAGTTATCAAACACAAATAAAATGTAATTATAATAATTAACTGTGTGTGGAAAAAAGTTGCAATACTTTTTCAGTTTATTTTTTTTATTATGTTCACTTCAACTATAAATAATCATCACATGTAGTATTCAGCATATATTCAGAATATTCCGTCTATATACATACATATATATGTAGACAATACTTGAACTGTTGGTGAACTGCCTTTTGTGGGAAAAAGAAAGAGTTTTATAGACATTAAAATAAACTGGAAAACTGGTTTCTAAGAGGATTTTAGGTTATTATTTTGATGATCTGTAAGTGCAGTTTATAAACTAAATGTGTTTGAGAAAATTCAATGTAGAATCAGACACAGAGTAAATGTCAGTACCTTACATAACTGCATCTTGCCGTTTGAAATAAAACTGTTTCTTTGTGTCCAGTGTAAATTCTGTCCAGCACCCGCTCCATGAATTCTGGGAATCTGACTGCTTTATGAAATGCGATCAAGAGGTCATTTATTAAGAGCCAAAGAGGAAGACACTTTCTAAGCCGATCCTGTTCACTCTTGCAATAACTTTAGCTTATCATAGAACAAATGCTCTTTAACTGCAAACTAATTTAGTACATTGGGTGTTTTGGTTCGCACTGTATTTGCTGTAATTACGGTACATTTATTTTAAAGTTAAAAAAAATGCAGAAAATGATTTAAATATATTTTAAAGCATTGTAAATGATCAGACTGCTTATGCTTATCGACAGTTTTTAACAACATTTTGTTAAAGAGAGGGTGATAGCATTATGGAATGCTGTCACAACATATCATAGAAAATATTGATGCCAACAAAACTTAAAATATCTTATAACTAAACCAAAACAGGATGTCAGTAATGATAATTACAAATTCAAATTACAGTTCAAATTCCTTAATGGGACACTATAGTCACTGAAACAACTTTAGCTTAATGAAGCAGTTCTGGTGTATAGATCATGCCTTTGAAGTCCTACTGCTCAATTCTCTGCCATTTAGGAGCTAAACTGCTTTTTTTATGCAGCCATGACACACCTCACTGCAAGTAACATGCAAGGCCTTCCTAAAAACTTCCTCTAAAGTGAGATCTAATGTTTAAACTTCCTTTGCTGTACAGTCTGTTTAATTTAGAATTCCTTGTTTCCTGCAATGTTAATAGCTTGCTAGACCTTACAGGAGCCTCCTGTCTGTTATTAAAGTAAAATTTACAGAGTAGGAGATAAAAACGTATAAAGCAAGTTAAGATCTGATTGAAAATGAAACCATTTTGTTTTCATGCAGACTATGTCATATATAGCCAGGGGAGGTGTGGCTAGGGTTGCATAAACAGAAACCAAACTGATTTAACTCCTATATGGCAGAGAATTGAGCAGTGAGATTTCAGAGACATGATCTATTCACAAAAAACACAAAAGTTGTTTTGGTGACTATAGTGTCCCTTTGAAAAAAAAAAGAGGTGAATACAACAAGAAGGAAAGGAAAAGAAAAAAGGAAGAGTAAAAAAAAAAGGGGGAATAAAAATCAAAGATATTCAGAGCCAGCAGGAAAACTACAAAGAAGACAAAACAAAGCAAAGCCGACAACAAAGGAACACGAGGGGAAATTAAAAGGTACCAGGGCTGGGAAGGAAAGGGAAGAAAAAAATTCATAGGAAAAAGAAGGTGGTTCATCAATAGAAGGGAGTGCACTGTCACAATAGGTACAACTTTAGATTCTCTTACAGCACAGGACACACGTGTAAGGGCTAGAGTAATCCTACCACTTGCACATATAACAAGACTTTAACTACCCTCTGCATATGTACAAAAACCAAGCGTTCACGCCATGGATAACATGCTTTCTTTGAACGACATGACCAAAGTGGTTTAGTTCCAATATGTGAGACACTGGAAGGTATGACGTTTTATATTGAGATTAGTGAACCCCCTGTATTTTGTCATGGGACATATGCAAGATTGTAGATGAAAGATACAAAAGAATCAGATAAGAATCATATAAAATAAGCAACAACTCACTAATGCTTATGATTTACTAGGTTAGCGGCTGTAAAGTGAAACAGAGATTAAATATTCTGGGTGAAAGTGTCCATTGCTCAAAAATTGCTCATAAAACAATAGTCTCTCTAGAACTGTGATCATCCTGTGTGAATCACATTGAAACTTGCAGGATCTTGACAGTGGGTGAAGCAGCATGTAACGTAAAGAGTATGCAAATCCAAGTGAAGAGAGAAGCAGATGAAGAAAAAAAAATTAAGGATATTATTACCTTACCAGCAATAATACTTTTGGGTCACATGTAACGAGTTCCTCCCAATTAGGGCTGGTTGATTGACAGTAGACTTTCATGCATCCCATCTTTAGGCAGACTCTGAAACCAATGGCATGATTGGGAAGATCATCAGACCAATTCTCTATTGCTCTGATCTGGAAGAGGTACCGTATATACTCGAATATAAGCCGAGTTTTTCAGCACATTTTTTGTGCTGAAAAACCGGAACTCGGCTTATACTCGAGTCAATAGTCTGTATTATGGCAACTTACATTGCCATAATACAGACTGGGGGAGAGGGGGCTGGCAGAGATCTTACTTACCCGTCCTGCAGCTCCTGTCAGCTCTCTCCTCCTCCGCGCCGTCCGTTCAGCACCTCGGTCAGCTCCCAGTGTAAATCTCGCGAGAGCCGCGGCTCTCGCGAGATTTACACTGTGAGCTGACAGAAGAACTGACCGGACGCCGCAGAGGAGGAGAGAGCTGACAGGAGCTGCAGGACGGGTAAGTAAGATCTCTGCCAGCCCCCTCTCCCCCCCACTGAACTGCCAATGCTGGACCACCAGGGAAGGAGCCCCCCTCCCTGCCATGTATCAAGCAGGGAGGGGGGACGAAAATAAAAATAATAATTAAATAAAAAATAATAATAAGAAATAATAATGAAAAAAAATATATTAAAATAATAAAAAATTATAATAAATAAAATAATAAAATTGCCCACCCCCCACCACTGCAACACACACACACACACACACACACTACACACACACACTGCACACACACACTGCACTCATACACATACACACACACTGCACACATACACACACACTGCACACATACACACACACTGCACTCATACACACACACTACATTCATACACACACACACTGCACACATACACTGCACTCATACACACACTGCATTCATACACACACTGCACTTATACACACACACACACACACACTGCACACATACACACGCTGCACTCATACACACGCTGCACTCATACACACGCTGCATTCATACACACACACTGCATTCATTATACACACACTGTAAATAAATATTCAATTAATATATTTTTTTTAGGATCTAATTTTATTTAGAAATTTACCAGTAGCTGCTGCATTTCCCACCCTAGTCTTATACTCGAGTCAATAAGTTTTCCCAGTTTTTTGGGGTAAAATTAGGGGCCTCGGCTTATATTCGGGTCGGCTTATACTCGAGTATATACGGTAATTGTACCAAACACAAAAAATGTAACGTGATATAATGACAAATAATCTTGAAGGGCTTAACTTAAACAGCTTCTGAAGCAGCATGAAGGAGACATGAAGGACAAATACACATTCGTTCTCCTCTCCTCTGCTGAATGAGAGGGCAATCACAGTCTCATGATAAGTTTACAAACCCTTGTGTCAATACATAGTGACTGTGAAAATATTATTTACAAATATACAAAAATAAGGACTAAGGGGGAGATAAAATATGATGATACAATCTAGATTAATTTTGTTCGTATTTTAGCTATATAAATCAGTCATGTTGATTTAGTTCATTGATTTCCTCCCCTTAGAGTGTAAGCTCATTTGAACAGAACCCTTAGTACTTTCTGTTCCTGTACATCCAATTTGTCTTGTTGCAACTTTTTTATCCACCTATTGCACAGCACTGTAAAATACCAGTATGTTGGCTGTTGATTCAAGTTTGGTGGAAACCGATGTAAAGTGGGATGTTTGACCGCAGTATTTACTGTGAACATTATTACAGAGCGGTATATTCCGGAACACAAATCATGACATGTAGCCTACTTCTAAGGCCTATAAGTGCACTAATAAACATAAACTATTTTAAGATAGCATTAATGTGATGAAGGCTCCCGTGCCACAGATTCCTAGAGAGGAGTGAAGGCTAGCTTCCTGCCCATGGATTCTTGTTGAATAAAGATATTTCACTCACTTTGCTATTAGCACAACTGACACAGGACTACCAGCCTATATTAATGTGCAACACTTCTTGTAATTAATTGTGCAACACTTCTTGGTGTCTGGCAGGTAACTCAATTATGGTGACTTAAACTAATTATGTCCCAGACACCAAAGTTCTGGGGAGGGACTTGCATTGTTCTAACTGATGACCTCCTGTAGGGAATGTGCCTATAAATACCTGTGTTATGTTTAATAAAGGTTGTTGCTGTTTTAATCCTCCACAAGTGTCATCTGGTGTTTGATGAAAGGGATGGGATCATAGTACTTTTAGAGAAGGGGTCACCCGAGCTATAAATATAGTAGACCCTGCTCCAGGGTGTAAAAGGCCCTCAGCAATCCCAGTCAATCTCTGACGGCTGGGTAAGCAGTGGTCCAGGGTCGCTGAAGGCAGCGAGGTACTCAGCCGTCACAAACATTAAAGGGAAATATGATCTAATGATCCTACTCTCACCCCTGAGCCTAGTCTTAGACATGTAGGGACCTAGAAAGTCACCCCAATAGGCAGGACAAGAATGGGGTGTATGAGGGTGGACAACAATGAACTATCTTCATCCAGGCATGTACCTGTATTGATATATTCGGTGCTTTGGAGAGAAGACTGTCCTCTCGCATGCTGCCCTGGCACAGGACCCAAACATCAACACATGCTGCCCCCATTTGACTAATGATCGCGTAACATTTTGACAGATTTAAAATAATCTAAGAATGCTTGAAGGATGCCAGACACCAACCGCCTCCTTCAGGGATTTGGCTATTAAATAGGTAATTTGTCTGTAAACGAGGCTGGAAATGAAGTGTCTCTAGTATGGAGGTCCATAGATAAAAATATAACCATATGTTTGTGTTTGAGCACTTGCAAAAATTGTGCTCATTTCATCTGCATGACTGTTAATAAATGCATGTGCTGGATGTCCCTCAATTCCCTATTTTGCTCTGTGACCATACCCCTTGAAGTACACACCTTGTGTGCTTCATTGGCATATTCCTGAGCAGCATATAAGATAGATGAGGGCATCTTCGAGGTGTTTCAGAAATAAGTAAATTAGTTAGCATGTTTATCTCTCAGGTTAAAACTTGAGTAGGACCTACCAATATTGGGATACTTTAATTCAGCAGTGGGTGCAACACAGTAAATAGCCATATGGTCTGAACAGTGTTTGCTTGATGTCAGTAATTTTACATAGCTTTGAAAGATTTGAAAGATTTGAAAGATTTGTTTTTTTGTGTGTATTTTTTTTTTCTGACATAAAGACAATAAACATCAGTAACAATGTTATAATAACATGCAAATCCAAGTAAAATTACATTATTATTATTATTTTTATGTTATTATTTATATAGCGCCGTCAAATTCTGCAGCGCTTTACAATGGGTGGACGAACGGACATTTACACCCTGTTCCAAATTATTATGCAAATGTTATTTTTCTCATTTACCTAAATAATTGATGTAAATAACAGTCAGCATAATTCTCATGTTATCAACTATTAAGAGTACTATTCAAATTTTATTGAACAAACCTCCTAATGATAACAGTGTGAACTTTGACTCCCATCAGCCTGAACCACCACTGGACCCCAGGGAAAGGTATGTGTGTCTGTATGTGAGTGTATGTCTGACTGTGTGTATGTCTGTTTGTATGTCTTGCTGTGTGTATGTCTGAGTGTGTGTGTGTGTGTATGTCTGTCTGTATGTCTGTATGTGAGAGTGTGTGTCTGTCTGTGTGTGTGTGTCTGTATGTGTGTGTATGTATGTCTGTATGTCTGTATGTAAGTGTATGTCTGTGTGTGTGTGTGTATGTCTGTCTGTATGTCTTGCTGGGTGTATGTCTGAGTGTGTGTGTATCTGTATGTGTGTGTATGTATGTCTGTGTGTCTGTATGTGAGTGTGTGTATGTATGTCTGTGTGTCTGTATGTGTGTGTATCTCTGTATATATGTGTATGTCTGTCTGCGTGTCTGTATGTAAGTGTGTGTATGTCTGTCTGTGTGTCTGTATGTGTGTCTGTATGTGTGTGTATGTATGTCTGTGTGTCTGTATGTGAGTGTGTGTATGTATGTCTGTGTGTCTGTATGTGTGTGTATCTCTGTATATATGTGTATGTCTGTCTGCGTGTCTGTATGTAAGTGTGTGTATGTCTGTCTGTGTGTCTATATGTGTGTGTATGTCTGTATGTGTGTCTGTATGTGTGTGCATGTCTGTCTGTGTGTCTGTATGTGAGTGTGTGTGTGTCTGTGTGTCTGTGTGTCTGTATGTGTGTGTGTGTGTGTGCTTGTATGTGTGTCTGTGTGTGTGTCTGTATGTATGTGTGTTTGTGTGTGTGTGTATGTCTGTCTGTCTGTGTGTATGTATGTGTGTGTATGTCTATCTGTCTGTGTGTGGTCTGTCTGTTTGTGTGTGTGTGTCTATCTGTTTGTCTGTATGTATGTGTGTGTGTGTGTGTGTGTCTGTATGTAAGTGTGTGTATGTCTGTCTGTGTGTCTACATGTTTGTGTATGTCTGTATGTATGTGTGTTTGTATGTGTGTGTGTCTGTCTGTGTGTCTGTATGTGTGTGTATCTCTGTCTGTGTGCCTGTATGTCAGTGTGTATATGGCTGTGTGTATGTATGTATGTCTGTATGTATGTGTGTGTGTGTCTGTATGTGTGTGTGTGTCTATGTGTGTCTGTGTGGCTGTATGTATGTGTGTGTATGTATGTCTGTGTGTGTATGTATGTATGTGTGTGTGTCTGTCTGTCTGTCTGTCTGTGTGTATGTCTGTATGTCTGTCTATATGTATGTATGTGTGTATGTCTGTGTGTCTGTATGTCTGTCTGTGTATGTCTGTCTGTGTATGTATGTATGTGTCTCTGTGTATGTATGTGTGTTTGTTTGTGTTTGTGTGTGTGTGTGTGTTTGTATGTGTGTGTGTGTGTGTTTGTATGTATGTGTGTGTTTGTATATATGTGTGTATGTGTGTGTGCCTCTATGTGTGTGTGTGTCTATATGTGTGTCTACATGTGTATCTGTTTGCAGGTGTGGGGGGAAGGGGTAACGTATCGGAGGAGGGTGGCGGGGGTGGGGGTTAAAGTACAGGGAGGGCAGGGCAATTTTCACACCGGGGCTCTGTGGTTTCTAGTTACGCCTCTGGCCTCAAGGTTCATCTAGTGCAAAAGTTCGGGAATCGGATACCAGTGGGTCGAAAGATTGCATCCCATTTCTTGTACCTTTGAAGCTGATAATTCCTTGCTGTGTGATAATAAATATATCCTCCTTCTCATTCCTTCCCCTTCAAAGTTGTACCAATGTCTGAATCTCATCTCGCAATAGTACTTAGCATTAGGTTGGCCGTGCCATTAAGGAGGAAAGCGGATAGACATTTGTTTTTTTCTGCAAGCAATGATACCTATATTCTGAATACTTAGCTACAAACCACAACAACTTATTTAAGATGGAAAGATGGGTGTAGCTTTCTGAATATGCGATTCTGGCTGCTTACATGTGGTTTAATGCTTAAACCCTATATATAGCAAGCAGTACTACTCACAGCGGCAAACAATCTCTTCTGTGCCTTTCACTTATAATATGCAACAGATTTAGCAAATACGGATCAGTTTAAAACATGATGTTCTTCTAATAAAATCTGTAATGCATTTAAAGCTTTTTAAGATAGGCGTGGTGGATGATGTATTTTTTTAAAGTGAAATAATTGCCTTTCTCACATTCTGCATGTCATACATCTTGTCCTCCCATTTTGTGATGACCTGATATATTTTGTATTAGAATTGCAGTTATTTTCATTACAATGCACAGGTGGACGCTGTTATATATCTAAGCACTTTGCTGATACTTATAATAGCGTAAAAGAATGTGAATCAAATCAGTGATGATTCCAAATATTCCCAGTAAAACGAAGTAATACCTCATATACCTGTCTCAATAGGTTTTCAGTCTACCAGTGATTCTCCAAAGTGGTTCATGGGGCAACTCAAAATAAATTTAAGTTACTGCTGTTGGACAGTGCTTGCTTGTGCCAGATCTTTCCAAACTTCCATGCCTGAGACAAGTTCTCTTGGTCCATTTTCAGGTTCAGAAAGTTTCCAGGATTTTAGTTCATTGCTTCATTGCTTGAGTTCAAGTCTATTGAGAACAAGACCATCTTCTAAAGTTATAGGATGTAAAAAGGAAAAAGTACTATATTAGTGTGAATAAGTTTACATGATCATTGTTGAATCTTAAAGGGTAACAATCATCAAATTTTATTTTCTCTTTTTTAAAAGTTTATTACATTTAATTATTCTTAATGAGATTTATTTAAATTATGTGCATTATTTTCCATGAGGCCGAACAGTCAGCAACCTTAGTGCGCCAGAGCAGGCACGGCACCAAAATGTGAATCCCCTGCCTCTGGCTGAGGACTGTAATTTGTCCAATACCTGTAGGCTACCTCACTCTCCCTGCTTAGGGGAAGCAGCCAGTACACAGCAGAATGGCAGTGGAGTAGGCCGGCCTCTTCTGATGATGTCAGGTAGAAGGCACAACTTCAACTGCTCTTCATCCAGACTCCAGCATGGCGACGGAGTCCAGGGCCACTCTAGAGGAATTTAGAGTGGAGGGCCTGATTTATCACCCTTCTCATCCAGCTCCAGCACAGACGGGGTCAGCCAACCACTGTATGAAAAGGTAAGCCTAAGGGAGGGGGATACATTTTTTTTTAGGTTTTTTAAAGCAGCCCCTGTTCTCTTTCACAGCCCCTGTCTAACCTCCACAGGCCCTGCCCCCCCCCCTCCACAGCTTCTGTCCTCCCACTACAACCACTGTCCTCCAACCACAGCCAGTGTCACTCCCTCTACAGATACTGTTCACCCCTCTACAGACTCTGCCCCCCCTCTACAGACCCTGTCCCCCCCTCTGAATAAATGGCTAATATTGCTATAGACAAGGAGAAAAAAGGGGTATAGGCTGTAACATACAGAGTTGCAGCTGGAAGCTGGGGAGGGGGGGAATAAATAGATAAGAAAACTGAATAAGATCCAGTGAGGTGCCTAAAGAGCACCCTTGCATTGGTAAACTTAAGTGACTTAACTTACTGGATTTTGTTAAGTTTACCAATACAAATACAAGGGCGTACTTTAGGCATCTCACTGGATCTTCTTCAGTTTTCTTATCTATTTATTTATTTTCTTATCCCCCCCCCCCCAAGCTTCGAGCTACAACTCGGTATGTTACAGTCTATACCCCTTGTTTCTCCTTTTTTTTTAGCAACATTTAGCCATTTATTTATATTTATTATTATTATTTTTAGACTTGGTTCTTTTTAGATGTATATATTAAAGGTTATGTTTTATTTCTATTACCTGTCGATGGGTTGCTTCTATTCTTGGAAGGCTTAGGTTGAGAGGCATTAAATATTATTTGCCTCCAACCTCAAATTTCTTTTTTGCTATTTCATACAAGTACAAAATTGGTTTGATGATCTGGTTAATCAGAAGATATACCCTCCAGTCAGGTTGTACAGATAGAGAATGTCTGATGGTAGGTCGTATCATGTAAGTATTTCAGGCCAGATGGTCTGCCCACATCTCTACAGGAAGAGGTGTGCTATGAGTTTTGTCCTGTGGGACACGTATACTAAAACACCCCTTAGGGCTATAAAAAAAAACATTGAGTCCTCATCGTGTCTTTTATTATATTTCACAATTAAAGGCACATTGTAAGAAAAATACTTGAACATTATTCCACCTACACACCAGTGGAGGCTAGTCCATAGGGGCACGTGAAGCAGCATCCCACCAGTTTTAACATTTATTACCAATAGTTTTGAAACATTAAGATTCTTTTTCTGGAGGTGAGGGTGGTAAGTAAAAAAAATAAAATGGGAAAAGTTAGTGTCTCTTTAGTTCTTTAGTGCATTGCAGTTCTGCAGGGTTCCTCCTCCCTAATTGGTAGCTGTTTGGAGAAGCTTACTTAAAAGCACCTTTACATGTCAAAAATTTGGCTGGTTTGAAATCTACCCTGTTTCTGCAAGTTTTGCACATGCCTAGTGTCCTTTAATAAGGAATTTCAGGAATTTCCATTGAGTTGCCATTGGGGCAGCAGAGTCAGCTGCTCATGCTCACTTCTTTATTAGGAGGCCATCATTGGCTCATAGCCCACAGGAGAGAGAAGTAAGAAGTCATCTGTGAAGTAGCAGAGAGAGCACAGCGGTAGCACCTTCTGGACCCTGCACACATAAGTGTGTGATATTATCTTTTTTATTTTTGAGACTTTGATATACTTTGATTTCTTGATACTTTGATATTTTGATACAAGGTTTAATTAAGTAAAAAAAAAAAACACCTAATAATAGACTTTGAGCGGCATATAGTAAAACATTATTTAAAAAAATAAATAATAAAATAGAAAAGTGCATAATAGCTATATAAATATTAATACAAATCTCAAAGACTACAAATTAATTAGTAAACACATATACTTAAAAACTTCTATTTTTTTTACATATTTTTATATTTTTACATTTAAAGGGACACTATAGTCACCTGAACAACTTTAGCTTAATGAAGCAGTTTTCGTGTATAGAACATGCCCCTGCAGCCTCACTGCTCAATCCTCTGCCATTTAGGAGTTAAATCCCTTTGTTTATGAACCCTAGTCACACCTCCCTGCATGTGACTTGCACAGCCTTCCATAAACACTTCCTGTAAAGAGAGCCCTATTTAGGCTTTCTTTATTGCAACTTCTGTTTAATTAAGATTTTCTTATCCCCTGCTATGTTAATAGCTTGCTAGACCCTGCAAGAGCCTCCTGTATGTGATTAAAGTTCAATTTAGAGATTGAGATACAATTATTTAAGGTAAATTACATCTGTTTGAAAGTGAAACCAGTTTTTTTTTCATGCAGGCTCTGTCAATCATTGCCAGGGGAGGTATGGCTAGGGCTGCATAAACAGAAACAAAGTGATTTAACTCCTAAATGACAGTGAATTGAGCAGTGATATTGCAGGGGAATGATCTATACACTAAAACTGTGTTATTTAGCTAAAGTAATTTAGGTGACTATAGTGTTCCTTTAAATTTACAGACCTTGCAGTGCTATCCACTGACCATGGGTGGAACAGTTGGGCTGACAGTGATCTGTCCACCCCCTTATTTAAAAGCTTCCTACCCGATGCCGACCGCATGGCATAGGGAAGATTAAGATTATTATTTTCTTTATCTTCATTGCAGGGGTAGCTGCCCAAATGTACCTTTTATTTTAATAACTACAAAAAAAATGCAATTGCAATAATAAATGAAGAACTATAATACCCATTTTATAAACTGATAACAGCACAAAGAAAGCATAACAACTAGACATGAGTATAAATACAATATAAAGACAAGTACAACAGTCTTGGTTACAGAAATGGTTATTCAATAAAAAAAAGCACAATATTAATGTTCAAGAGCCAAAGAATAAGACTAGAATATTATACGAAAAAATGAAAAAATAGGATAGAAAAGTAGAAGAGGTGGGGGGCAAGGTGATAATAAAATGGGGGACTATTAATTATGAAGTGGAAGAGAGCCAGGGGGTCCACGCATTATAAAAAGAGGCAGATGTAAAATTAATAATAGCTGTTAACATGTCCATTAGCATGTTATCTTTAATTATAATGGAAACCTTGGCCAATGAGGGAAGGGAAACCCGTAACCAACATTCAACAAGTGTCCCACGGACAGCCAGAGAAATACGCTTGCTTTTGCATGTTGTTAAAGAGTCAAAAGGTTTAGATGGTGAAAAAAAAGTCTAAGGATCCAAAGGAATTGGTTTATATAGAACCCATTCTCATAGACATTAAACGTTGGACCAAAAAGGGAAGACTCGAAGACATGACCACCTCATATGCATATAGTCATTCCTCTGACAGCACATTTTCCAACACAAGTCCTTTGGATTGTGGCCCAAGCAACAGAGAGAAATCAGAAAATAAAACATTTTAAATAACGTTGCTCTTGCAGAGTTATAGGATTTAGCCATATACTCACAGATTTCAGTCCAAACAATTTCCTCCCAGTCTAGAGCTGAGGTAATATTTTAAATGATGAAATTATCTTGGTTTGCACTTTAAGTATATACACGTATATATACATATGGATATGTTTTTAAGTATTTAAAGGAATAGCGCGCATTTTTTCTACGTGAGCTGTTTTTTGAGCTGTTTTCACTTGCATTAGTGCTGCTTATCTTTTGAAAACTTTGAATGATTTTAGAATAGTTTTTCATTTGTATAATTGAGTTTACAGCACCTTTTTTACTTGATTTTCTTGTATTTATTATTTTAAATGATACAGACACATTTTCAGGCTTATTGAATTCACAGCATTTTGAAACCTAATTTTATTGTCTATAGTAATATCCCATTATTTGCGCTCAGCTAGATCATATCATTTTGTTCCTATGTATATGTTCTAATTTTAAGCAGGCCATTTGTAATTCGCATAGTAATTCACATAACTTGTCCTCAAACTCAAATTATTTATTTATTTATAAAATATGTCCTGGGTCTACAAAACATTGCATTGTTACAATAGGATACAGTATTACAAAAATGCAATATACAAACTATATATATATATATACATACACACATATATAAATTTAATACATAACAGGTAATACATATATTCAACCATGCCAGGTGCAGTCTTTGCTGAGGTATATTGCCATAGATCTCTTAAAAGCTTTTAGATTGAATGAAGATTTGACTGTGTCCCTGAGGTTATTCCATAATTGAGGTGTTCTGTAGGAAAAGGAGGATCGAGCCACTTTGTTTTTGTATTGCGGTATGCTAAATATCATGCTAGTACTGGATCGGAGGTTATTATGTAAAACAATAATACATAACTGGATGCCAGGTTACATACATTGAGGGTAGTATGTTACAGCCCCAATTAACTATACTGATATTATTAGACTATAAAAGGGAACTTTGTATGGTAAACTTGAGTGATGTACAATATTAGTTCCATAAATTCCCTAAATGGTATTTCCAGAAATTATAATCAATACAGCTTTTGTAGTGATTATGGTGCAAGTACTCTAAAGGAGATAGCCCTACATTTCTTCAATTTCTTGTGAAACTGCTTCTCAAAGCCTCACTGGAGCCATTTTCCTCTTGGCAAAACCAAACCGTTCTTACTAGTACAAATATTGAATGCCCTAGAAAAAAAATGTGGCATTTCTTCATATTACACTCCAAGTTTAAAAATAAGCAGGCAACATTTGGAGGGACTGGACCCCTAGTGACCAAATACCATTATCCCTACAGTAAGTGGAAGTGGTTATGGTTCTTGGATTGTGTGTCCATTTAACCTTTAAGGACTGGAGGAAATTATATCTATCTGTCCGATGGGCAATAGAGATACATGAGAGAAACAAGTAAATATGAAGAATCGAGCAGTTTCATTACATCAGAATTGGAAGTGGGCATTTTTTTACACACAAATACAAACAATATCAATATTTTTGCTAGTAAACATCGCACAGGAACTGCTAGGATGGAATGCAAAACCCAAGAAAATGGTTTATGAAAAAAATTTATGAAAGGCAAACACGTATTATACTAATATTGCAAAACAGAGTTTGAAACTATCCAGCCAAATGATGTAACTGTTTGCTGAATCCTGTAAAGTCAAACTTGCCAATATTGTAAAAAATATTTCCGTAGACATTTTGACGCTAGGCAGTAAAATCTCTGCACGTCATTGAGAATCGATGTGCCATGGCATTGGATATCACTGACAGCAGATGTAAAACTGCACTTGCAAAGAAAGGCAGCATATTTTACAATATGCTTTTTGGAGGGATTCTCAGAATAGGAAGATTTTATAAATCAGGCACAGTTTTCTGTCATTTATCATATACACTCAGTGTTGCAGTGCGGCAGGGTGCACTCTCCTGCTGCTGATAGAGGCCGTCGTAATCAGGGAACACCATTACCATGAAGTACATGGTTTGCAACAATCTCTGCGTAGGTGGGACATGTCAACATAGCATCCACATGAATGAACCATGGTTTCACTGCCTTCGCCGGCATGCCTTCTTCCCACAGTGCATCTTGCTGCCATCTCTTTCCCAGGTAAGTGAGGCATACACACGGCCACCACCTGATCTAAAAGAAAACGTGATTCATCTGACCAGCCAACCTTCTTCCATTGCTCCATGGTCCATTTCTGATACTCACATCTCCACTGAAGGCTCTTTCGGCTGTGGACAGGGGTCATCTTACTGGTCTGCAGCTACTCAGCCCCATACACAGCAAACTGTGATGCACTGTGTGTTCTGACACCTTTCTATCATGAACAACATTAGGTTTTTCATCAATTTGAACACAATTACTTTAACTTCAAATCTTATTATAAACAATTGATATATATTTATTTGCAAACTTGTCTACTGTTTACTATCATGATATTCCCCCTTGCCATTATAAAATGTTCTAAGCAGGGTGTATCTCCAAATGATGATGACATGCTCGATTTATTGCTGTCATTATATATCTAGCACGTGCAAGACATGCTTGCTCGAGGAATAATCACAGGAACTACATTACATGTCACAGTCCTCTCCTTAGATCCAACATGGGCAGATGCTGGTAAACAGTGAGCCTCATTTCCACGACTGGAGTCAAATGTTGCATAGCTGAGTGTACTTTTAAAATGCTGACTAGTTTCACAAGTTTACCAAGGGAGTTCACCGACGAGGACACAAGGAGGGAAACAGCAGACAATGCTTCAATCAACATTCTCATTAACATCCACACACTGTTGTGCTTGCTGCATTTATGTTTTGTGTTCTGTACCTAGCCATATTTGTAGTGTAAGTACTACTTCCTCACCATATATGCATTGCTTTTAACATACCGTATATACTCGAGTATAAGACGAGTTTTTCGGAACATTTTTTGTGCCGTCTTATACTCGAGTCAATATCTGTATTATAGCAACTTACATTGTTGGGTCCTGTTGGGGGCTGGCAGCGAGCTGTTACTTACCTTTCCTGCAGCTCCTGTCAGCTCCCTTCTCCTGCGTTCCAGTCAGCTCCCCTGTCAGCTTCACTGTAAGTCTTGCGAGAGCCGCAGCATCTGAGCGTTGCCACGGGTTACCGTGGCAACGCTCAGTGCGGCACTCAGACCGCGAGACTTACAGTGGGAGCTGACAGGGGAGCTGACTAGAACGCAGGAGAAGGGAGCTGACAGGAGCTGCAGGAAAGGTAAGTTACAAGCCCGGCGGTCCTGTTGGGGGCTGGCAGCAAGCTGTTACTTACCTTTCCTGCAGCTCCTGTCAGCTCCCTTCTCCTGCGTTCCAGTCAGCTCCCCTGTCAGCTTCACTGTAAGTCTTGCGAGAGCCGCGGCGTCTGAGTGTTGCCACGGGTTACCGTGGCAACGCTCAGTGCGGCACTCAGACCGCGAGACTTACAGTGGGAGCTGACAGGGGAGCTGACTGGAACGCAGGAGAAGGGAGCTGACAGGAGCTGCAGGAAAGGTAAGTTACAGCTCGCTGTCAACCCCCCTCCTGCACAGCCCATCCACTGGACCACCAGGGAATGAGAGCCCCCCTCCCTGGCCATGTATCAAGCAGGGAGGGGGGACGAAAATAAATAAATAAAAATGTAAATAATATTAAAATAAAATACAAATATAAATAATGTAAAAAATATATATATTAAAATAATAATAATTATTAAAAAAAATAATAAAAATGCCCACCCCCACCAAGGCTCTGCATCACATACACAAACACACTTTGCATCACATACACATTCATACACACACTGCATACTGCATTCATACACACACACTGCATTCATACACACACACACTGCATTCATACACACACACACACTGCATTCATACACACACACACTGCATTCATACACACACACTGCATTCATACACACACACTGCATTCATACACACACACACTGCATTCATACACACACTGCATTCATACACACACACTGAATGCATACACACACACACACTGTATTATATACACACACTGTAAATAAATATTCAATTAATATAATTTTTGGGGGATCTAATTTTATTTAGAAATTTACCTGTAGCTGCTGCATTTCCCACCCTAGTCTTATATATGAGTCAATAAGTTTTCCCAGTTTTGGGGGGTAAAATGACGGGTCTCGACATATTCGGGTCGACTTATACTCGAGTATATACGGTACTTAATTTTTGTTTTCCTCTCCTCCCCTCCTGTACATGGCTCCAAATGTGACCGTGTTAATATTCCTTGTAACCCTCTTCACACTCCTGTCATGTTCCCACCACCACCCTCTTAAGCACCCTCCGTCACAAACTGAGAACCAAATTCTTATACATCATGGCCTGCTTTGTTGCTGTAATGTATCTGCTGAGTGCTGGTGGAGAGTGTTAAAATCAAGCCCTCCAATCCCCACCCCCACAAAAGTATAAAACCTTACAATTTCAATGCTACCAAACTAAGATTATGTCCAAATTCCTTTTACTTGCTTTTGCAAATGATGTGGGGTTTAACCCTGTCCCCCAACAGATTCCATTCCTAGCCTTCCAGCTAAAAAAGGCCTCTCCTTGGTGCACTGTAATATCCGCAGCTTACTACCAAAAATCGATGCACTGCAAGCATGGTGTTCACATTAAATGCCCAAAATCATTGTGCTCTCTGAATCGTGGCTAACAGCAAAAATACCCGACTCTGCCATTGCAATACATGGGTATTCATGCCACAGAAATAACAGTGCAAAAAGAGGAAGAGGCGTGATTTATGTTGACAATTCAAAAAGTTCACCCCCTTCAACTTAACTCTCCTGCCACCTTTGATTTCCTTTCTGGCACAATTAGGGATTATTATTTTGTTTAATGACCAAATAATCTAAATTTTATTAAAGCCAGGAGGCGAATATTTACTTTACTTTCTTTACTCAAACCTTCCAGCAGCAAATAAATGGTTAACAATGTAAAGTAAAATCAACCAATCGCAGTACAGATATCATATAATAACTGATGGTGAAGCTCCTCCCGCTTCGTCTTTCGATGATACAGCCACACACGAAGTCAACATTGTAAACGTGAACAATGTCCTCAACCATGTAAACAAGGAAATAATAGCTCAGCTGAAGCAGAAAGACCTCCAGAGGTACAATGTAGAATCTTCACACAGAAAGAAGATAAAATATCGTGAAAGAATGGTATCTAATAATCATGGCAATGACGTTAGACAAGTAAAATGTAAGCAAAAATAAGCACTATAAATGTCAGACACAATCTGCAGAGTGATATTAGAACCGCAGGAGTTAACACATCATCAGAATAAAATACATGAGAAAATAAATAAAAGTCCAACAAAAGATAAAGTGGAGTTGTCAACCACAGATAATAGGGTGGGACAAGCAGGGTGGGAAAATATTCACCTCCTGGCTTTAATGCAATTTAGATTATTCGGTCATTAAACACTAGAATAATCCCAAACTTTATGGCAAGACAGGAGGCTTCATATTTGCTTTTTTAATGCCCAGGAAGTAAAAAGGGCATGAGAACCAGGACGAAAGTAGAAGGAATGGAAGGTAGATTCTCTAGACCAGTCTGCAGAGGCCAAAATATCCGAAAGGGGCCTCCTGCGAGAAATGCAGAGGAAGCCACCGCACCGCGTACAGAGTGTGCACCAAATGAACTGTCAATACCGGAAAGACCAAGTAGCCATCTAATCCAACGAGCAATAGTAGGACTCAAGACCGGTCGGTGTTGACTGACATAGGAGATCATGAGGGGTCCCGAAGGGGGCCGAAGTGGGCTAGTCAGAGTTACATAGTGGTGTAAACAATGTGCCACACAAAGAGAGGACCTATCAGGGAAATACGGATAGAACACGGAGGATGACAGGGTCTTGGCCAGTGGTGAGAGAACCAGTCTGCCACAAGGTTGTCCGGACCCGGGAGGTATTCTGCTTGCAGGGAGATGTTCCTGGCCAGGCAAAACTGGTAGAGTTCCTTTGTCAGATCCGAAAGGAGTTTGGAACAGGAACCTCCCAATCAGTTAACTTAACGGACTGCGGAGACATTGTCCATCCTGAGAGTCCGAGAGCAATTGAACGTGTCCTTTGCAAAGCTGCCAACTGCAAAGGAGCAGGCAATTAGTTTAAGGCAGTTTATGTGCATAGCCTGTTCTGAGGGTGTCCAAAGCCCCCCGGTAGAGAGATTGCACCCCAAGCAGAGAGACTGGCATCCGATTCCAATATGAAGTCCGGTAGGGAGCCGAAAATTGCCTTCCCGCTCCATGCCTCCATGTTGTGGAGCCACCAATACAGTTCTAGGCAAACTTCTTGTGTCAAAGATATTAGTTGATTGTAGGAAGGAGATCTTTGTAGGTAAAAGGTCTTGAGGCATTGCATTGCTCTGTAATGCAACAGACCGGGGAAGATGGCTTGAATGGAGGCCGACAGTAAACCGATGACCCTTGCCAAATCGCATAGATGGATGTGAGGAGAAATCATCAATTTCCGAATGTCCTTCATGATAGACTTTATTTTGGAGGACAGGAGTTGGAGAATAGCTTGTACAGAGCCTATCTGAAACCCTCAAAACTGGACGGTATGTGAGGGAAGTAGGGAAGATTTTTCCAAGTTTATCACAAAACCGAGGTTCTGAAGGAGTGAGGTTGTCATTTCTGTGTGTTGTTGGAGAGTGAGAGGGTATTGAGCTATAATTAGAATATCGTCCAGATACACTATGGATCTGATGCCCTGAGAGCGGAGTTTCACCGGTTTCATCTGCTTTGTGAAACACCACGGGGCAGAGGAGAGTCCGAATAGGAGGCAGGTGAATTGCCAGAGTTCGTGATGCCAAATAAATTGCAAGTAGCACCAATGGGGAGGTGCAATAGGAACCGTGAGATAAGCATCCTTGTGGTCGAAGCGGGAGAACCAATCTCCCTCGCAGAAGAGGTCGCGTAATAGATGTTTCCCCTCCATTTTTAAATGACGATAATTTATTGAAAGATTTAGTGCTTTTAAATTGATGACTGGCCGAAATTCTCCAGTTTTTTTCTTGGCCAGGAAAATATTGCTCAGGAATGTGGGATGGCTGGTCAAAGGTTCGATAGCTCCTTTGTCTCTGAGTTTGCAGAGTTTGATTTGCAGAGTCGCATCGTCTGTCTGGGACATTGTCAGTGTCATGGGGGGGCATTCTTGAAAGGGTTCGGACACGAAGTCTATGAGAAAACCTGTGATCATCCAAGGATCATCCAAGGATCCTGAGTTAGTTATGACCACTGAGGGAAAAATGGTATAGACCATCGGTAGTCAACCTGGTCCCTACCGCCCACCAGTGGGCGTTTTGGGATTCCAGGTGGGCGGTAGCAGAATCCTCCCTCCATCCAGAGAGATGAATGCTCTGTTCGTGCAAGTGTTAAGCAGTAAGTGCAAGGTTGCAGAATGCTCACGCAGGGGAAGCGCGAACGTGTGTGCCTGAATGCTCATGTGCGCCCATTTCGCACGCACGTACGAATGCGTGCGCTCGTAAACAAGTGTAACACGCGGGTAGAGGAAGGGGAGGAGTTGGAGTAGGTAGGGGGATACACAATAGCAGGGAGTGGAGTACTTGGAAAATCGGAGAAAGAAGGAGCAGAGTACTTGGAAAATCAGAGAAAGAAGGAGCAGAGTACTTGTAAAAAAGGAGAAAGAAGGAGCAGAGTACTTGTACTTGTAAAAAAGGAGAAAGAAGGAAAATAAAAAATGTAAAAATGAAAAGGAGAGAATTGTTGTTGGCTAATAATAATAATAATAATAATAATAATAATAAGTGGGCTACCTAGTAGCTCAGCCTTCCTGCTGGGCATTGCTATAAGGAAGGTAAAGACAGAGAAAAAAGGAAAAAAGGGGGGGAATTGAGGAGGGAGAGGAGGGGAGCTGATGCAAGGATAAGAAATCATATTATGAGCAAACAGAGAAATCATCTGAATATCACCGAAAGAGGAGACATTCGTTTGTTCATTACGAAAATCGAACCAGATATAAAACATTAAGTCTCGCAGCGCTTTGCCCTTACCGGCTGAAGCACTGTCACCCTTCCAGAGTCTTTTGTAAAATCAGTAACATAAAAGAGTTTTAAAAAACACTAACGCGTTTCTTCTGAAAAGAGGCTTTATCAAAGTGTTCAAAAGTGTTTGATAAAGCCTCTTTGCAGGAGAAACGTGTTAGTGTTTTTTAAAGCTGTTTTATGTTACTGATTTTTTTGTCTCCAATAAAGATAGCCCATTCATGCTATTGGAGCCTCCAAGCCTATCCTTTTATTCTATTTTTTAAATGTTTTAAATAATATAATTCCTTTTAACTCTCTCCAACACCCCCACTGGAGGACTCGAAGAGTGATATCCTTGGTGGGGATCATACCACCTATGCCTACATATTGAACAATATCCTATTTGCTTTTCACTTGTGAGTATACCTCCATCTTTTATCATTGTATTTTGTATTATCCAGAGTGCACTATTTTGTGTTTCTGTCCTCTTTTTTATATATCACCAACTATTTGAATACAGGCCTACTGCCATTGGAAAGGAGATACACCCTAATACCACCAGAGACCCCCTTTTGGGGACATCCAAGGACTATCTACATATCCATAGGCGGGGATTGTACAGTCCAGGCGCACATATCTGGAGCTAAGTATAGGCTCCAGAAAATTGTAAGTGCAATTCCTTTCCCTTCATTTACCATCACTTAAGATCTCAACATACTACACTATATCCGTGTCTTTTTCCTTCCCTCCTCCATATCGCTCTGAGCATGGGAATTCCATCACAGGCGCTGCTCCCTGATCCTACTATTTACATCCATCGTACCACCAGAAAAGAAGAGACTCTGGATTTTGCGAAGTTTCAGCAGCCACATAGTATAATTACAAGTACTGATATTCCACCCACCCCTCTATTTATTTGTATTTCTAATGCTATAGTGTTCCTTAAATGTAATTTCATTTTGATTTATGGCAAAGACGGTGCTTTTAGATTTGAAGACAATTGAGTCAAATTAAGGTAAATGAAAGTAAAGACATCAATTAAAAATACTCCTCATATCCTATAAACTACTTTAACTAGTTTAAAAAAAGTCACTCATATTTCTAAAGCTTTGAAAGATTTGTCTCTTGCAAGTTAACAGTGAATTGTTTTGTTCCACCTATTGAATTGTTGAACACAAAAAGAGATGATTTGTCACATCTGTCTTATTTCAATATAATTGAAACCTCGAACGATCACTGGCATGATTTGAAAACATTAATGCTTTAACTGAAATGTCACAGATTGGCTGAGATTTGATTGCAATAATTTATTTTTCTTCAAAAAAAATTGTGTGCAATAAATTACCATTGTCTACATCATGACCAAATGTGCAAAAGAATGCAAAAGCGAAACGGGCACACAATGCGAGATTTGTATGTGTGGGTAGTTAAATGGGTCTGTGAGATTTTTGGCAAACCTTTCCCACACGTAGCCAATTCAACAGAACTATTTAATTGGAGTGAAATCTACATTTTTTTTCTCACAGCAGAGCAGGAATTAAGAGGTTTTACTTAATTACAATATAAACACTTGTTCTGTGAAATAGATTAAAACTTGCTAAATCCGATTAATCACAGTTTTTCTGCACAGTACATGATCCTGTTATCTTTATTTTAGTAATTAAAGTCCAGTATACTCTATTTATCCCAAAGTTGTAAAATGAGGACCAACATTAAACTGTACTTTTTACTACTGTACTACCCCAAAAATTAGTTTTGTGATGCAAAATGTTTTTTTTTTACTTTTTTATTTTGGGATTGGTTCTGGATAAATAGTTTAGATATGTCTGAAGTAAACTAAGAACTGTCTATAGTCCGGTGCTGAGAAAAAGATATGGAGGGTCCATCAAAAGCATTATACATGTGCACCAGTGAAATTTTCGTTTCGATTAACGATTTCGTACTAAATAAAAATAAAATTTGTCAATCCCGAATTTCGTACAGAAACCATTTGTTTCCAAACTAAATTTGTTAAAAAATATATTGTTTTTCATCTATAAGGACAAAAATAGCACTGCACATGCGCCAATTTTTTTTTAAAACAAGGCGGGAGTTGGCAGCGCTACCAGCTCCCTCCTTGTAATAAACCATTCCTACCCCACCCTGCATTAAAAACTATGGGGGTCACTATGACCCCCATATAAATAAAAGGGAGATTAATTCCTCCCGCATGTCGCCTAAACAAATTTAAAAGTACTAGTGACTGGGCAGCTATTGCTGCCCAGTCGCTAGTGCAATAAGGGGACACAGGTCCCCCTTTTCCCCCATGGTGGGGAACACAAATAACTAAAATGGGGGGACATAGTGTCCCCCGCACCTCTACCCGTCACCCATGTGTGGGGGCTACTAATATAAACGGGGAGACCTAGTGTTTCCCCCAGGTGCCCACCCATGACCGTCGGGTGGGGACCTTAATTAAATAAATAATGGAGGAGACCTAATGTCCCTCCCAGGTCTCCACCCATGACCGGCGGGTGGGGACCTTAATTAAATAAATAATGGTAGGACCTAATGTCCCCCCCAGGACCCCACCCATGAGCGGTGGATGGGGACCCTAAATAAATAAATAATGGTGGGGACCTAATGTCGCCCCAGGTCCCCACTCATGAGCAGCAGGTGAGGACCCTAAATACTTAAATAATGGGGGGACCTAATGTCCTCCGCCCAGGCCCCCACCCATAACCGGCGGGTGGGGACCACAAATAATAAAGTGACTAGGGGTCCCCAAGCCCCTAGTTACTCCGCCCCCAATAAAAATACCCTACCTACCTCCCTCACCCTAACAATAGTGAGAAGGGGGCAATAAACTAACTTATAAGGCCTTCCCACACCTAGCAATTAGGCTCAGTGCGCTCTGATTGGTTGGTTTAAGCCAACCAATCAGAGTGCTCTGACAGGTAAACGAAGAGACTGACAGGTAAGTTTCTACATTTACCTGTCACATCACTCTGATTGGTTGGATTAGAATCCAACCAATCGGAATGATCTGAGTCATTGAGTCATTTTGCACAGGCTGTGTAATTTCCCCATGCTGTGTAATTGTACTCATAACATTCTGATTTGTTGCTTTGCTTTTTGAAAGAGCGGTGGGTGGGGACCTGGGGGGACATTAGGTCCCCCCCATTATTTATTTAATTAAGGTCCCCACCCAACGGTCATGGGTGGTGGCTTGGGGTGGGACACATGGTCCCCTTGTTTATATTAATAGCCCCACCTGTGGGTCATGGGTGGGGGTGCAGGAGGGGCACTATGTCCCTCCCATTTTCGTTATTTGTGATCCCCACCATGGGGGAAAAGTGGGACCTGTGCCAGGTCGCCCCTTATTGCACTAGTGACTGGACAGCAATAACTGCCCAGTCACTAGTACTTTTACATTTGTTTAGGCAGGATTTAACCTCTGTTTTATCAATATGGGGGTCATAGTGACCCCCATACTGATTTATATTTAGTTTTAAATGACAGCGAGCAGCCACTGGGCCCCATAGATTTGAATGCGGGAGGGGGTAGAAATTAATATTATTAAAAGGAGGGAGCTGGTAGTGCTGCCTGTTCCCTCCTTGTTTTTTTTTTTTTGAAGGGGCGGGGGGTTTCTGCATGTGCATGCGCAGTGTTTCTTTTCTCCGTGCTGTGAGGGTTAATTACTCTGCCGCACGGAGTCTATTAAAGGAACAAAACGAAAAGGTAACGCATTTAGCATTTGCCCTTTCATTTAATTTATATTTCGGATGTGGTGCTTTTGTTTTTGTTTTTAGTAAACAAATACGAAAAAAAATGAATTTTCGGACAAATTAGTATTCGTACAAAAACGAATGCACATGTCTAAAAACCATCAAAACCATCGAGCTAGCCAATTCCAGGGTCAAAGCAAACATTGGAGGTGTCTGATGGGATAAATTAATGGATCCATAAAGTTACAGACACGCTTTAATATTATCCATATATACACACCTCACTGACCTCACATTTACTTCAAGGGGCACTCAAGGCACGAAAACAACATAATCATCTAAATGAAGTTGTTATGGTGCCAGGAGGCCTCCGGCTGCACTCTCACTCTCAAAGTTGCCTCCAGCTCCGATCTCAGCACCCCCTCAGGTGGCATCCGGCCTCAGAAATTTCGGTTTCAGGAAGCACAGAGTGCCATCGGACAGGGGCGCTGCTGGTTGACGTGTGGAGATGAAGTTGTTATGGTGCCTAAGGCTGCCTAAACTGTCCTTTTAACCAGCAACTAGCATTCTAATCAGGTTTAAAATTGAGTAAAACGGCAGATTAAATACAATATCACCTCAAATAGCTATTTCCTTATAAATTACTTATATTTAGATATTTCTTGTATTTTTTGACCTTGCAAAATGGTAATGTTTTTGTTATCACTGTATACTGTGGATTACTGAGTCTAATGAAGAACATATCACATTGATATAAGTGAGAATGTGTCATAACCTAGTTGAATGACTAGTCATGAAGTGTGATAAATGTGTATTATTTAGCAGGAAGTAAATAACAGGTGATACAATATGTTAGCTTGTAAATAAAAAAGAGGTTTGCAGTTTATATAACATACTTATCTCAGACAACATTAGGCCAGTCACATCCCTTTAGAGCAGCATTTCCCAATTGGTGTACCGCGGCAATTTGCACGTCGGGTGACCCAAGCATTTAGGGTTTCCACGATGTTGATACACTATGTCAAAGGGTTCCACAGGAAAAAATAATTGGGAACCCCTGCTTTAGAGTCCTTCCTCAAAGTAAGCTGAAAGTGGATAAGTACACACAAAAAATATCACCAACTTACAGATGTTCTGGGTTTTCCAAGTTATTGATTGAGTTTTGGTGTAGCTTATCTGTATTCCTGCATTGGATATGCTGCCACCTAGACCCCATTTAACACATGTCCACATTGCTCTCAGCTTAAACACCTTCTGATCATAGAATACTGTCCTATCCACTACTGCTTTAGTTTAAATTAATTACCCTTCATCCTGTAGAGTATAGGGTGAAGTAAAGAGGCCGCTCATTTGGCCCTTACCTGGTATACCTCCCTTCCACTCCATCACATATTGGGTAGATCAATGAGAGAGACGACTCATCGGTTCTCTCCCTATATTAATGAATCCTTACAGGAAACCACCTTTTATCTATTTATTTATCAGTCTTTTGGCTCTTTTAATGAGAATGAACTTGACGATTCACTCTAATTATTTGCTGGGATCTCATAGACCCCAGCATGTATTATTTTTTAAATGACTGAACATTTCAGAGCAACACATTGAAAGTCATCATGCAACAATCCAATTTATTTTATATAAATAATTAATAATAATTGAACCAGGGAACATACATTGAACTTTGATTGATTTTTAAGTATCTTGAGGGGAGGGGTAGATTTTATTACTATCCAAGTAAATGGTGCACATTTTATTGATGTATGATGCATAAAAGGTTGAGTTGGCGTAGGTGGGAATCAAACCTGAAACCATGAAAGAATTAGATTTTTTAACCACTGACCTATCTCTCCACACTCTGGTGGTATCTTCAGAATCTATAATAACATTTATTATAAGGATTCACAAATTTCTGTGCAGCTGATAAAAAAAAATAGGAATAATATAATGAATACATTTAAATATAATAAATCAATAATATTCTGAAATAACTAACCTGCAAAAATATTACTTCCAAGGCAGCTAATGTTGGACACAAATGTGATATTTTAGTCCGTCAGCAACTCAACGCTACTCACGGTTTTTCATTTCTGTATATATTATAGAAAGGTTTATTAACTAAAGTTCTGTAAAGTAAACAGTCGGAAAATACTTTAAATTAAATCTTTGCTTTACTTTATCTCGCTTTTATGTCTCGGACGTGGAACTTTCCTGTACGTGTTATGTGTGGTGAAGCATATGTTTTCACATGAAGAGCCTATGTGTAACTGGCAGATCATTATGTACGACCTTCAAGTCAAGTTAAGACTGCATTCTCACCAGCCCTGATATGTGCTGTAAAACCAGAGCAGGAGGCTTCCTTCTTAGCTGTCATAACAGATTTAGAAATAGGCAAAGTGCCACAATTGTCTTCCAATAAGTACGTGACACAATGGCTGTGACAAGCTACTTTCATGCAGAACGAGTCCTGATGACTGGGCCAGTGTAAGGACTTTGACAGATAATACGTAAAAAAAATTAGAGCTTTTCACAAGTACTTTGAGTTTCAATGCCTCAAACTTTCTTATCATTATTCACCCTGCTAATATGTTTATGATAAAGAAACCGCAAGCCAGCACTACTAAAATTAATAAATGGTGATCTCTTTATATGGCATTATACAATTATACAAAATGGTAGAATGTACTTTAAGATGGCTTCCTTCCTGACATATCTTATCTTATTTGCTGGGTTTTGACATCCTGTCCTGACTCTCTGAGTCATTCAAAGCATAGATGGGACAACTGCTTCATGGTGACAATATTTTATAAAGTACAACTTACTTTCTATAGCAAAAGTTACAACAAGACTTGAGATAGGACTAATTTAATGGCTACCGCTGTACCAAGAAGTTCAACTACCCTCACCATGGTTACATATTTTGAAGTGGTCCTTTCTATAGCTTTTGCTTGTGCCGAAGCTTGTAAACTTTAAGCTAAAACTTACCTTATATCCTTACATTAAACCTTCTTATCAAGGGTTTTTACTAAACATAGCAGCAGCTTTTTTGTAGATATCACATTCTCTTCTTTATTGACTGTTTGCCCCAGGATGTATGCCTACTTGATGCCAACGTTATGCCCCTCCACTATTGGTGATCCTTTGAAGGTGATCAAAGGAAACCATACAATAGGGACAGTCCCCGGACGCAGTGTAAGTGGTAAGTATTGCAGTTAGCACATTGGAATTAGTGTTACTGATACTGGGGTACTCTGAAGTAGTGGTGGAACACAATATGGCCATATGGTGGAACTGTATCCCTACATTTGTTTGCGGAGGTGAGGTGATTTTAAGTAGCCTTTAACATTTTAAATTGTATTTTCATGAGCACACTTTTTCTTAATTGGAATTATGCCAACTTACTAGCTGTGACCTATAATGCTACAGATATAATAACTCTTGAGCCACCCCCTCTGTAGTGGCAGCTTTAACAGAACCTAACTCACTAATTTGGAAGAGGATCCTCCTGAACTGTATGCTGAGTGTGTTTTAGGCTGAATCTGTTCATGGCCACAGCTGTATGATGCTTTATGTCCCTCCATTTTGACAGCTCTCTGTAGAGTGCAGAACTTTCGTGACAATACCTGTCCTTAGTCTTTAACCAACCCTTAATCTATAGCTGAAGTCACCAGGCCTTCAAACAACATGTAGAAACAGACCATACAAAATGTGCTACTATAGTCTCCTATAGGTTGTGAAATGAGATGGATTAGTTACAAACATGTCCTCCTAAACCGCCTGCCACATTAAGGTTAGACTGATTCTACCACAAACACTAGCAGATACTTGAAAATTGCACATGAATTAAAGCAAGGTGATAGTTTTAGTGGGGTTACCTAAAGCTGAATAAAAAACATATGCAGAGCTACTCACTAAAGTTGGAATTGTCGGACGTTCAGAGTGAATTCAAAGTGAATTTCCTATTTAATTCCCAAATAGCCAAACTGGAAGAATTCTCCAATTAAGCTATGGTTCCAGCTACCATAACCTTAAATTTAAATACATTTTGAATTCACTTTGTATCTCACTTCTTCTATCACACAGCATGCAAAGTTCTAAGTAGTATTCCTGTTAACATCACTGTATAAATATGGGTATAGCTATAAATACTGCACATACTCGACCTTCCCTCTAACGTATTGTAACATGTAATGTGCTACGTACACCAGCGAGTGCTATAAAATAATAGTTATACATATGCTTTATAATGAATGCATTCAGTGTATCCTACGGGTACTGTCATACAAAGTGTACAACGCTACAAACAGCAGATCCAATATAAAGGCATGGTAAGCAGTATCGATTTTGGTGGCAAATTTTATTTTAGTTTTAGTCATATTCTTTTGGCTAAAAATCCATTTTAGTTTTATTTTAGTCATCTGAATTGTTTTAATTTTAGTCTCGTTTTAGTTGACTAAATCTGCATTAGATTTTAGTCGACACAACTAAAATCTAACGGGTTTAGTTAAAGCCTCTGTCTGTTTTTTGCTCCGTCCCCAGGACCTCTGTATCTCTTCGTGTCCTCCAGGCCTCTCTAGGTGTCTCTCTCCCAAGCCCTGGTCTGTCTCTTTTGCCCCTTCCACAGCCCCTCTGTGCAGTGTTAATTTGGCAGCAATTTTCTATTTACCGTATATACTCAAGTATAAGCCGACCCGAATATAAGCCGAGGCCCCTAATTTTACCCCAAAAAACTGGGAAAACTTATTGACTCGAGTATAAGACTAGGGTGGAAAATGCAGCAGCTACTGGTAAATTTCTAAATAAAATTAGATCCTAAAAAAATTATATTCATTGAATATTTATTTACAGTGTGTGTATATAATGAATGCAGTGTGTGTGTATGAATGCAGTGTGTGTGTATGAATGCAGTGTGTCTATGAGTGCAGTGTGTGTATGAGTACAGTGTGTGTGTATGAGTGCAGTATGTGTGTTTATGAGTGCAGTGTGTGTATATGAGTGCAGTGTGTGTGTATGAGTGCAGTGTGTGTGTATGAGTGCAGTGTGTGTGTGTATGAATGCAGTGTGAGTGTGTGTGATGCAGTGTGTGTTTGTGTATGTGTTGCAGAGCCTTGGTGGGGGGTGGGCATTTTTATTATTATTATTATTTTTTAATTATTATTTTAATAATTTTGTTTTGTTATATTATTATTTTTAAAATATTATTATTTTATTTTTATTTATATATTTTTTGTCCCCCCTCCCTGCTTGATACATGGCAGGGAGGGGGGCTCTCACTCCCTGGTGGTTCAGTGGCATTGGCAGTTCAGTGGAGGTGGACTGACAGGAAACTCTTACTTACCTCTCCTGCAGCTCCTGTCAGCTCCCTTCTCCTCTGCGCCGGTCCGGTCAGCTCCCCTGTCAGCTCACAGTGTAAGTCTCGCGGCCGCGCTATGACCCCGCGGCTCTCGCGAGACTTACAGAGGAGCTGACAGAGGAGCTGACCGGACCGGCGCTGAGGAGAAGGGAGCTGACAGGAGCTGCAGGAGAGGTAAGTAAACACTTCCTGCCAGCCCCCCTCCAACACAGCCCCTTGTCTGTATTATGGCAATGTAAATGGACTCGAGTATAAGTCGAGTTGGGGTTTTTCAGCACAAAAATGCGCCGAAAAACTCGACTTATACTCGAGTATATACGGTAGTTTTAGTCATAGTCGTTTGACTAAAAAGCCATTTTAGTTTCTTCGTATTTTAGTCATCTGAATTGTTTTAGTTTTAGTCTAGTTTTAGCCGACTAAGTCTAAAAAAGTTTAGTCAACAAAAATTTGAATAAAATTGTTAGTCAACAAAATGAACATTGATGGAAAGTACCTGTACGTGCTATGTCACTATACATACATTGTAAAATTGATGTACTTGTTCTCTTTTGTTACCTGTACTCCTCTACGTACAATAAAGAAATACACATACACACATACATTGCGTTTATAAAGCCTCACCCAATTGTCAGAAATATGGAATTAACAAACAATGGAAAAGGAATCTGGCTCCACATGTTAAACAGCATAATAAGGATCATTACCATAACTGCACTAGAAATTCTACAAATTCTACAAATTCCCATTGGGGTACTTTGTACTTCGTGTATATTTTCCTTGTGCAGAGCCCTGCAGAGTGGGTCTGCTTGGATCTTGCACCTATTAATTTTTCTGTGTCGAGCTGGTGCAGTTTAGTGTGTATATACTTTGATTGCAAAATAATAGAATATTTGAAGGTATGAAAAAAATAAATATCTGCACATTTCTTAGTTTACATCTTATGAAGTTTATTAACTTTGTTTCCACAATGAAAGTTAAGTCATTGTCGTAAATGTAGTTGCTGTGTGTATATAATTTCTCCATATTAAAAGGAATGTATAGCATGATCTGGAATAATGGTCTGGCACAGATTGAAAGATACAGGGTGATTGTCAATGTGATGACTAACACGTGCATGTAGACAGACCCTGGCATGTTTCTTCTCCAACAATGATAAATATTTCATGGTTTATCACGTATGAGCTCCCATAATAATCTGCATTAACCATTTCAAATCCATGCATGGTGTGTGGCTCTTTGCTATATGATATTTTTTATATCTCCCATTCAAGGGAATACATTGTAAGGGACCAATCCCAATGTAGCAGAATGGGCTTTGCTACAGTTCCCTTTTTATACTAGAGGCTGTCCATAACCCTTTTGTTGCTTTATTTTATTGGGATTGCAACTGTTCGTTACTTGTAGAAACAAATAACAAGTTATTATTTTGTATCGTTCATCTGGTTGTTCGGTAATACCCCTCTGTTCAGCTATTTCTACTATATAGTTAGGCAAAAAAACTAAATACCGAACAACCAGGTCACTCATGCGAGGAGTGTGGCACCAATTAACCTCCCCAACCTGGTTCACACTCTCGGATTGCAAACACGAACAAACTGGGTGATCTCCTGGGTGGCCGCCATTCGTCATAAAAAAAACCTGGCAGCTGTCATCTTAGCATACGAATTACACCAGCGGTGTTTGGTCGTCGAGTGTCTGGAACCCAAATCGAACACTCAATGGCACGAACACCTTGCAGAGACTTCCATCTTTGTGTACGTTCGTGTGAACTCAAGGGAACAGAGCGGCATTCGGTAAAAAGAATCATACGAACGAGAGGAATTGCACAAACTAAGACACGAACCATAATTTTATGCACTTTCATGCATTTCAACTTCCCGAACACAGACCGGCCACACAACCTAAATCCCTTGAACTATTCTCGGCTTACACCTCGTGTACGGTCGGTAAAACTAAGACATCCATACAACTGTTGAACCCCTGAACCGATCTGGGTGATCTTTCAGAATGTTGCTCCCCCAGATCTGGGCTATCAGAGGATGTTGGAATTATGAGTGTATGACATGTTTTTGGGGTATTTCCAGAAAAGTATGGAAATTGTGATTTTTCTGTTTGGAGATAATTGAGTTGATACAGTAATTAACTCAATTATCTCCTGAGCAGAGGGGATGTATTGTGTGTAATGTATGGGAGTGACTTATTACTTGCCTCGGTCTTTATTGGTTGTTTTATATTTTTACCGGTGCCCCACAAGGTCTACCTGGGTGGTAACCTTTGGGGCAAAACATGCATAAAAGGCCAGCCTGGCCAATAAAAGTTCAGTTCTGACCACACAGTTGAGATAATCTAACCATTCAAATAGCAGAGTTTACAGATTTCTGTATTTTAAGGATTTGGAAATCATCTGTTTTGGTCAGAATATGTTGAGACAAAATTTCAACTGTCACCTCCTAATGAGAAGATCACCAGTTTGAAAATTAGCATAGAATTTTATATCCGTAAATCTAGACTGTGAAACTTTGAGACTGTAAAAAGTAGGCAGGGTTTTAACAAAGAGGTCCTTGATAAGAATCAAAAAAAGCCAAATTCATTAAATAACTGGTTTGCGAAATGCACAGAGAAGCATAGGAATAATGACAAAAAAACACTGTCATATCCTAGACAATTCTAAAACCCTCACATGAGCGACAAATGGGAATAGTGGGTGTAATTTTGAAGGTGAAGAATGCTATTGAATAAATCTCCTTTTATTGGACATTTTACAAGTGTTGCTATTACAAAACAAAGATGGTTTAGATATAACACAAAGTTTATATTTTGAGATATGCTATATAGGCAAGATAACTGCAGCTTGACTTTGCATATTTTAACCATCCTTTGTTTTATCCAACCACAACCCTAACATCCATCCACCCAGGAATCCATCCATTTTTATTATTGCAACTATACATATCAACATGGCGCCTGTACCCATAAGCAAATAATGATAATAAGTTATTTGGATTAGTCGTCCCCATGCCTGATCCTCAATGTATTACTATATTCCATGTTTGTAATCCTGTCAATACCAATAAAGAAATATTCTCTAAGAATACTAAAAAATAATAAACAAACACCACTTTATGTCTATCTAATTATAGCTTAATGTTTGGGTATGAAACTCTTTCAAAACCTCTTTTCTAGAAAGATCAATTTGACAGCCTCAGTAGAGCGTAACACATTTTTTTTCCTGGTTGCCTTTCCTGAACTTAGCCTACATGACAAGATATAGCAATTAACTTCATTATCACCTTTTAAATTAGTGAGTGAGTCCAAGACGTATCTTTTGTGAGGACAAAAGGCTGGGAAACAGACAGAGGGGAGATGTAAGTAAATCATCACAGTCCACCAAACACCCACAACTGGAGACCTCCAGGCTACAAAACACAATGTAACACCCTCTTATCTTACAATCAACACACTGGCCAATGAATCCATGTATTGCACAAATAAGAAGCCTGAAGCATTTGCCACACTTGTGAAGGGTCAAGCCTCTCTTTGTTGCCTAGAGAATATTTACACAAATTGTTTTATTGTATACGTAGGTTTCAAAGACTAATAAAAGTATCCAGCTGCTTGCAGTCTTTGGTCAATAGAGAAGGGAAGGGAATGGCTCTAGTGTCCTGGAAATCATTGAAGACACATGTAACAATATCAAAGGCAGTCCATGTGTGTAGGCATTTAATTTAATTATAATTATTATCATTATTATTATTATTATTATTATTATTATCATTTATATTGCTTCAATGTATTCCACAACGCTTTACAATTTTACAACAAAAGACATAGGGAAAGGTTCCTCAAAGTAAATTTATGTGGGTGACCTATGGGTAGGTTTATTAGTGTAACATCTATTAATTAAGCTCCTAGTTTTTTTACCATGAATTTGTATTGTTGTTATAAAAATGATTGTATTATTTTCATCTTCAAGAATTTATCTTTATTACACTCTTCTCTCATATTACATTTTTCTGTGCTTATTGTATTATCCCTATTAAATTAATATATCATAACGTATTACTAACTTTATAGTTCTTGTATTTTATATGAAACAAATTGTTGTATTTATTTGAAAAGTCCTAATATATTATTTATTAAAGTAAAAGCTCAAGAAAAAAGCTGAGAAGATAAGATTTGCAGAATTTGTAAGACATAAACAGATTCATGTGTGTAATTTCGTATTCACAGCGTACTCCTATGGAAGAATATACATCAAAACCATAAAACCTGGTATTTTTTCTTCAAATTGTTTAATTGTTCAAATTGCTTACTTTTTCAAGTCACCCCAAGCACTGGTGAGTTCACCTTCCATAGAGACATCAATACATCAATGCTAAAGGTCTGAACTACAGGAGGTGAATACTTATTCAGTTAAGTGGCACTCAGAACTTCACAACTGGCTTTGCCTGAATGATTGGCACACGATCCCAGTTGCTGTGTGAACTAATTGGACAATGTGACTGTCCTTCTCCTGTTCACTGGTGTAAATTTGCTCAATACGAACAAGAGATTTTCCTAAAGTGGTAAAAGGTGGCAATATTACCAAGATGTGCAATCAAAATGTGAAGGAAGTTCCGCAAAACTGATTTTCAACTTCTTTTTACATAGTTTTGGAAATTTTCACTAGTTCTGTAAAAAATGAAAATCAGAAAATCATGAGAATGTTTTTCATGGCGTTTAATATAAACCTATCATTTTCATGTTTTGCCCTTACTCTAAATATGTTAGCTAGTCTAGCAGGGGCCCCACTAAGTATAGATGAACATGCCAGTTTGGGTCACTATATATTGTGTACTATTCTTTGGTTATCAATGAGAAAGATCAGAATCGTACTTGCACTACCACCTGCTACTCCACCATAAGTGGAAACACCCTTTCAGATTTGAAACTGTGATTATAATTTGTGACCACCGATGGCTTCACAATGTGTGATAGTGTCAGTATACCAGAGCTCCATGATTTTCATCATGACATGCATCCCCAATTGTGCAGCGCTGCAAAATATGTTGGCGCATTATAAGTGCCAGTAATAATAATAACAATAATAATAATAATAACATGTAGTAGCTTTAAGTATAATATACAAGTCTACTTTTTCTTGCAGATTTGTGAATAAAGGAAGTATTATCATTTTCCCAATAACGGTACGGAAACTCTCTACCCCTTTTACTGATGTAAGTGCGCTAGGCCATATAACCCAGTTCCTGATTTGTGAAACCCAGGTATCAGGGCGGCATGTCAGCAATGGAATCATTTGGACCTGTTTTGATATGTGTGTTGCCATATAGTTTGATGTGTGTATTCAAATGTTACATGTTTAATGTTTTCCTCTAGTATTACAGACCAGTGGATCATTGGAGGAATAATTTGAGATTAGTGAAACTCTGATCCCAAATTGGGACCATTGGAAAATGTACCCTAGTGTAGGGATTGTTAACCATGTTATTTGTAGACTTTTCTTTATCCAAAGCCAAAAGGCTAGTTGTCCATGGTGTTGTACAGTGAGTACAGAACTCACACCATATAAATGAGGACAAATTAGCTAAAGTGACAGAGACAAGAACTCCAATGAGTTTACAATAGTGCTTGATCATTTTTCAGCCTTAAAAACTAATGATGGGTTTATTTCATCATAAAAAAACCTATCCTTTAAAGACTCCTATCAAAATGGCATGTCCTACTTCTGTAAAGGTACCACATCTGTATTCAGCCGCTAATGTCTTTAGGGACCAGACAGTGATAAAATATTATTGATCCTTAATGTGTTACAAAAACACAAACAGATGTGTTACTGTCATTATCTCCTTTGTTTTTGAAAATATTGACGATAACATGGCAACCACTAGAATTTAAATATCCATGCATTTTTAAGTCCCATTGATGATTAATTTCCTTAAAATGCTTTACAATGCTCAGAGGAGGCTGTAGTATTTAGTTGGAAATTATATAATGATATTGATTTTTTTATTTTTTTATGCTTTATTCTGTTTGTTGAACATTTGGCTGCCCACGAGTAACTAAAGAGTAAAATAACACCAACGGGTCACTTCCCAGTTCACCACAGATGTGTGCATGGTACAAATGGTTGAGTTGGAGGCTGAAAGTGTAAACAAATACAAACAAAATGTCCCTGTCAGTAATATAATAGTAAATGTTTATTTTAGCTGGCTGGACGCCTTGGTGTTACAAAATGTAAAAATAGGATTTAAAGCAAAAGTGCTAGCAGAATATAAGCACGGATCTGGAACCAGGTCGAAGTGCTTCTCAAAAGATTATTAGAGTCCTAAATAAGTCCTGAATAAAGATGAAACATTATAGGTGCAATATACCATGAATATAGTGTTTTGTCATATTTTGAGATTAAAAGGATAAAACTATAAGGCTTCATTGAGGTTACTGAAATTATGCAGATATAATGTTAGCAAAATGGAAAACAATTTGCTCAATACAAACAAGAGAATTTCCTGAAGTGGTAAAAGGTGGCAATATTACCATGATGTGCAATCAAAATGTGAAGGAGGTTCCGCAAAACTGATTTTCAACTTCTTTTTACATAGTTTTGGAAATTTTCACTAGTTCTGTAAAAAAAGAAAATCAGAAAATCATGAGAATTGTTTTCACGGCGTTCAATATAAACCTATAATTTTCATGTTTTGCTCTTACCCTAAACATGTTAGCTAGTCTAGCAGGGGCCCCACTGCGAAGTACAATAAGAATAGCTCACCTTGTAACTACTGAGATCCAAAAGGCTGCTGTGTCCTCATTCGTTCTGGGTGGTCTCATGGGGGTATCATTATTTCCTCTGTTGCAAGTGGGAAGTAGCAGGAGGGCTTTGACGGAGAGGTGGTGTTAATGTCCACGAGAAGTGAATTATTCATGATTTATTCCACTAATTAAAGTGATAGTGAACTTAGACTTGGCTTACCCTATAAAGAATATCTAACTATGTCTTCTTTGCAGGCACCATATTTATACATTTTCACAAAATGTATTACCTATAGCCTTGTTTAACTATATGACAAATAAATGCGTAATTACTTTTTTGATTTAGCATTTTATTTTATACATTTAATTAAAGACATTTCAGCTATATTTCTAAGGAATAAAGCAAAAAGAATAATTAAAATCAAAAAGTAACGCGGTATGTGTCAGAAGTATTATCTTGGCACTTAATGCCCCTTTATCTGTAAAAGGGTTTTTAAAAAGTAAGAGTAATAAGCTTAATCCAGGTACATCATAGTTTTCCTTAAAAATGTTGATATGCTAGAAGTAGGTTCAGATTTCTCTCGAACAGCTGCAAAATAAATGTTCTAAGATCTTTAAAGTTGCAGCAGTGATTAATAGGAACCAAATTCAACAGAGGCACAAGCACAGCTACAAAACTGTAAAAAAAATAAAAAATAAAAAAGAGGCCCTTTTTGTACCTCTTCAGCCTACAGAGAAAATAAATGCTTCCATTCATGGTTTTTCACCTTGCCCTATCAATACTATACATTCAATATGGCATGATGCCAGGTTCTTTGATCACCCACACTAGTTCAATTTAGTTTATCAACTGTGGAAGGCCCACACATAAACAAGTGAAAACAAAATTGTCTGATGTCCTTATGTGAAAATGGCGTGTTCATTTTGATTTTTCTTTCTTCTTTTTTTCCCACTTATTAAAAAGCAAATCTGAATTATGAGAAGGATTTTCCTATTGAAGTTATTTTTCTTTTGTGCTTTTTTTTTTACTTTTGCTTTGTGTGTGCATCTGTTTCCTTCGTGGGAGATACACGGGAAATATTTTAGGCACATCAGAAGGGTTCTGATTTTTTTTCTGCATAATCTGTTGCAACCAGAATATCATTTTTTTTTTTATTTTTTTTTTTTACTGAAATCCTGATTCAGAGGCAGACACACATGGAGTAAGTGAGTATAGGGAGAGTACAGTGGGGTAAATTATAATTCATCGTAAGTGATAGATCGATAACATTTCCTTCCAAAATTCCAAGACGGATTCCAAAGTAATCATAATGCAAATTTTGCAAATTCATTAATTCATTGTTAATCTGGCAATCGAAAGGATTGGAGAGCAACATTAGAAATATACAAAGGTTTGGGATAACCACAGAATTACATCCTTGTTGATAAATATCAAACGTTACCAAGATTGTTATTTACTCCAATGTTAGCTGTCCCTCAGAGCTGATCTATGCACTCTTGTTTCTTAAAGTTAAAAGGACCCTCCAAGCACAATAGAAACCTAGAGCTTTTGAATAGGATGTGTTTTACCGTTTGTACAGCAGAGCAGAATATATTGCCGCTATAAAAATAATAGTAATTGTAATGCGATTGTGGGGGAAGGAGGAGACCCATCATCCTCTCCCTGCACATCATTTTTTTCCATAATTGTTACAAATGTGCTACCATGTCGGCAAATGGTTTGCATGATGTAAGTTTTAGCTTAAAGAAACACTCAAACACCATAACCTCTATAGCATGATGCAGTGATTATGGTGCCAGAAGTGCTGTGATTCCCCAAATATAATTAGTCAAACCATTTTAGAGCAGTTTGACTTCTAACCTGGGGCACGTGAATCAATCACCCAAACCTTCACAGCAGCCAGGTGTTTGCAGCTTTGAACTAAGACTTAACTCATTGGCTGAGATCAATCAGCTGGCACTCTCAGTGAATGAGCTGACCAATGCCTAGGTCAAAAGAGGCTTAGCTCCTGGCTTATCTCCTGAAGGCTGAGAGAAGGTGGGAATATGCACCTGATTTCTTGTAAGAAGTCAAACTGTTCTAAAATGGTTTGACTACTTACAATGAGAAAGTACCAGGACACTCCTGGCACCATAGCTACTACAGTGTACTTAGAGTAGAGTGTTCTTTAATCTTCCATCAAAAAATAATGATATCAATTCTAATTTTATTGTTGTTAATATTATTATTTATAAAGCACCAACAAATCCCGCAGTACTGTACAATAGGTGGACTAACTGGCAATATTTGTAACAAGGTGAGTTGAACTCACATGAATAGAGGTTGTTGAGGACCATGCTCAAACGAGCTTACATTTGCTCAAAATATTAAGAATTGGGGGGAATTGGACCACGAGGTGAGCAGATGCATGTGCCAACAGCTCTGCACCGAATGAGACCAAAAACAGCGATTTACGAGAACCCACTGTTTTCAATTTTGTCAGAAAGCTATGGCTCATCAAAAAAAAAAAATCTGCTTTTTTGGAGTCATAGTTAGTGAAAGAAAAGGCAGCCATCCGATTTCAGCCAAGACGGGGCCGATACAGAATTGGAGCAAACACCAAGGCCTTCAACACCTGATCCTCCAATCACACAAGGGACATAGAAAAATATGTTGGAATTAGTCTCTCTCAACACATGGTACAATCCCTAACAAGAGAACTTTGCAAGAATATACAAAAAAGTGGAGCAAGAACCTCCACACTAGTAGATACAATGGCTGAATGTGCTGGGGCATATAACAACCTCGCAACTAAGGTGGAAGACCTGGTGGTTTAAATTGACAAATGTGAAGCAAAGCTGACTGACACAGAGGACAGATTACGGAAAACAACATCCACATCAGAGGAATATCAGAGTCAGTGGGACAACAAGATCTGTGTTCATACTCAAACAACTAATTCAAGATGTTAGCTCCTGACCTCCCTCAAGACATACTATTAATGGACCACACCCATAAAGTCACTAATCCCAAATTCCTTCCACAAGAAGTCCTAAGAGGCATCATGGTGCAAATGCACTATTACCATGCAAAAGTTAAACTTTTGAAAGCCAGCATAAATAGAAAGGACGTAACTGAGATATTCATGGGGATCCTGTGGTTCGCAGATATCTCGGCTTCCACCCTAAAGAAGCGAAAATCCTTTCATGCAGTGACCCTACAGATGGGGATACCCAGTCAAACTGCTTGTACCACGAAACAGAGGAACAACAGCATTCAATTTACTTGAAGAAGGAACTCGAGCCCTCTAAACCTGCGGCCTGGAACCACCGAAAGAACAAGACAAAATGCCGAGATCCCGGAGACCTTCTCAGGAATAGAAGCGTATACATCACTGAGAGACATTCTGCAACTATGTAGCAGCAAATAGGTTGCAGATCAAGGGATGGAGTCATGAGTACATTTCTATTTCTTATCTTAAGCTTTGGGGGACTGCAACCCAGTTTTACTTTGTTAAAGTTATCTACACAGACTATTCTCTTCCATTCCCATTTAGCTTATATGTTAATCATCTCCAAAACAGTTACCCATACACAGTGGCGTACACACAACCCATGGGGCCCCGGTGCGAAAACTGATCCGTGGGCCCCCCCCCTCCCGCGCTTACTCTGCGCGGGAGGGGGCCGCAACACATGGCGGCGGGCACCTGGTCGCAGGGCTGCGAACCGTGCGACCGCGGTATGTACGCCAGTGCATGCATAAACACATACACTTAAAGGACCACTACAGACACCCAGATCAAATCAGCTCAATGAAGTGGTCTGGGTGCCAGGTCTCTCTAGTTTTAACCCTGCAGCTGAAAACATAGCAGTTTCAGAGAAACTGCTATGTTTCACTGAGGGTTAATACAGCCTCTAGTGGCTGTCTCATTGACAGCCGCTAGAGGATTTTCTGTGATTCTCATTGTGAAAATCACAGTGAGAAGATGCTGAACGTCCATAGGAAAGCATTGAGTAATGCTTTCCTATGGGCGGTTTGAATGCGCGCGTGGCTCTTGCCACGCATGTGCATTCGGAGCTGAGAGGCGGATCGGGACGGAGAGATCCCCAGCGCCAAGGGAGCCCGGCGATGGAGAAAGGTAAGTGCTTTAGACACACACACACACACACACACACTCTCATGAACAGACGCACACATTTACTGACAGACACACACTCAGTGACAGACGCACACAAACATACTCAGTAACAGACACACACACTCACACACACACTCACTAACACACACACACACACTCACACACACACTCACTAACACACACACACACACACACTCACTAACACACACACACTCACTAACACACACACACACACACACTAACACACTCACTAACACTAACACACACTAACACTAACACACACTAACACACTCACTAACGCACTCACTAACGCACTCACTAACACACACACTAACACACACACTAACACACACACTAACACTCACACTAACTAACACTCACACTAACTAACACACTCACTAACACTAACACACTCACTAACACTAACACACTCACTAACACTAACACTCACTAACACAATCGCTCACACTAACACACTCACTAACACACTCACTAACACACTCACACTAACACAATCACTCACACTAACACACTCACTAACACTAACACACTCACTAACACACTCACTAACACAATCACTCACACTAACACACTCACTAACACACTAACACTAACACACTCACTAACACACTAACACACTCACTAACACTAACACACTAACACACTCACAAACACAATCACTCACACTAACACACTCACTAACACACTCACTAACACACTAACACTAACACACTCACTAACACACTAACACTAACACACTCACTAACACACTAACACTAACACACTCACTAACACTAACACACTAACACACTCACTAACACTAACACTAACACACTCACTAACACTAACACACTCACTAACACTAACACACTCACTAACACTAACACTCACTAACACAATCACTCACACTAACACACTCACTAACACACTCACTAACGCACTCACTAACACACTCACTAACACAATCACTCACACACTCACTAACACACTAACTAACACGATCACTAACACTAACACACTAACACACTCACTAACGCACTCACTAACACACTCACTAACACACTAACACACTCACTAACGCACTCACTAACACACTCACTAACACAATCACTCACACACTCACTAACACACTAACTAACACGATCACTAACACACTAACACACTCACTAACACTAACACAATCACTCACACTAACACACTCACTAACACACTAACACACTCACTAACACACTCACTAACACACTCACACTTTTTTTTGGTTTGTTTTAAATTTAATCCCCCCAGCCTCCTTACCTGTGGGAGAGCTGAGGGGATTCCCTGGGGTCCAGTGGTGTTGCTGGCCCTGCTGTCACCCGGCTGGCGGGAGCGCGAGGGAGCACTCTCCCCTGGGTGCTCCCTCTTCAGCTCCCTCGCGCGCCGCGTACTGATGCCGGAGCCAGAAGATGACGTCATCTTCCGGCTCCGGTTTCAGTGCGGTGCGCGAGGGAGCTGAAGATGGAGCACTCAGGGGACAGTGCTCCCTCGCGCTCCCGCCAGCGACCCCGGTATGTACGCCACTGCCCATACAGAGAGCAATAGTAAAAGACCTATAGTGCCACACAATACCCATGGAGATGTGAGATGGGTCCAAGCCATTTCCGGCTTTGCACCTCACTTCTATAGAAAATATTTTAAGATTTGTTCAAAGCAACCAATCTATTTCAAATGGACAATATTTTTTTTATCTTCTGCTTCTTGCAGCAGTAAAATAGATGTCAGGAAATCATTACAGTATTTAGGCACATTGAACTAGTCTTTATTAAGACATAACCGATTCATGACAAAATTTGCAATTGAGATTAATTAGAAATAACTTCCATGATTTGTATTCAGTGCAAAAGGAAATTAGATAGTTTATGTCAATTCTTCCTAGAATTATAATAGAATCTGGTCAATAAATGCACAATTCACTAACCAGTGATTTCATTTTAGCCAAATTTGGGCAGATTCAGCCGGATTTTCATATTCAAAGCCAAAATCTACTTGTATTAAAGACTAACTGATATGTGCAATGATAAATATGTTCAGGAGGGGGGCAAATTCTCAATTACATCCAAGGCATCGAAAAAAAAAGAAGATTTATGGGGAAAACAGAAGCGACTGATGGCTTGGGAAAAGCCCCTAAATGTAGATTTTATTCACCGTTCCAGTGAGAAGAGAGCAATACAGGGAACACAGAAGGAGCAGTAAAAAAATGTGTATATATATATTTATATATATATTATACATTTGATAAATATATACAATATGTACATTTATAAATATAGTTGTTATTTACTTCTCCTCCTGTTTTTAACTCTATTGGTTACTTTTTGGCACTTAAACTGTGAACCAAATGGCGAGAAAATGCTCCTACCAGGGTACTGCAATATATATATATATAATATTATGTATAAATTTTGCAGATATTGATTGTACAATTCTTACACCTTTTTGGTTTTTATTTTCTGTGCATATTGACCAGATTCCTTGAGTTGAGCACCCAATCCCTCCACTCACTGGGGCTCCATTGGGACTAAACACAAGAAAACACAAGTCTGAAGGAAGCTTCTGTAAGTTGATGAAGATGTCCTTTTGTACTTACCACATTTATCTTCCCAAGTGTCAAGAATATACACCCCAGCTTGCAAACAATGCGGTAAGTAGATGTATTACCGGATCGCAAAGTGGCCAGGCTTAACGTGTAAGGAAAGTATAGGACATAGAGTTATCAAACATAGGCCTAGTTCAGACTTGGATAAAGATGGATAAATGAGTAAAACAGAGCCAGGTGTTAGGGATACCAGAATACAGAATACATGTTTAACAAAGCCAAGTCAGATACCTGAAATACAAGGAAATAAGGAACGCACTATAGGTCTACTAACAGCCAAGACAGGGCAATTAAGAGATATCACAAGGACTGTTTATAGGCCAGTCTGGCATCTGATTGGCATGCATCACATGTGACGCCAAAACACACTCAACCCACATTGTGTGTGCATACAGTACTGGCAAGGGGTCGCAATTAACATAAAGGGGACCTTGGGAGGAGCGTTCTGCTTCATTGCAAACATTGGTACAACATCTAACATTGTTGAGTCTGGCGTGGTTCACGCTGGAATGGGAGAGAGTCCCCAAGAGCTTCAGTGAATGCCTGTAATAAGGATGAGGTATGAGAGATAGTATAGGAACCACTGATAATGAGCTACTTTAAGTAATGAATGTCTTAAACATGTTATGGCGTTTGGTGTGAATAAATCAGGGAGCCCTGGTATGGGACAAACTCACTAAAAATAGATTATTCAGGAACCAGGAGGTTGAGCTCATAGCCCCATGTCACCATCACCACTACATAGATAAATAGTACTTACAGTATCACCTTTTTCTACAGTCCATTGTTTCCTGAATAGGTCTTTTGGAAAACAATTCTAATTATGATGACGATGTAACACCAGTGTCAATATTTGTTTATGTTTATAATTTCTTATGCTGAGTATTAACAGCTCAAATTATCAAATTACAAACATTATTAGATTAGAGTATTGGATAAAATGCATAGCTACTGTGTAAATTAACCTAAAAATCTAATCTTTTGCAAAAAAAAAAAAGTCTTTTTTAAATGCTATACCTAATTTATGCTATTACACTGTTGAAATAACTAATTTATGCATTTACTAAATATATCTTCCAATATAGATGTTCCCTAATGATTGACTTCATTAGTACTGTACTGCCACCTAATGTGCATGGAGGGTATAGAATAATTTACTAAACTTCATGCAGTTTCAGCATTGTTGAGATCTGTTTATTATTATTATTATCATTAATATTATTATTGGTATTTATATAGCGCCAACTATTTCCACAGCGCTTTACAATATTATGAAAGGGGGGGAATTTACAATACATGAGACAATTACACAGTGACACAGGAAAAATTGGTAAATGAGGACCCTGCTTAAACAAGCTGACAGTCTAGATGAGGTGGGGTACAAATACACAACAGGGCAGCAAGGTGGCAGCCACCAAACAAGGTGGAAAAGTAGCAGAGCTAGAGGTGAGAGTGGAGTATGGCTCTTTTAGGAGAGCAAGAGACAGACTTGGGTATGTATAGATAAGTTACTCTGGGAGTCCGTAAGCATTTCTGAACAGATGTGTTTTGAGTGACTTCTTAAACAAATGAAGACTAGGAGAGAGTCTGATGGGGGTAGGCAGGCTGTTCCAAAAGTAGGGAGCTGCCCGCAAGAAGTCTTGTAAGCGTGAGTTAGCAGTAAGGGTGTGAGCAGCGGACAGGAGAAGGTCACCGGCAGAGCGGAGAGACCAAGAAGGGGCATATCTATGAATCAGTGAAGAAATGTAAGAGGGGCTAGAGTTGGTTAGAGCTTTATAGGTAAGGGTTGAATTGAAACCTATATGATACAGGAAGCCAGGATTGACAGTGGGGCGAGGTATGGGAGGAGCGATGGGTGAGAAAGATCAGCCTGGCGGCAGCATTTATTGACAATTTTAGCTGGGCAGTTCGGCTTTTGGGGAGACCAACTAGGAGAGAATTACAGTAATCCATGCGAGAGATTAAGAAAGCATGCACAAGTTAATTGGCAGCATCTTGCGTGAGAAAGAGGAAGATGCGGGCAATATTTTTAAGGTGGAATCGACAGTTTTTAGCAACATACTGGATATGTAGGGCAAAGTTGAGTCCAGGATCAAAGATAACACCAAGACAATGAGCTTGCAAGGATGGACTGATGAAAGCACCATCAACTTGCAGGAGGAGCAAATGAGGACGGTCAGCATTATGAGATGGAAAAATAAGAAGCTCAGTTTTAGAGAGATTGAGTTTCAGAAAGTGGGAGGACATCCAATCAGAAATAGAAGAAACGCAAGCAGCAACACATTGCAGGACCGCGGGGGAGAGATCAGGCTAGGAGAGATATATCTGGGTGTCGTCGGCATACAGATGGTAGCAGAATCCAAAGGAGTTAATGGGTTTGCAAAGAGAGGCAGTATAAAGAGAGAAAGGAGACACTGAATGAACATTGTGAGAGATAGGAGGAGAATCACGAGAGGACAGTGTCACAGAGGCCAAGGGATTGAAGAGTTTGGAGGAGGAGGACATGATCAACAGTGTCAAAGGCAGCAGAGAGGTCAAGAAGAATTAGTATGGAGTAGGGGCCTTTGGATTTAGCTGTGATTAGGTCATTTGTAACTTTAGTAAGAGCAGTCTCAGTAGAGTGGGCGAAAGCCAGATTGAAGAGGATCGAGGAGGGAGTTGGAATTTAGGAAGTGAGTCATATGAGTAAAGACAAGTCTTTTTAGAAGTTTTGAGGAAAAAGGAAGCAGGGATATGGGACGATAGTTTGAACAGGAAGACGGGTCTACGGATGTCTTTTTGAGGATGGGTACGACAGTAGTATGCTAAGGGGAGCAGGTACAACACCAGATGAAATAGAGCAGTTTAGGATGTGTGTTAAACATGGTACAAGACAAGGGGAGAGAGATCTGATAAGGTGGGAAGGTACTGGATCAAGAGGATAGGTGGTGGGACGACAGGAGAGGAGAAGCGAAGCCACCTCCTGTTCTGTAGCTGGGGAGAAGGGTAGGGAAGGGAAGGTCAATGTGTGGTTGCGAGAGGGAGGAGCAAAGGGAGGAGAATTCTTTCTTTAATTGTTTAATCTTGTCTGTAAAGTTGTAGAATCTTTACATTAAGAAGTGCAAAAGTACACTTCTACAGCGATAACTTACATTTAAAGTAGAAAGTAACACTATTTGCTTTTTATTTAATGTCAACGTATTTATAATCGCCCTCTAACTTTACTTAATTTTCTTTTCCTGTTTACATTTTTTTATTAATTTTGTGAAACACCAACATTATTACTGTCCCTCTAACTCTTACCTATGTGTACATTTTCAGTAATATTTTTTAAAGCTAAGCTGTTTTCATGCCATTTCTCTATTGTTAAATTTGAGTTATTTTTAAAACAAATCTTTATAAGAAAATGAGGTGGCACACGATAGGTCCCTAGCTATTAAATAAATCCTTCCTCCATGACGGTTTGTGAGCCAGCCTTAAACATTATGGCAATAAAAGTTTTGCAAAACATTAAAATTACCTTGTGGCAATACTTAAATTAAGATGTTTAAAATAAACAAATAAACTATTACTAAAATATAAAACTCCTCAATTCTCAAGTATTAACCCGTTTTTTTTTAACTCACAACAATTACCTGTTAAAAGCAGATACAGTAACTAGGATTTTGCTTATTAAATTATGAAATAAGATGCAACATGCACTATAAAAGTATGTTGGGGTGTGAGTAAGAGTGTTATGGCATCTGTTGCACATACACACTTTTATACAGTATGTGAATAGCTTTGTGACTGTAACATTTCTAACTCTTGGAGTTCGAAAGGCAACTGTCTGCCCTTTCAGTTTTATGGGCTGACATGAGAGAGTTACGATGTCTATTAACTTTGCAAACACTATTAGCAATTGCAAAACAACAGAAATCAATATTCTACATTCCCTGGGCACTCCGAGTGTGAAGAAATTACAAAGGGTCATTTAATTGTCATGGAGACTGGAGATATAGCATTCAGTGTAGTCAGCAATTTGTGGCTCCTGTCACACATTAAAAAGTATTATTAAAACAATTATTCCAGTTGCAGGGTACATGCAATGTGAGCTAGTGATAAAAAAAAAAAAAGTGATGTTGCATAGAATTATGGATGTTGTAGCTATGTAGTTACCAAGTGGATGAAGCAGTCTAGCAGTGGAAGTAAGGGCTAACTGTAGGGTAATAGCTTCTTGATCCAATGATAAATCTGAATGGCATTCTGGGGTGAAAAAAATGAATATTTTTCCTAGTTTGTTGCAAAATTGGAAGTGCTTCAAACTGGGTTTTTTTGCCTTCTTTTGGATCAACAGCACGGAAGGTTCAACTTGATAGACACGTGCCTCTTTTCAGTTTATGTAAGTTTGTAACTTCAGGTAAGCAATGATAGTAGAGGCTGAAAATACAAAATCACACCAGCTATCAAGTAACAGGACCTTTTATTTGAGCATTTATAGGTGAAAGATTTATCACGTCAAAAACAGATGCCATTATAGGGAAAGTGCTAAATAAGGACCCATCACCATCAAAACCATGAAAATGTTTCCCAAAATTTTGAATTGTGCCTCAGATTAGCACTTATTGTTCATTCATAAATCGCCCCCTTAAGAGAATCACCTATGGGCAGATAAAGTCCCAAAACTAACAAACCATATCTATACACAATTGTATTTCTTATATAAATCTAAGGGAACTGCAATACTTATCCATTGGATCCCCCTTTTTGTAAAATAATGCCTGACCTCTAAAATGGTGAAAAGGGTGTCTTCCTCCATCACTTTGAGGGATCATGAGGGAATATATGTTATGGCAAAGGATCAACAATACACCCTGGCCAACATGTACCTCCATAACAAAGACCAGAGACACTTCCTGCGCAAAGTCCCGCAGGCCCTAGCTTACTTTTTTGAGGGATGCTTTCTATTGGTTGAGGACTTTAACATAACCCTTGACCCAAAAGTGGACACTGCAGCACACTGAGATTGGCACTACCACCTGGTTGGATCATGCCCCAATCACATTAACACTGTCCTCGACCACACACGGGCCCAGGTTGCTCTTAAGAAAGCCATGCTCAGCGCAATACATAAACCGAAAACAGCACATAGACATACATCAGATCTAGGACATCTCATGACGCTCACCGGTTTGTGTAAGACCTTTCCAAACAATTGAATGTAGCCTACAACATGGCCTGATTCCACACAAACACGTTTTACCGCACTACGAGCAACAAATGTGTCTCCCTTTTGATCTGCAAGATCAATAAGAAAAGATTATCCACATATATCTCTTGACTTAGAGACAAACATGACAAACGACAAATCTCCCAGACAAAACAGCCAGGGTTGTGAGACAATACTACTCTGATTTCTATTACCTCTCAGCCTCATCCCCCCACACCACACAACAGACACTTGATACCCGTATACAGAGCTATTTATCCACTCACATACACAACTGACTTTCCCTTGCTAATTTATTGGAGGAACCTATTTCAGAGGAGGAATTGACCCTAGCATTCAAACACACTAAGACAGGGACAGGGCCAACATTCCATAAAACCACATCAATATAATACTAAGAGCCTTCTAGGAGGTTAAAATCTGCCTTTAAATAACTTTTATACAAGATGCTTAGGTCAATGACTCATGAACTGACTATCTCAAGAATCTTTAAATATCCCAAGTGCAGTTTTGGTTGTAGTTTCTCAGTACTGCTAAAGCATGCCCTCTGATAAATTAGCATTGTTAGAAGACTATAGCTGCAGGTTTCTTGTTAAAGAGTTGCTGAAAGGAATCCTTTTTCTGATATTGTTGCAGTTCCAATTAGTTACAATGTATCGCAGTGTCTCAGCAGCTGGAAGAGCCTCGGACGTCCTTGGCAATAATAAAGGTCTTGTACTTAGCACAAATTTCATAGACCGACTCCACACGCTGGACATGGTATCGACTTACACAACAGCATGTTTTTTGTTTTTTTTTAAACGTGTGACATTTAGAACTGAATAAAAATCCAAAACGACTTTTTAAGCAGTTGCATATTTATCATTTATTTTCACGTGTCTCCATAGTAACTTGGAAAAAAAAACACAACTTAAAAAATAATAAAGGAGCTCTCTTATTAAAAAGAAATATATACATATTTTAAGTCGAGTGGGACCCTCTTTAACAAAAATCCTTAAAAAACTTAATTCAAGGAAGACTCCAGCTGTATAAATAAATAAATGTATTTCTATCACTGTTGTTACGTTTACTGGATCCCCCTTTTTGTAAAATAATGCCTGACCTCTAAAATGGTGAAAAGCGTGTCTTTAACGCCTTAAGGACACATGACATGTGTGACATGTCATGATTCCCTTTTATTCCAGAAGTTTGGTCCTTAAGGGGTTAATGTATCTCTGCTCTGCCTCCAGGAGTACTGATTAGGAAAAGCTCCCTCCTAGCAGTCTGATTGATAACCAGGAGGGGGCATCTTAGGAGCTTTACAAAAGTATAACGTTAGAAAGTGGGAATACTATGTTAAAATAGACAGAAACACAAAAACAATTAGGAAACCCTAAGGACCGCAAAAACACAAATGAATAATAGCACTGCGGAATTTGTTGGCGCTTATATAATATATTATAATCCACTCTCCACTTAATTATTATTATTATTAAAATTAAAAATATTCCTGCATTCCAATAGTTGCATGTTTTATAATGTGTACGGTTTATCCTACAGTGACTGTCTTTAAAGGTACACTATAGCGTTATGAATACAAACCTGCATTCCTAACGCTATGCTGTCCCCGTCTCTAATTTAATAGGTCCCTACCCACCTCAGAGCATGAAAGGGTTAAAAACCCCATTTTACACTTACCTCTTCCGAGCGCCGAGACTTTGTTGACGCTGGCTAGGTCTACTCCTGCTGTGATGTCACGGCGATTAGGGAGCGTAATGCATGCGTTAGGCTTCCAAATAAGAAGGCATTGGATCATGCAGAATTTGAAGATGTAAGACGTCCTCATGCAAAGCATCAGGACATACAATGTAATTTCACAGAGTAAAGCTCTGCTAGGCTCCAGGAAGAGTCTCCAGGGGCTGTGTGGATTCCCTGAAATTGCAATGTTTTACATTTCATAGTAAGGCAACAGGGGCACTGCGCCCAGACCACATCGATGAGATGAAGTTGTCTGGTGCCTATAGTGTCCCTTTAATGCTCAGTTATCCCTCAGGCTCTCTCATTATCATCTTCTTGAATCTGGCTAAACATCTAGAAAAATATATAAACAGGATTATTCCCTAAACACTGAATGTGGTCCAACTGGACAAAATCAGGAGAAATTGCCCAAGATCTGACAACAATTGCAATTACAGTCGTAATTCGTTCGGCCCGAGCAAATCTGCAAGAATCGCCTGGATAAAATCAGTTCTTTACATTGAAATCCTATAAAAAGCCTAGGATTGGTATGATTCACAAAATACCAATAATATTAAAATTCAGAACCAAATTTAGCCAGTAGGATGCACATTGGCAAATTATCGTTCACTTTGAATTACTATTTGTCCAGTGGCATCACTAACAGACAACAGGCAAACAGTTAGAAAACCTTGCAAGCCAGCCACCACATTAGAAAAATAAATAAATAAATGAAAAAGCATGTGGGTGTCCATAAGACCCCCATATTATCATAAAGGAGGTTAAAACCAGATCTACAAAATATTTAAAACTATCGACCGGGCAGCCACTGCAGACCTTCTTTAACTTAGCTGTTTTCAGTTCATATATTTTGTTCTAAGGTTTGAATTTCACTTTGACAATTCACACTTTAATGAATAATGCAGTCAGTGAGTGGTTCCTATTCACATTTCGCAGTTTTGCTTGTTAATTCTTTTATCCGGAAGAGTCTCTGAAACGTCATCGAGATAATAACTACATGGATTTATACCAGATATAAATCCACGTGCGTTAAAAATCTATCTGATTAAGCATAGGTATTATGATAATGCTGTACACTTCTCTTTTTAACTGGCTTTCTTCAATTATGCTGTAACATAAATGTGTTGCATATGTCTGCTGTTTCAAATGGTGATTTATTGCTGATATGTTCAAACGGTTTCATTATCTTCTCAGGAAAAAAAAAAGGGGGGAAGGATAATTTGAAAGTCTGATATCTGGAACAGTATGTTGGAGTCCTCAGATCTCTGTTCCGAAAGAATACTGCTGAAGCAAAATTATATCCAGAATATTAACCCTTTACGAAGTAATCATTGTCAGATCCCTAAATAACAACAAGCACAGTATGTTATCCGTCACTGATGAGATCATTGTATAGCACGTATGTTGGCAAACATGCTGTCACTAGCCTTTTGCCATGTGCAAATATAAAATGTATTGTTGTATATTGCATACACTGGTGTGCAACATCTACATGTATACGTGCACACAGTATTTCATGGATACATTTTTACTTGCACATTTCTTTGGACTCGTTTTAGTGCAAAAGTGAATCTCACACACACTTCTAACTTGCTCAGTGCTCCTTGAATTTAATGACTGTGTGTATTCGTGATTTGTTTCCAATTAATGTGCATGTTCTAGGCCAGGCATGGGCAACCTTTGGCACTCCAGATGGTTTGGACTACACCTCCCATGATGATTTTCCAGCATTATGGGTGTAAGAGCATTATGGGGTATGTAGTCCACAACATCTGAGGTGCCGAAGGTTGCCTACCCCATGTTCTAGGCTGAAGCAGTCACCCAGATCATGGTGAATGATATTGAGGATGAACTTTATGTAAATTCTAATATAAACACTAGTGAAGGATCTCTGTATCCTTCAACTCTACTCTGAGCAAAATTCATGCATTTCTCATGCAAAAGGAATGGGCATTGTAAGCAAAATCCCCTACAAGTGTTCACAACAAAAATTCACAGATTTCTTTTCAAATTAGTTTTATTGATACATTTTTATAAAACATAACAATATCATTTTAAAACAAACAAGTAATGAACTTATTGCAATAAAGAAAAAGAAAATAGAAGAAGAAAAGTGGGGGAAGGGATCCATCTAGAGCCGGATTGAAAGCACATTTGGCCTGCTGCTGACATTACAGAATTAATTAGCTTCTGGGCTGCATTGCAACACAACCATGGCTGCCCAGGACTCTTCCAAAGGTTCTGCATGCACCTACCTCTGGAGGAGGCTGCAGGTAAAGCCAAGCTTTGCTAAGTGATGCTGTGACAGGCTCCTTGACAGATGTTTTCCTTAAGCCTTTTTAAACTACAGCCAAGGCCAGCATCCATATTAGCTGTCTGTCTGTCTACCTAACTAGTTACCTACCTGTCTGCCTGTCTGTCCATCTATTATATATCCGTTGTCTATAATTCATGGACACGTTATACACCGTGAACTGTGTTAACCTTCTTTTTACCGCACTTACTTCCCAATGCAATATATCTGTTCCATATATTAACATTTACATTTATTGGAAACCAATATGCTCCCTAGAGTGATTAGTTCAGTGCACATAAATGAGCCTTAACTAAAACCGCTAAGTGCTTTTATGGTCTTGGTGTCTCATACTCAAAGTGCTCACCCGCTGTCCTCCCTTTGATCTTGTGTTCTTACCTCCTGGAGTATAGATGTCTTTATGTCTTTATGCTATTTAGTTATCTTTAGTCTTCTTCATGGCATCTTATTTGAAAATATGAAATGTTAAGGGAAAATAAAAGTCAATGCAGCATTTTTTGACAAAACATGGTACCGGTGATATGTAGTGTAACTAAAATAAGAATAAGATAGACTATAAAAATAAACACACAAAAAAAAAATATAATAAAATAAATAAATAAAGCATCCCAACAGTCCTGCATAGTCCGAAAGAACCAATAAAATACCCAGGGAAAAAATGATATTTCAGACTACAAGAAATAAGCTGAAATAAAATTGTAAGCTAGGGACCAAAGTGAAAACATCTTCTTGTCTATAAATTTGCATAATCGGACAATCCTCTTTATATACCGTGCAAAGACTGATTACAAAATCACTATAAATTATCACTGGAACTCATCATGGAGACGGTATGTAGTTTTACTGTATAAAGTTGACTTATCACTGATCAGTTCCATCAAGAAGTGACTATATCATCTTCTATTTTCAGTTAGTGTGTCAAGGCCAGATTAACATAGGGCCTATTGGAGGGATAGCTCCAGACCCATGCTTTGGAATGAAGCTACAAGGTAAATTTTCATTTATATTTTGCCTCTATTCCATTCTCAACTAATTATATGTTGGAAGTGTCTGGCTGTTTTTTTATGAATCTGCCTAATTGTCGATAAATAGTACGCCGTGTGGATTGTGCACGGAGACTGTTCCCTTGTATGTGCAGTCGCAAAGCCTCAGATGTATTATTTAAATTACTACCTATTAATATTGGAATTGATATAGTGCCAACCTATTCTGCAATATTACAATATTATATAGGGGTAAATTTAGCAATAAATGAGTCAATTACATTATTTTACAGGAACAATAGGTTGACGAGGACCCTACTCAAACGTTATCCATGACAGCTAATCTGACAATTGAAATGTAAATTCAACTTCTCTCATTATGCCCATCGTATTCTTAGCTCCAGACTCATTGAACAAAAAATGCCGCGCTGCAGTTAGTAATTTCGTAATTTGATTTTGAATGTCTGGTCCCTAGTATTTTATCATTCAATAATGTTCTCTAACCTACCCCATTTTATTTATAAAATCTAAGGTAATGTTACATTGAATTTGTTATGAATTATTATTTAGTAGGTTTTTAAGCCCCATTCTAGCTGCATAATTAATATTTTCTGTTATTGTTTTGTTTTAAATTAGGGAAACTTTGATTAAATTTTTTAAATGCATGGCTGTAGATCCTCGTTAATCTAATTTATAAATATAGTTCAAATGTTGGAGTTTTCCAGGTTAGATACTTATTGATATATGGCACGTCGGATCATAATATGATTAAATAACTACCAACAAGTATATTAGATTTTAACACAACCCTTGAACAATTCATCACATATGTCAGCCTTGATGTCAAACCATCTTGAGGACATTATCTATTGCTTGTAACTTTGAACATTTGTTAAAGAGAATATTGACTTGTTTTTCCTGTTATTTTTGGCTTTCGATGTATCCTGCTCCTGTGATGACCCCCCAGTTCATCATAATAATATATTTAGTAATAAAAGCAAGCTAGCCCCCCATAGTTTGCTACACAGCTTTGTGATTGTAGGACTATTATATTAATCAGCAGGAAATGCTAAATAAAGTACATATAGCACATATCCCATGCCGTGAAGAATTTTTTTTACTCCCCCTTATAGGATTGTCAAGTTCCCCTAATGAATCTCATCTTACCAATCTACTGAATATCCATATTTTGTTTAGCTAGTTACTATCACTGTATCACTTTAATCACGAGAGTGTGAAAGATATTTTTTATCTCCCTGTACAAAGCATATTCGTTTTTGCTCATTATCAAATTTTCCTACAGGAAGTGAGATGTGCAAAAAAAAAAAATGTTTAAAAAATTCTTGCTTTTTCTTATATCATCTTTGAAAAGGTGCTCACTTTGACATTTTGACTTTGAGAAGTTTTACCCAGTTAAAATCACAGTGTGACTATTTTAAAAGTTTGCAATTTGGTTTTCAGTTCATTGCAATTCAATGTTTAGACAATAAAAAAAAGAAGAGGTGTGCTCTAATATTTAACTAGGTATTAATTGTAAATTATTTGTCAAAACACTATATATATGATATTTATACTCAGGCATTTGCAAAGAGGGCTTAACATATGTTTGAAATTACATATATCGTTAAGGTCAGATCATTTTGGTTTAACATATCTTGACAATAGGCAAAGGAACCAGGAGAAATAGGGATTATGTAAGCGTAATCATGTAATTAGGTATATCAAATGTACTTCAAGTAAAAAGCTACATTTCACAATATTTTTGACTGACATAAATATATATCTAATGAAAAATGCTAGCAAAAATGGTTTAATGTCTGGGCCAGTATACTTAAAGGGATACTATATTGCCAGGAATACAAAACTGTTTTCCTGGCACTATAGCTCCCTCTGACTGCCCTCTCCCTTGCTCCCTTTGGAGGTCAAGGCTGTCACTTCCGCCCAGCCGGCCGATGTGAAAGGGGCATGGTCAGGCGCCGCAATTCTTTAAGGTCACAACTCCTGTTCCACAATAGTACCTATCAGGAGGCCAGTCGCACCGACTGCACTAGTGGTAGTTCCACCACAGCAGAGTGCATTATCCTGTTGAAAGAGGCCACTGCCCTCATGGAACATCATTGCCATAAAGGGGTGTACATTATCTGCAAGAATTGCTAGGTAGGTGGTACGTGTCAAAGTGCCATCCACATGAATACCAGGACCCAGGGATGCCCTGCAGAACATTGCCCAGAGCATAACACTTCCTATGCCAACCTGTCTTCTTCCCATGCATCCTGCTGCACACGCACCCAGCCATCCATCTGATTTAAAAGAGAGCATGATGCACAAGACCAGGAAACCTTTCACCTTTGCTCTATGGTCCACTTCTGACATTCTAGTCCCCATTGAAGAAGCTTTTGGCATCATGGGTACTCTGACTGGTCTGCGGCTACTCAGCCCCACACGGCAATTTGCAATGTGTGTTCAGATACCTTCCTGCAATTCTCCCAGCAATATGTTTTTCCACAATTTGAGCTACAGTAGCTCTTGTGTGTGGTCAGACCAGACAAGTGCACCATATACATCAATGAGCTTTGGGTGACCATTACCCTAACGCTGGTTCACTGGTTGTCTTTCCTTGCACCATTTATGTAAGATACTAACCACTGCGGACTTGCCTTTTTGGAGATGCTCTGACCCAGTCATGCAGACATAACTATTTGGCCCTCATCAAAGTCCCCTAGATTCTTTCTCTTACCCATTTTTCCTGCTTCCAACACACAAAATTCAAGAACTGACTGTTCACATTCTGCCTAATATATCCCATCCCTTGACAGGTGCCATTGTAACAAAATAATCAAGTAGTATATCCACTTCACCTGTCAGTGGTATTAATTTTGTGACTGATCAGTGTATAAGTAACTGTGTGCAGGGAATAAGGATCAGGGAAACATCTGGGAGTGTCACTTCGACAAAGAAATATGAAATTACAACAGAATGAGGTATTAGAATTATTGACATGTTAAATTATTAGTAGATTCTCCACTATGGATGGTGGCTGGGTGGGGTGTTTACTGGCAATGACTATCTGGGATGGTAACAATCAATGAGCTTAATGTTACAAATCTATCATCTTGAAACATAGGATTGATGTCATTATGACGATACTGGACCACTGTCCACAATATCATCAGTTGTTTATTTATTCAACTGAACTAGAAAGTGGAAACACAGTGAATATTTTTATACATTTTTATATTTTTTTTTTAATAAACACCACGTTGTGGAGTGTTAAAATCACGCACATTGCAAAGTTTAGGACAAATTAGTCAAGGTAAATGTATGTTGATCATTTGTGACTACTGCACAATAATAATCAAATAAATGAATAGATACTAAGTAAACAAATGAATACATATGTTTGTTAACTGGACACTATTTATTGTTTACTGAATACCATTGAAGAAGCGTACTGTCCTGAGGACTGCAGAATATTGTAGAAATAAATCAAGATTGTTAATAAGACATCGACTTTCTTTTAGGCTATGAATGCCTTTCAAGTAAATGGCAGTGATGGCTGTAATGGAGACATAAACACATTATAGACCTAGATGCACCCATTGACTTCACAAAAGATTGAACAGTAATGAGTTATATTGGATTTTAAGATGTCACATGATCTGTCTGTGTCCGTAAGATCAAACTAACAGAGTAAAAGTATTGTCACAATACAGAGAACCATAAACCTGTTTGGAATTATTTATGGCACTCCGTGTCCCACTAATTGGTTTACAAACTCCATGTGAGTAATGGAAAACACAGAGGGGTCTGTTCAACCGATTGAGTGGCTACGATTTTGCAACCAACTTGCACAAGGGCAAAACACATCTTAGCAAGTCACTAATGGCAGGTTAGTGAGAGTAGGACGGAGGCAGAAAAAAAACCCAGCTGATTTGCTATCGTTTTCCAGTTTGCGAACTGCAACACAGTTGCTCAGTTGGGGATTTCAGATATCCTGATTTAAAAAAAAAAAAAAAGAGTTGTACAAAAGACCTGCTGGAATCACAAAGCTTTCAGTGATCGAAGAGATTCAACATAAAAAAAAAAGCTTAATTTTAAAAAGAGGTTTGCTAAAACAGCAGAAATTAACAAAGGTACCAGAAACCATATTAAACAAGGAACCTAGCAAATAGGCTACTTTATTCCCTTGGGGTGATGGGGAGAGAGCTCTTTCTGGTTCCTCTTAGATGGTGGGATTACTAAAAAAGATGGGGCACATGATCTCTTATCATGGAATCAGTAAGATGTCAATAAATAAAAAAAATAATTACTTTCTTTGCCAGGCCAAGATCAGCACTGAATCAAATAGGCAGATAAATTCGTTTTTAACGGGATCACCAGGTCAAGTCACGTCCAACCCCCTTCGTTATTTTTGAAATTCCCCACTCATAGGTTGGGGCTGTCGATGGACATTAAGATTCTCCCATAAGCTGTAGGCCTTATTCTTTTATTAGCCACCACCCGCCACCCAAGGGTGGGTGGAGCTAGGAGAAATTAGCAAGTTGCCCCCCCCCCCCCATTTTTTTTTTTTTTTTTTAATAGAGCCCACACCCACTGGCTGTTTGTAGGAGCACTGGGTTATAATGGATCACCCACCCCCTATTATTTAAGTTCTATTTGGACCCAAGAAAACCAGTGACATGTTCGCCCCCAGTAGTTTGCTTGAGACTTGGTAACTGGTTGATCACTTTTTAGTAGATATTGCCCCATCCACGGCACAGTAGACAAGAGGATAAGAGAGGTATTAAATCTCCCTTATACTATGAAACTCCGAATCATGAAACAGCAAATCCATTGCCCGTTTTGTGATACATCCACACGGCGGGATCACAGATTGCCCCAAACCCAAAAGAATAATGATTAATTTGAAGCCAAATGCACAAGGCTTGCAATTTTTTTAAGTGTTTCCCCTGTTGACATTGTCTAAAAAACATAGATACCCAAGTATGAGTAAAATGTCCCTCTACATTTTTCTTTAAATTGTAAGATATTTCCTTATTTCATGATTATTGTCTGTTTATTTATTTAATTTCATGGATCAGGCGAGAAAGCACGTCAGCTCTTTATGAGAAATATTAATTTTAAGCTCACTGTTATGGAAATGATGAAGGTCATTTTTACCTTAAACCAAATAAGTTGTTTTAGATTTTAATTTTTATTTATTTATTTTATATAAAATTGTCCCCATTCTTTGAAACATGCTCTGGCTCATTTATTTTTTTTCTTGTTCACTATTGTTGCATTGGAAAAAAAATCAATAAAAACTTTATTAACAAACTGTCCCGGTCCTTTATTATTATTATTTTATTATTATTGTTTTATTATTTATATAGCGCCATCAGATTCCGTAGCGCTGTACAATGGGTGGACTAACAGACGTGTAATTGTAACCGGACACACAGGAACAGAGAGGTGGAGGGCCCTGCTTGTTATGGTACTTTTTAGCAGTAAACCAAAATGTTTAAATGTCTATCTGTTCCTGTCCAAATTAAGAAAATTAAATTGCGTATATACGCTGAAGTAATTGAGTCTGACACACAGAGTTCAGGTTAAAATAACTTCGAGGAAATTTATTGGCAAGTGAGTCAAGAGCGGGCTCGCAGGCCCTTTTAAGAGGCATTTTACATCATCATTGAATATCAGATAATAACAAATAAACATCATTAATTGGATTAATTGTTAAGTGTCTGGATTAGTGTCCACCTATAAATGTAATTAATTGGCTCAGAAACTAAGTGGTTAGCTAGGTGTCCACCCACCAATAGGTGGTATTGTTCTGGACACGGGTGGGGACAGGGGGCTCAAGCGCCATCCTCCTTAGCATAAGGCTTACTCGGTGGAAAGGGGGGCTTGAGCGTCATTTTACACGGTCAGTGATGTCATGTCAGGTGCAAGGTCTCTTATGAATAGAACATTTCATTACTACTGTGTTCTCATGGCCTTCAATTTATACTATGTTGCGAGTTAGGGGAGATTCAGCAGTTCCTGAGTTAGTCATGTCTTTATAGAGAATACAGTCTTTGTCCATTGTGTTAGATGTGCTGGGAAATTCTGTCATGTAATGTAGTTTTAAAATGAAGAAGTCAGGTTATGAGGACAAAATGGAGGATTTGTCTCACAGTATGCAGTTAAAATGGAGTTAGTGCAATGATTCAATACAAGTTCAATAAAGATTTTTAATAATCCTCCATAAACTTATATTTTTTCAGTATATATTGCATTTGTTTATTTTTGAATGTGTCCCATTTGCTTTATTACTATTTCATTACTGCTATGTAAATGTAGATACTACTTAACTTAATGCTTCTTCTTTCTGATGTTCCAATAAGGATCTGGTCACATACTAGTTTGTTTCCATGCTTTCACACTTTTATTTTCTCATATTATCAGTCAAACTGTACATGAGAAGGGCAAATCAAAATTAACTATTTGGAACTGAAGTCCAAGATTTCATACAGTTCCAACATTTACAAAACATAACTTAAAAATGGGTTAAATTAGGTGAAAAAAATTCACCGCCTTCTGATGACCATTCTTCGGTCATAGAAGCACAAAAACGACATCCATATATACGATAATGTATTTTTATCAGGATATTCGTGATTTAAGAAACTAAATGAAATGATAAACTCTGCATTGTTACAAAGACTGTAACTCTTATATAAGAAGAGTTAATGCTTCCAGCTGTCACAAATAGTTAAACAAACCCTTAAAGAGGTAATGAAGAGAAAGCTGCAGGCCACAAATTTGATTCACATGGAATTTGAGAGGGCTGGGATTACTGTAACTTTGCTCCAATTCAGTAAGAGCACATGGCAGTAGGGATTGTTTTCATTCACTATTTTTTTCCTCTGGAAGAAAATTTTGAAATAAGAAATGAATGATTGCACTGGAAAGGAAAAAGTAACCGTTGGAAAGAACCCAAACAGAGATTTTAAACAGGTTCACCTTTTTTTCTCTGAAGTGTATCTGGTTCCTCAAAGTGGTTTTTGAAGCTCACATCTTACGTACCGGCCAAGCCACATACAATTTCCATACATCCCTGTGACCTCACAAACACTGGCAACTTTGATCCCTATTCATAGGGTCTAGACAACTGAATAATATGCTAATTTTAGACAAAATATGTCTTCTCTAGGATCTAAAATGTGTAACTCTCTTAAAAACGACTTTCCAATACAAATATATATGTATTTTGCAAAAAAACAAACGCATGCATTACCAATTAATGAACTCATTTTGGGCACATGATGACGACATTATGATAGAACCCTTTTTAACCCCTGCATAGTTGTTCTAACAGCTGCCAACAGATCTGTGTGTAAGAGCAACATCTGTCCACTGCCAATGCATTCCAAAAAATCATGCACATGGTTTCAATGCAATATTTATTACAGCACCAATGTAGGGCCCATTTAATATCACAAGTATTTATTGCTGGCTGTGATGCCTGGATTACAATAAGTGCAGAAGTGAGATGTTATCTGGATTCTTGCTGTAGTAAAGTAGAAAAGGTGAAATACACAGGGAGTGGATATGTGTGGCAGCGTAACCGCTACAAACCACCTGAGTGGGAACCCCTTATACCACTCTAAAGAAATAACAAAAATGACATACAATAGGTGGATCACACGTCTGATGTCTCTAAAAAAGACAAAATAATATAGTGCAATATTGCCAGTATAAACAATGTACAGATGTTACGGGTATCAAGTACTCACAAGCCTGGGGCCAAATAGTAACATATGGCTCTCATGGGTAACACAGAAGGAATCTTAATAGGATGCCCCCATCCTTCTTCCAGGTGCACTATATTATTTTGTCTTATTTGGAGACATCAGACATCAGACGTGTGCTGTATGTATTTCTTGCTGTAGTAACTTGGACTCAATAGACGTGAAACGAATTATGTTCTTAGTGTTGCTGCTGTAGTCCAGAACCAATATCTAGGCTTTAAGCATAAATAAATAGAATTGTTTCCTCAATTGACATGGGGCTTCTATTAATATGTTGTTATACTTAGTGTTAATGTAACATTAACTAACCTTTTACTATATCATGTGACATATTGTGATGCATTGCTTGCACATAAACATATAATAAATAGGAAATGCCATGTATAGATTTATGTTTAGAGATTATTCTGCCCAAGTGCTCAAGTTGGAGTTTAATTGAAGCTCCAGAAAAGTGTAAGTGTACATCTTGCTGATTACATCTCTCCATAGAATATATAAATATACTACACTATCAGCTCTTTTCTTCTTTTTATCTGTCTTCTATTTTTTGCATATTCATCTGAGAAATTACAAAGGCACCACACCAACTCCTCCCCCCTCCCCCCCCCGCTATATGTTCAGAGATACCTACAACTTATATACAGTTACATAATTTTAGATTTTTTTTTATATCTGCATTCTGCACAACATACAGTATATGATAAAAGTGTATTATATATAGTTACTTATTTACTTACTTTTATATTTAACAGTATCAGTGGGTAACACTAGTAACAAACCTTAACCAGGAAACATATGAAAATGTAATGTGTTTCCAGGCATGCAAAGACTGTAATAAGATAAAGCTTTACTTTACTGATGTTCCTGTATAATATCTATATGTAATGTCTTCAAACAGACCAGAACATTCAAGTGCATATGATGCCCAGGCATGCACATCTGTGATGTAAAAAGTAGGGGAAGGAATGTGGCTAACATTAAGATTAATGCTGAAATGTTGTAAATGATGCTTTGCGTCATTTAGAAGCAGAAACCAGTATCTTGGAAATACGATCTAACTGGTAAGATTACAAAATCTAAAAATATAGCCATCACTTAATACCCTATTATAACCTATTATTAGATTTCTATCAGTTTTACATAATAGTTTCATTCATTATTTTTCATGAAGGAACACACTGTGTCTAGGTTAGTGGTCCATGCATGCAACTGATATTATAGCTGGCATACTACCCCATGTGTAGCAGTAGTGTATGGGATGTATTTTACCTTTAACGGAGCTAAGAGGCATATGATTATTGACTGTATTTGATATCCGGCAAAAATCAAACATTTTTAAAACAAGTTTCTAATAGTTGCACTTTTGGTATCTGAACCATCTGTTGAAGATCTATAGATATAATAACAATTTTAATTTTTACATTGATTGCCAAGGACTTCATAAAAATTAGATTATTTTACCAGGAAAGATACAAAGAGAGATTTTATTGTGTTCTCAAAAGTTCTGAGATAAAGTGTTATTCAATCCCTAAACAATATATTGGCATAGTCTGTCAAATGACCTCAGGATTGGGTGTTATTGCCAATTCGGTGGTGCTTGTGTTACAGTTCTGATAGTTGAAAGTTATCTAACACTGAAATTAAATTATGAAATAACACATTCGTAATCTTGTCTATTTAATATTTAAAAGTTTTCTAGAGTTTTATTTTATTTATTTATATTTAAATATATATTTTTTAAATTTATGTATTTAAACAACAGGTGTATTACATTTATCTTCCATACAGCAGTAAATAAATGACACTAATTATTACCTGACAAGTTGTGAATTTTGTGGGACATATTTCTTATGGTATGGGCTGTACAAGGATAATACTACAAAATATATGTTTTACACTAAGAAACTTATGAATATATTGTATGATAATTCACTTTAGGGTTTGCAACCCCTCCCCCCCCCCTTAAACCTTCTCATTTGGGGGGCAGGCCCGGCAGTCAAGATGGCCGGATGTGCTTATTTATAGCTCCTGCACACACTGACCTAATTTTGCAGTTTTATGCTATAATTGAGCTGCATGTTACACTTGGTGAGCTATAGATTGATGTTTTATGGTGCAGACCAACTAGAAACTACCCGCCGTACTGATATACCAATGTTTTTCACAGTCCGACCATGAGGCCTATCTTGCTCGGCAGCCTGGCGTCTAGGGGAAGCGTCCGAAACCCTGATGCAGGACTCGCTGTGCACAGAGACTCTCCTGCTGCCCCGCTGCCCCCCCCCATCTGGACCGGTGGGGGTCATCCCAGTCCCTGCTGGGGAAAAACACCTTTGTACAGCCACGGAATCTCCTGCCAAGTAGCAGAATACCCGCGGTGAACCTTATATGGCTGACGCATCACAACCTCAACAGTTACAGGAGGGCTCCGATGTCTCCACCTGGAGAGAGCACTTTGAGGCTCAGTTTAATCTGCTCTGCAAGGAATTCTGGAGCCTCATCTCTCACAGACCCTGCCCAGAGGGGCCTCCGAGTTCCGGTGCATTTTCAAGCTCATGACCCTATCGGGTTGATCAGGAGGACCCTTAAAAATACAGTAGCGGCTCCATACAAGGCCTGAGCACGGGAGGGCGAAGAAAACCGGTAGAGCAGTCTCATCCTGGATCAATAGCACATTACCCAGATAGCTTTACAGGACTGTTGTGCAGAAAGTGTGGAGACGGGTCCCATATTGTGGCCTACTTGTGGCATAGGATAAGCTATGCGGCAATAAAAGTAGAGACTGTGCCTCACTCTAGACACCAGCTCATTTGTATGGTGCACCTCCTTTCTTTTTACAAGGTGAAAAGTACCCAGTGGCACTAAAGCTTTACCAATTTGTTGAAATTATCGATTTGCTTGTTTTATACTTGTCTGTTTGCATTAGCATGCTACTACTCATGGGCATAGTGCCCTTAAACTAATTCAGTTTATGCAACCAGTGCTTTTACTACACATTATAGCCTGTTAACCTTCAATGATCCAGCACTAGCACTGCATCTTTCTAGCTTGATAAATTAACATAAAATGTGCAGACTAAGCTCTATTGTTCTGTTTTCTCACTACATGTTTATAATAATTTATGTTGTTTAACAGTATGAAAGGCTGTCATGCACGATAAAAATAAAGAATAATAATAAAAAAAAATTCTCTGCACTCTACTATAAAAGGTCCATTTATGGTAAGTAGTACCAGTGCTGGACTGAGAAACAAAATAGTCTCTGGCATTTTTGATTCACAGCAGTCCACTGAGAAGGTAGTGGGGCCATCACCAATGACAAGCATGCTCCCTCTCAAAGTGAGCATGTTGGTTTAATGCTCTTTCAGGGCAGCACATGCGCAGAGTCCTGCTGAAGAGCTCTTGAATGAGAAAATGGCCCTGTTTGTTCTGCGCAGTGCAAGCAAATGAATTACCATGCTTGCGCTGTGTTTACGTGTGACTTGTCTCTGGTGTCTCCATAAGTGGGATACGAGAGGACAAAAGGGCCAAGAAAGTGTATTGTGCATGTGTTTGGAGCCTGCTTGTGGGTCTCTGTGTGTGTAGAGTGAGCTTGTAGTGGTGTGATGTTTTGTGTAAAAAGGTCCGTTTCAGTTGTGTTCTATACAAAAAATAGGTGGGACTTAAAAATATATATACCTCTCCCTGTTTAAATCTACAAGTTATGCGAAAAACAGAGAAGGAACAAAAAAAGTGCAGATAAATCTTATAAATTAGTAAATGTACAGATTCTTTGTATAGTACACTCACAAAGGTAGCGCCATAATGATACTTGGCTCTGGTCCTTAGCTAGATCCACCTCCTTATTTTATGTTGATACCAGATATACACTCCTTGGTGCAGAAGTAGGATAGATCCACACAGGTTTCCAAAAGAAAATAAAAAAAATAAAAATATATATATATATCTAGATAGATAGATTTATTCCAATATTTAAAACAAATGAGCAAACATAAAACAGTGAATTGAGAAATAAAAGTCCTTATGGATAGTCCAGTATACCAAAACGCGTTTCGCCTGATCTAGGCTTCCTCAGTTGGTGTGTAAATATCTCTCTGTGTCTGCTGCGTCTTATATACGACCCAAAATTGATTATCCTGTCTTTTTCCTCTGTATCCACTTCCGAAGAAGAAGATAATTTGTCTGGCTCTAATACAGGAGCCGCATCTTCTGGTGGGGTTTCTTTCTGGCTTTTTTTGGAACATTGTTATCGGAAGTTGCTGCCATTCTTTCTTCAGGGTTTCTAGGAGATTTTTTAGATGGCTGGAGCAGTGTACCGAAGCCATTGTTAAATTTTAATGCCCGAATCATGTGAGGATCCCATGACTCAACCATCGTTTGCACATTCCTTGCTGTCCTCAAGATCTCAGACAAACATTCCAATGTCAGGCCCTGTTCTTCCTCTGCATCTGTCTCCAATTCTGCTTCCTCATCCTCTTCGCCAGCAGACTTCGTCAACTTCTCCAGAGCATTCGTCAGAGGTTTAAAGTGGGCGATGTCATCAAAATCTCAGTAATGTTGTCAAAATCTTCGGCACCAAGTAATTTAGCCAGTCTGGGGGTTTGGGGTGTAAAATAGTGAGATATTTAGCTTTTTCTTCTGTTAGAATTCATTCCTCTAGACCTTTTTCAAAATAGTTTTGAATTTTTTCATTTGTTTCCTCAATATGATTTGATGACAGTTTCCTATATGTGCTCTCGTCTAGAAGAATCCTTTCAGCTTCCTTGATTAAATTTTCTTTTTTAAGAACAACAATACCTCCACCCTTATCAGCAGGTTTTATAAGTAGGGCATCATTATTTCTCATACCCTGTAATGTTTTCTTTTCTTATTAAGATAAATATCTCTGAAAAAAAAAGTTTTTCTATTTTATCAGCCTCTTTCATGACCATTGTTTCGAATGTTCTTATTTAATTCGAAATCATATTTTTTTGAATTTTTTTTTATTTTTCTTTTAAATTTGTTTGAGTGAATTTTATTGGATATTTTACTTTGATATCCTCCTTTTTGTTATAGAAAAATTTCTTTAGACATAGTCAGGGGCGGACTGAGAACCCTCAGGGCCCCCAGGCAAAATAAATCAAGGGCCCCCTTACAGGCCCCACCCATACTCCGCAGCAAGCGCCACCCATGTCCCGCCTCCATGCACCGCCTCCAGCCACACCCTACACAATCTTTAGACACAAGGAACTAAAGTGCAATAATCCCTTCGAGGCCCCAGTAGAGACTACAATTGAGGGCTAATGGGCCATGGAGGGGGGTCTTTCTAGCAGAGGCTATCTCAGTGTCCTATAGAGAGTGTGTTAGAAAGAATCCCCTCCAGGCTCTATTAGAGACTACAATGGAGTCTAATAGGCTTGGAAGGGGGTCTTTCTAACAGAGGCCATCTCAGTGTCCCTGCTGGAAACAGTCGCCTCCAGGCCCCAGTAGAAACTACAATTGAGGGCTAATGGGCCATGGAGGGGGGGAGCATTGTAGCAGAGGCTATCTCAGTGTCCTTTAGAGAGTGTGTTAGAAAGAATTTCCTCCAGGTACCATTAGAGACTACAATGGAGTCCCCTAATGGGGCCTGGAGGGGGGTCTCTCCAACACTCTGGTTCCTATTCACAATATAGCAACACAACATAGCTCGCTGATACCTAGGCCAAGTTAGCTCCTCTTACCTTAATTACTGTTGCTGGCTGGCAGTCTGTGGGCTTGCTGGAAGGCTGTGGGCTTACTGGCTGCGGCTGGCAGGCTGTGGGCTTGCTGGCAGGCTGTGGGCTTGCTGGCTACTGCCGGCAGGCTGTTGGCTTGCTGGCTGCGGCTGGCAGGCTGTTGGCTTGCTGGCTGTGGCTTGCTGGCTGCGGTTGGCAGGCTGTGGGCTTGCTGGCTGTAAGCCTAACTGGTGGCCTGTGGGCTGGCTGGCCAGCCTGTGGGCTGGCTGGCCGGCCTGTGGGCTGGCTGGCTGGCCGGCCTGTGGGCTGGCTGGCTTGCTGGCTACTGGGGCACTTGTAGATTATTTAAAGAAATAATCCATGCACAATAACCACTACTGCTCTGTGTAGTCGTTATGGTGCCAGGAGGGCCGGACCCCCCTTTCAGAGTAAGTAGTCAAACCGTTTAAGAACAGTTTGACAACTTACCTGGGGTCTGCTGGGATATGAGGCTGTAGTAGGGTATAGGAGCAGTGGTGCAATGTGTAAGGGGTGCAGTGTGTGTGAAAGGTTCAGTGTGTGTGAGGGGGTGTAGTGTGTGAATGTGTAGGGTGTGTGGGGCAATGTGTGTATGAGGGGGCTGTGTATGTGTGTGGCAATGTTAGTATGGGGGCTGTGTGTGTATGGGTTGGCAGTGTATGTGTGTGTGTGTGTGTGAGGCAATGTGTGTAAATGTGTATGGTGTGTGTGGGTGTATGGTGGGCAGTGTGTGAATGTGTATGGTGTGTGGGGGCAGTGTGTTTATGGGGCTAGAGTTCACTCTCACCACTGCGACCACCAGGAGCCGTAACGTTGCCGTGGTAACCGCGGCAACGATCTGTGCTCGCGTAAGAAGGACCAAGAGGAGCTGCAGGCTGAGCTCCCGGGTCCTCTCTTCCTCCCTCCCCTGCCGGCTGCCCGCACGGTGCCTGCGGACAGGGGAGGGGGCAATTGCCCTCCTCTTACTCCCCCCGCCCCCTCTTCTTACTCCCCCCTCACTCTCTTCTTACCCCCTTCTTACTCTCCCCCTCCCCCTCTTCTTACTCCCACCTCTTCTTACTCCTCCCTCTTCTTACTCCCCTCCCCCCTCTTCTTAACCCCATCCCCCTCTTCTTACCCCCCTCCCCCCTCTTCTTACCCCCTCCCCCCCTTCTTACCCCTTCCCCCCTCTTCTTACCCCCCTCCCCCTCTTCTTACTCCCACCTCTTCTTACTCCTCCCTCTTCTTACCCCCCTCCCCCTCTTCTTACTCCCCCTTCCTCTTTTTACTCCCCCTTCCCCCTCTTCTTACTCCCCCCTCCCTCTCTTCTTACCCCTACTTCCTCTCTCTTCTTACCCCCTCCCTCTCTTCTCCTAACCCCCCCTCTCTCTTCTTACCCCCCTCCCTCTCTCTTCCTACCCCCCTCCCTCTCTCTTCTTACCCCCCCTTCCTCTCTCTTCTTACCCCCCTCCCTTTCTCTTCTTACCCCCCTCCCTTTCTCTTCTTATCCCCCCTCCCTCTCTCTTCTTACCCCCCTCCCTCTTCTTACCCCCTCCCTCTCTCTTCTTACCCCCTCCCTCTTTCTTCTTACCCCCTCCCTCTTTCTTCTTACCCCCTCCCTCTTTCTTCTTACCCACCCCCTCCCTCTTTCTTCTTACCCCCCTCCCCTCCCTCTCTGTTCATTTCCCCCCTCCCTCTCTGTTCATTCCCCCCTCCCTCTCTGTTCATTCCCCCCTCTCTGTTCATTCCCCCCTCTCTGTTCATTTCCCCCCACTCCCTCCCTCTCTGTTCCTCCCCCCCCTCCCTCTCTGTTCATTTCCCCCCCACTCCCTCCCTCTCTGTTCATTTCCCCCCACACCCTCCCTCTCTGTTCTTACCCACCCCCTCCCCTGTAGCGTGGCTGAGCTGCTGTCCGGTCCGTGGTGCCCGGCCGGAGTGATAGGAAAGTGCACACTGAGTGTGCACCTTCCTGTCAATCCGGCCGGGTACAGGAAACAGAAACTCCTGTTCCGCGCGGAACAGGAGTTTCTGTTTCCTGTACCTGGCTGGACTGACAGGAAGGTGCACATTGAGCACTTTCCTATCACTCCGGCCGGCACCGCGGACCGGACAGCAGCTCGGCCACGCTACAGGGGAGGGGAGGTGAGAAGCTGCAGCCGCCTGAGCGCTCTTAAGAGAGCGCTCAGGCGGCTGCAGCATTTAAAGGGGTGGCCGGGCCCCCTGATGGCGGGCCCCCCTCCCGGCCGGGCCCTCAGACCCTGTCCGAAGTGCCCGACCGGTCAGTCCGCCCCTGGACATATTTGTCTTATAAAGCGATTAACATCTATATAAAAATTAAACTTATTAAAATCGGTGGTGGGAGACGGTTGTAGCACGCAAACCGAAGACTATTACTGAACTGGAGGCCATTGCTCAGGATTCCCCAGAAACTGGTACAGTTGAATTTGGGGAAACCACTCAAAGCATGCATTGTGTTGAGCTATTTCAATTGCCTTTGTTCGATTTGTTCATTGCAAACAGCTGAAAGTTTGTACATTTTGACAATAAAGCTTATTTTCAGTGGTGGTTGAATAATTTTGGTTACAACTGATATATAAGGCAAGGTACCATACAAAAAGTATTTTCTTTTCAAGTGCTATATAATTAATGATTTGAGTGATGCCTTTAGGTGCATTAGGTGCCATCCTGTCTCTGAAAAGCTAATGTGTATGTCATTCTCTCATTTGAGCTTGTAGGGTGGGGGTTTTGATATGTGGGTAGAGAGATGTCCAGTTTATCTTCCCCTGTGATGTGGCTGACAAACTGCAAGATGTTTGCTCTATATGTTAACTGATTATAATCACATCTGTCTACAAAGGGTAAGTGCTATTCCATCTGGAAGGCATGAAAGGGCCTAAACTCAAAGTTATGTCATTGAGTAAATGGAACTGTAAGGAGATGGTTTTTGAGCAAGACACCCAAACCTTGGAAGGAGAAAATCCACAATTTAGAGATTATTTTAGATTGAACCACACTGTAGACTACCATTGTTTATCACTCATTACTATATTTTTCTTCCTTACAGCTTTGAGAGCTTGAGATGAAAATAAGATTTAATAAATCGTATAAGTGAAATAAGTCAGATATCCAATTGTCCCATTTTATATAGTACCTACATCAGGGCTTAAAATTTGAAGTCCCATTCTACTAGCCAGGCCCTAAAAGTTAGTTAGTTGCCACTACAAGCTCCGTGGGTGGAGTTTTACATGCAAGGGTTAATGTTTCACTTGACAATGGCTAGTGGCGAGTGGAAATTGTGAGCCCTGCCGATATTGTGATGATAGCTACCCGTGTCAGTTTGTACCTGTCTCACAAAGTTCGATTGTTTTCATAGTATTTTTTATATGATGTGTGTTTCGGTTTCTTCTGCTATGAATGTTATATTTTACCTTAACTGACCTGTTACACTTACCATCAAATCAATATTTCATTGACGTTGCTTAGTAAAATTAATAACTTTATTTTTTCTTCTTCAGACAAACACTCTAAATTGTTGGAATCCAAATGATCCCTATGGAAATTAGAACTGATTACATTTCACTTGAAGCCTTCAAAATTTACTTCCTAGAATTGAAGTTTGCCATTTTCCACTCTTAATAATTATTGTTATGACAACCGATCTTTTATAATAATATGATAAATGGTGTTTAGTTAAGGATGACCAAGTATGCAATTCTAATTTTCTATTTAACATTTTTTAATATTAGACAAATATGGGAATGAGATTGGTTTCATGGTTCTACACAGAAAAGAAAAGTAAACCTTATTTATTAGAATATATTGCTCTATTTATTTTGTAGTGCGAGACAGACACCTAATAAATTGTACCTGTTACAATATAACAAAGAATCAAGTAAAAACTAAAAATCAGAATTCAAATTCTATTTAAACACTGTGATCTAGTTGTCCCATGTGTCTTGAGGATTAATATTCAGATCTGGAGATTGGCTCAATGGTAACAGGTTTTCCTAAAGGATTAGTGGATCCTCAATATATGAGAAGGGGATAAGGTCACTCTTCTATGTTAAACTATACTCAGCCTGCCTGGAACTGTCCCAGTTTTGCCGGGATAGTATTGCACTAAGGTATACTGTTCCATTAAAGAAGGCTACCAGAAGTCTCCCACATTTTGAAGTCTGCCCTTGTGTTCCACTCTAAAACTGACATGTAGTGGAGATTTCAGAACGCACAACAAGGCTTCCTGGAATGAAGCAATAGACAGGGTAGAAGGACACATTAAAAGTACTCAATGCATCATCTACTCTGAGTGGGCTAGCCAGAGAGGCCAGCCCACCCACTTTATAGGCATATCCATCCCTTTTATGGGCATTCCCATGCCTAATTGCTGTTCACTTTCTGCCCGCCAACCTCGTCCTGGGTCAAGATGACCAATAGTTCGTATCTATTTTGATCATTGAGAGGCTTATGTATTTGTGGAAAAAATATATTCTTTAATGCTTATGGTGGTGTCTCAGGGTGGTGAGCTAATTGCAAAAGTTGAAGGATCAAATGTTTAATCTCTATCCTTGTCTTGAGGTCAATTACGAGTCTAACTGAAGCAGAACATAATCTCTTTCAAAGACTATGCTAGCAGCTAGCCAAGTGTTTTTACTTTTACTTCTCTAATGTACAAAGTCTAAATTGTAAAAGAAAATATTTAAAATAAACTGATGGATAATTGAGAGTTTTATTCCTTCGAGATGTATGATGCACTCAAATACATTGCAGATTACTGTGAGCTTCATTGTTGTGGAGCTTTTGATACACTCATACACACAGAGCAGTATTAAGGCTGTTATGTGGTAGCAGAATCTTGTGTGTGTAAGGTAGTCAGAGTGTGGTTGTGTGTTGTGTGTGTAAATTCCTATATCCTGAGCTGTTGATATCCTTTGAGTTCTGGCCTGGGAGATACAGAGTTACTGTCCACCAAGGCAATGGCTCAAACTTCATGCTGGTAATAGGTTCAATTTTAAAATCTTTTCTCAAGCTGAAACAAAAGTTAATTAGAATATCAGTTTCATTCAGTTGAGATTACTTATCACACAATATATCCCATAGCACTCCTTTAAGCAAAGAAATATAGACAAGATCTTCAATAATATCTATGCCTCTTAATCTCACAGTCTATTACGATAACTAGTTAAATACTTTAATGTATTTAGTTAAATGATCGAGACATTTCACTTCTTCTTGAAGTGACTTTAAATAGCTGATATCAGTCCATAAAGCTTTTGAATTTTTTTTTTTTAACATTAGTTATTCCTGAACAACCACATTGCCCTCATATAACATTTATCTTTTTCCTGTTAAATCATTTAAACATATTCATTACACTTTTGCTTTATATCAAAACTATATATCATAGCTTAAATATCATTTTAATGGATTTTAGAATTTTTTAAGAAAATTATATCAACATTTTGTAAACCCTTCAGGCCACATGTGTATTAAGCTAAATTCAGTTGCATATTTATATACCTATGAAGTTGTTTAAAGTGGCTTTGTCATCAAAATATGACAGATCTGCTTTGCATAAAAAAAAGAAACATTTGATCTCTTTATTGCGCTAGCCAAATGGCTTAATTCCATGTGGTATTGCAACCGAGGCATTGTGTGTGCAGTATCATCCAACCATTCATTAGTAAAAGAACAGACTGGTACAATGTTCCAAAAATGTACTGGCATTTTGATTTTTAAACCAATTTTCAAGTTCATAATTTGCTTATTCAGTAAATTGGGAATAGTGGATAAGTGACAGAGGAACTGGTAATTTCTAGCAAAATTACCAAGCTTGAAAAATAAAAGTTTTTTTATGTATTTATTTTTTTACATCTATAGTAATTACCCCAAATGTGCAATGCTCGTGTCAGTTCTATGCAATACCCAGTTTAGTAAATGACTTAACAAAGAACATTTTAAAAACATTAATTGAGAGAAAATTTGGACATTATTTGACGGTTTAATAAATTCTCCAAAAATGTTTAAATTTACAGCAAAAATGTATCTTCACTTTTGTTTCTGTAAATATATATTTCCTGAATAATATAAAAGCAGCACAAATCAATGCGGATACATTCCATTTTATAGAATACATTCAAACTGTCCCAGATGTAGCAGAACTTTTCTAAATTTGGGTCCATGTCCCCTCCATCTCAGGGAAACATCTCTTACTGCAGGGTGAGCATACCATACAGACAGGGCCGGCCCAAGACATTGTGCTGCCTGGGTCCAAGGATGCCCCCTCCCCCCCCCAAAAAAAAACACTTATATATGCTTCTGCAATCGTAGTATATCTATGTAGGTGTGCTGGGGATGAAGTGTGTGTCTGTGTGTGTGCTGGGAGTGATGTGTGTTCCTGTGTGTGTACTGGGGATGTAGTATATGTCTGTGTGTTCTGTAGATGTAGAGTGTGTCTGTGTGTGCACTGCCAATACACTTACCTATACACTTTGTCTGTGTATATGCATGTGTGTCAGTGTTTGTATATGTGTGTCTGTATCTGTATGTGTGGCAGTATTTGTGTCTGTGTGTCTGTATATCTCCATGTGCATCAGTATGTCTGTGCAATTGTATGTTTGTCTGTATATCTGCATGTGTGTCAGTATATGTATAAAAAACTGACACACATGCAGATACTGACACATACAGATGTACAGATACACTGATACGCCTGCAGATACACAGGCATACAGACATACACACAGACACATACAGACACTGACACATATAGATGCACACACTGCCACACATGCAGATATACAGACATACAGACTACACACACAGATACACATTACACACATACATTATATACAAGCTACACACACTACACACATACAGACACAGACACACACACTACACACAGATACACACACTACTCATAAAAAAGATACACACACAACACACACAAACAGATACACACATTACACACATACAGATACACACACTGCACATTCACAGACCCACACTCTACACACACATATACACACATACAAACACACAGATACACACACACAATGCACACATACAAACAGATACACATACACAGATACACACACAAACACACACTACACACATACAAACACACTACATACAGATATACACAATACACACACACAGATACACATACTGCACAAATACAGATACACACACACTACACACAGATACACACACTACACACAGACACACATTACACACATACAAACACACAAATACACACACATTACACACATACAAACAGATACACACACAGAGACACAGCTACACGCATATACAAACACACATTGAAAAAATTAAGCCATCCAGCAGGTTCTGACCTTCTGCTGGCTGTGACTGGTGGGAGTTGGGGGCATGCTCTCCCGATCCGGCCCCATCCTCGCGTCTCCCTTCTTCTCCTCCCGTGCAGCTGTGTGAGTGAGCTGGGAGGAAGTGATACGCTGTCACTTCCTCGCAGCTCTCAGCGCAGAATAGGGGCCCAGTCGCACTGTTAAAGCGCCACAGCGCACAACTGGGTCCCTCATTGCATATGTCCATCGATGGACCCTCACACAGGTTCCCAACCCATAGATTATGACAGAGGCGGCATTTTGCCGCCCCTCTCACAGTGCCGCCTGAAGCCGTGGCTCCAGCACGGTCTATGGATGGGCCAAGCCTGCATACAGATGAACTTGTGTTGCTCAAAGCAAACTAATGTAACTGCTTAAGAACACTTCAACAGCATGCTATGTATAAGCCCACCTGAATCGGGCTGCAGGTCAGCTTTGCAAATCCCCTTTCTGACCTATTCACATGAATTGTAAATATGAAACTACGTAAACTTCTGAAGTACACAATTATACGAAAAATCATAGAATGATATTCACACCAGAGCCAACATAAAGAGGAAAATAGTATGATGTGTTTTAAAACATTTATTTTAAAAAACATTTTCAAGAAGAGTAACAAGAAAATGTAGGGTGTCACATTATGCACATCATACTCATAGTTGAAGAAATAATATGCAACGTATTGGTGTACTCAGTTCAGGACATTCCATATATTGCTAAACACAAAAGTGATTGTGCAGAATCTCTACGGAGAACACAAAGAACTCAAAACTTCACAGAGGTGTCAGCCCACATTAAAATAATGAGCGATACGATTATGGTAAAATGGGAGAAAAGGAGCGGAGCCTAATAATGAGTTTAGTTTTATGTAATGCCTATAGAATGTACGCTGAATGTGTATGTATATTATTAAAACAGCAACCGCTCCCAAATTAGGCACTAGTCAGTAAAGATGGTCAAGTAGTCACTGTCAGTAATATGCTAGATTAGACATGGATATTTTTGCTACACGGTTTATATTTTATTGCCCTCTTTTTCTTCTTATTGGCATTTGTCCCAGAGCAGCTTGATGGAAAAGAGGTAAAGTTTGAAACATTATAGCTAAACACTTTCATACTGTATCGCAGCATGAGGCTCATTGCTGTAGGGGTAATGTAGAAAGCCAAGAGATTTGTAAAACTGTATAACAGATAAACACATAACTCTTTATATACTTGATATACCTATCGGGCTGAGTAGAATGCCAGTACTTTGGGCCACAACACGAAATCCCTAAAGCTCCTGACCCTACTTTGACAAAGTCCACCAAAAATACTCATTCCACATTCCCATGAACGTTAATATATGCCTGTCTAATCTAGCATATCACTGACAGTGGCTTCTTGACCATCTTTACCGATTAGTGCCTAATTTAGGGGCGTTTGTTGTTTTTAACAATATATTACATATTTAGCATACATTCTATGGGCATTACATAATAGGATACGCCTAAAACCCTTGTTAGGATCCCCTCCTTTTCATGTATCATTATCTTATCAGTCTTTAATTTAATGTTGGTTGACACCTCTCTGAAGGTTCACGTTTGCTGTGTTCTCACTTTTTTTTTTAGTAATATGTGGAATGTCATTATCTAAGTATACCAATATGTTCTCTATCATTTCGTCAAGGATTTGTGTACGATAAAGAGACAGCTCCCTTTTTTCAGTTACTCTTTTTGAAGCAGTTTTTTTGAAATACGCATTTTGGAACATACGTTATTTTCCTCTATTTTTAATGGTTCTGCGGTGAATACCATCCTACACTTTTTTGTATAATTGTGTATCTAAAAGCAAAACAGTTAAACCCTATTTTCACACCGGAACTCATCTAAAACGGTTTGTACCATGCTGCGAAAATCACAATGAGAAGAAAAAAAAATCTGAATTTTGTACTTGCTGTAACAAAATATCTGCTGTTTATTATTTTGGCAGGACACATGCAATGGCTCATATTTACAAACAGATTGCTTTATGATATGCTCAGTGCTGAAATAACTTAGACAGAGAAACTATGGGTGGGAGGTGCAGGTGCGAGCCTTGAGAATTTGGGAGCTCCTCTTACTTCTTTGGGTCTATTAGTTGACATTTAGGAGACAGAAGCAAACATGTTTTCTTTATTTTTGTTTGCTTTATTAATCTATAAACTGTTATTCTGCTGCAGTATTAATACATCTGGATGCTGACAGATGGTGGATTCTTCTCAACCACTTTGGCAATTTTACATAATGTTTAATTGTTTAAAAAACAATAATATTTGCAGACGTGCAGCTGGGGTGTAGCCATTCATGCAAAAGGATAAAAAAAAAAAACAAAGAAAATATATATCTATCTAATCTATTATTCTAAAATGAAGGTTTTTTTTGTGTTGTCAATGGTATAACATTAGATACGGAATACTGCACCCTCATTAATTCTATGCTATCGATTTACTAACTGACTGAAGGAAGTTCCCATTGAAATTAGAAAACAGTGGTCACTTCTCATATGATCTGTGAATAAAATCAGTATTTAGTGGCTGCCCTCTAACCGTCAATCATCCTTTTATCCTTCAAATAACTTTTTGGGTTTTTTTTGTTGTTGCCATGGACAGAACTTACATAACAGCTCATTCATTGGGCATTTTATTTGCTTCATGATTCGACAGTATGCAGTTTTGGAGTTCAGTTTTTTGGGCAAGTTGCTGATTACTTAAAATTCACTGAATCATTTTTGGAGGAAACCGAATGCGCAAGTCTAGCTCATAGTAGCACCTTTGACCTGGAGGGAGAATGACATGGATGTAGTAGTGTTAAAAGGTGGAAAAACAAGCAGTTTAGTTTTAGAGAGAGTGAGTTTAAGGACTTGAGCTGTCTTTCAATAACAAATGGAAGTAAGTCAGCTTGTGACATGATTCAAGAGGTGATAAGAGTGATCTGAGGTAGACAGGTACATCTTCATGTCATCAGCTTTAAATTGATACTGGAAACAAAATTAACTGATTAGTTTACCAATGAAGGCAGCTTACATTGAGAAGGGCGCTGAGAACCAAACGAATATGGGCAAAAACAGAACCTTGGGGCATGCTGACAGAGACGAGTTGTGGAATAGAGGATGTGCTGGAAAATGGGACTCGGAAAGAAAGGTTGAAGGAGAACAATGAAGGAACATAGAACTTCTGATTGGAGTTAAGAAGAGTGAGAAGTAGACGATGGATGACAGTCTGAAAGCTAAACCGAACTAGGTAAGCAAAGATTTAAATTCAAGAATGGAATACACAGCAATCTCAAGAATCTTGGAGTAGGTTGGAAATGGGGTTGCAAGTTGGATGAATAGATTGAGATGAGTTTGGACTTTTTTCAATAACTTGAATAGAGTAAAAAGAAAACAGTTTAACAAAGAACAAATAAGTTTCAGTTAATCAGGCTAGTGATAGGAGTAATACAATAGGTTTAAGCTTTGTCCTGAATTATAACATTGTATTAGCACTAATTTCCTCTACTTACAAGTGTTGTCTTAAATTATATCACAAGAAAAGCCACTTGACACATGACCAAGTCAGAATTTAGTGAATAGGTATCGTTCTGTATCTCAATAAAGAAGTTTATTCATTGCATGAGAGCCAGGATATTTTATTTTGAATGAAAACAGCACTTCTTATTTTTTTCCTGTTAAATTTTATATTGTTGTAAGAAATTGCATGGATTTGACAAATAGGTTGGATTATTCAGCCCAATACATAGTCGTGTTTATTTAATTTTACTATCTTGATTATTGTGTTTAAACAGATCTACCACTATATTTTTAAAAAGCAATCTTAGAATGTTTTTTGAACTATAAATGGAAAAATAAATGTACTCTTTGTGACAAAATCAAAGTCCTACATTGCATGCAAACCACAAAGGATATTACTAATTATTTATAAAACAAAGAACTTATACTATACAACACACCCCTTTTACCATCATTGCAACCTCAAAAGAAAAATAAGTGGTTACTAAGTACCAGCTCTTATTCCAAATGGAAATGAATAATCACATCATGAAATTCCCAAAGCCATGGTAGACATTTCTCAGTGGTTTCTCCAAAACCCATGAAAGTTGACTTGTCATCATCATTCCTCTATTTATTCACATTATACAGTTCAGTATAGTTCAAGCTGGTGGTGGAAAAAAAAAATCAATACATCTATTTCAGGAGAATCTTTTTTTCTGGTGAAATCCTGATGACGTCAAGTGACAAAGTAGTTAGTTTATACTATCATAAGCTTTGTTATCCTAATTTACCCTTATATAAGGGCAGATTTTATAGATAATGTTGCTGTTTGGCTAAACAATACAATATGTTTTAGTTTGGAACCTAGGAGATAAAATCATGAACTTTGTTATAGTATTCACTGTCTAGAAAGGTGATTTTGTAATTGTCTTTACTGAAATTGAAAAAAATATATCTGTACTCTCAGAAACTGCTCATTTATGTTACCATTTTAATGTGACTCTTGGCTCCATTTTGTCGTTTTTCATGCTCCATCCTATGTTGGCTAGTAAATTGATCAACTGTTGTTGGTGGAAACTAAAGAAAACACTTGTTTTAAAGGTTGAAGTTGATGGTCTTGGGTCTTTCTTTCAACCTAGACTATTATGTAACTACAAGTCTGTTGTGGTGAAGGTGTCCAAAAGAACATCTTGTAACATTATCGTTCGATTTGTTCAGTGTTTTTGCTATTTGGTCATATAAGTAATACATTTTAAAGACTTATTGTTTTCCACCACAGTTTTCAGGTTCTCTTGTATTTCATTGTATCACTATAGCTATCACGGTTCTCACCGTGTTACACAGACAGGCAGATGTGGTCATCCTACAAGTGCCAAACAGGGGATTTGACACTGGGTCCTTCATGTGCTGGGCCTGCTATACTGCCTGTAAGCCACAGCAGATTCTGTTATTTTGAGTAATTCTATCCTTGTTACACCTGTCTATGTCTGCAGCACTGGGGACTGGACTACTTCTGAGGCTATTACCTGTGCTTCACCTGAGACAAATCGCTCATCAACTGGGTATTTAAGCACTGCCTCGCCCTAGGAACTTTGTCAGTTCTTTGATCATGGTGTATGTGTTCAGTTCCTGTTTTCTAGTCTCCTGAACTTGTATTCTATATTGACCCTGGCTTCTGACTTTGGCTACACTTCGTTTATCCTGACCTCTGGGATCCCTTGACTTTGGCTACACTTCAGTTATCCTGACCTCTGCCATCCTTTGACTTCGGCTATCCTTTGACTATCCTGCTGTTTGTGACCTTGTCGGTACTGCTTTGGAATACCTTTCCTGCACTGCCCCTGTGCACAGATTCACAGTCCAGGTGGCGTCTTACCTGGTCACCTTGGACTGCAAGGGTGAGCAAACATATCTGAGCTACAGACTCCCACCTCAGGTAAGACCCTAACAATATAATTTTACGTGTTTAATCCAGAGCACAATTAAGGTTCTTCTCGTTCTCTGCATATACCACCTTACTGCAGGTTTTAGTCATATGGTCAGTCCTTTTCTATGGAGTTGTTTAGAGCTCCAAAATCTTAATGGACTAAAGAGCTACCAGCTTTGTCACTCCCTCATATTCCCATATGTTATCTTACAATGACAAGTATTTATTTGTCTGACAGTATCCTGGAGACTTGCCTACCTGATTCCTCAATAGGATTGGGTAATTTGGGATGAGTAATTTTCTGTAGGATTCCAACTAGTTACATCTTATAGGAATTCTCTTTCATCGACCCCTGGATGGCAAGAGGTTACCCTGGTGTAACCTATTTTCATTCCTGTTTCCAAACCTCACAACAAAAAAATAACCACCCTTCTTCATGCCTTGTTTTGACTGTCAAATTACTAAACATGCATATTTTTCTGTGAAATCCCTCAGAGATCAGATTTAACTATGCTTTTGGACGAAGCAATGTAGCATAGAACACTTAGATAAGTTTACCCCATTGTGTCATCAACTTGTTGAATGGATTCAACTATTTGTACATCAGAGTGGCAGCGATGGGAGAGATGGATGTATAGGAAGACTTTACGCTTATGATTGCTACAATATGATCAATATTATAAGTGATTTTGGGGTGTTCCTATCACAGATTAGATTAGGTTTGCTTGAAGAAATAAACTGAGGGAAGGATCCCCTATAAATCATACAAATAAAGGTTATCCCACACACGTGTCCGCTTCGCTCCCTCTCTACGTAATGCAGCAGGATGTGGGTTTAGAAAATAACCCAAAAGGTTCTGGCAAAGCATCATGGAAACTGTAGTCCTTCCACATCTGGAGAGCTACTTGCTGCCTAACCTTGATGTGTTCGTTTGTACTTTGAAACATATTATCGCAGTGCATAAAAGAATAACTGATGTTGGCATTGCACAAATAAAACTTATATAAGCTTTATTGTAACATGAACTAATTCAGCAACAATGTAGTAATGATAAAAATTAAACCAGATAATGATTTTTTTTTTTATGTAACATTATAGTCTTGTATTTGTCATAAATTGCCTTTAGCTAGTACTTTATTATTTCTCATATACATGGGAGTGTTATTTTACCCCTAATATTCGCATACTTAGGTCGAAAGTCATTTTCTAAAGTGCTCATTAGGGAGAGGGGTGATAATTTTTAATCCCTGAGTAACCATTAACACCGTTAACACTAAATATATAAAACCCAAATGAACATATCATTTAAGCATCCAATCTATTAGCTTAAGTATAATACGTAATTCTAGATGTTGTATGTTTTTATACGAATATAAATTGTTGAAACACGGACTCATTCATATCCTCACTTCTACAAAATACACCCAAGCTTTGTACTCCTGGGAAGGGAGTGAGCTGATATTTTAAAACTGGAATGGTATAAGTCTGAAATAAGATTTGTTTGGGTTTTAGTTTACATGAAGAATATTGAAAATCGCTGTTGCGCTTTTAATTTATTTTTTAAGACATTGTTTAGAAATAATGAATCATTTATCTCTTTGGTGTTTTTCGGTAATAAATAACACCCGTAGTCTCAATTTAAGTTGTGCAATAACACTTGATAATTATTCTGACCTTTAAAATATAACTAAATATTTTATTGCAGTGAGTCTGTTGTCCATTACAATAATGTTTAGCAAGCTTTAAACAAAACAAGAAACACAGAGTTCATATTATTTAACATGGTATAAAAAAAGGATAGCAAAGCCAATTTCTTGGGTGTCTGCTTAAAAACTATCAATTAATCATTAGCTGAAGTGCAAGATGTCACTTAATGTAATACATTGACGAATGTTTCATTTTGATAAATTAGACTTTTCCGATTGTTGAACGCACGGTTATATTTTTGTTAAAAATGTGGTTAGATCAGACATAGTTGGCAAATCTAATGTCGTCAAAGCATTTTACCAAGTGAATGTCTCCCACCTGATTTTTAAACATGTTTCGAACTAATATTAATGCAGAAATTACAAAGAAAAACTTGTTGGTCTACCTGTTAGTAGTGATGTCCCAAACGGTTCGCTGGCGAATAGTTCCTGGCGAACATAGCGTGTTCGCCACGGACGGCGAACATATGCGATGTTCGGTCCGCCCCCTATTCGTCATCATTGAGTAAACTTTGACCCTGTACCTCACACTCAGCAGACACATTCCAGCCAATCAGCAGCAGACCCTCCCTCCCAGACCCTCCCACCTCCTAGAGAGCATACAATTTAGATGAATTCTGAAGCTGCATTCATTTTTTGTTTTTTTTGTGTTTGTGTTTGTGTTTGTGTTTATTATACATTATCCTCCATAGCCAGTAACCTGTGTTTATTATACATTATCCTCCCATAGCCAGTAACCTGTGTTTATTATACATTATCCTCCCATAGCCAGTAACCTGTGTTTATTATACATTATCCCCCCATAACCAGTAACCTGTGTTTATTATACATTATCCTCCCATAGCCAGTAACCTGTGTTTATTATACATTATCCTCCCATAGCCAGTAACCTGTGTTTATTATACATTATCCCCCAATAGCCAGTAACCTGTGTTTATTATACATTATCCTCCCTGTAGCCAGTAACTTGTGTATATTATACATTACCCCCCCATAGCTAGTAACCTGTGTTTATTATACATTATCCTCTCATAGCCAGTAACCTGTGTTTATTATACATTATCCCCCATAGCCAGTAACCTGTGTTTATTATACATTATCCTCCCCATAGCCAGTAACTTGTGTATTTTATACATTACCCCCTCCTATAGCCAGTAACCTGTGTTTATTATACATTATCCTCTCATAGCCAGTAACCTGTGTTTATTATACATTACCCCCCATAGCCAGTAACCTGTGTTTATTATACATTATCCACCCATAGTCAGTAACCTGTGTTTATTATTCATTATCCTCCCATAGCCAGTAACCTGTGCTTATTATACATTATCTCCCCCATAGCCAGTAACCTGTGTTTATTATACATTATCCTCCCATAGCCAGTAACCTGTGTTTATTATACATTATCTCCTGCATAGCCAGTAACCTGTGTTTATTATACATTATCCCCCCACAACCAGTAACCTGTGTTTATTATACATTATCCCCCCACAACCAGTAACCTGTGTTTATTATACATTATCCTCCCATAGCCAGTAACCTGTGTTTATTATACATTATCCCCCCCATAGCCAGTAACCTGTGTTTATTATACATTATCCTCCCATAGCCAGTAACTTGTGTTTATTATACATTATCCCCCCATAGCCAGTAACCTGTGTTTATTATACATTATCCCCCCATAGCCAGTAACCTGTGTTTATTATACATTATCCTCTCATAGCCAGTAACCTGTGTTTATTATACATTACCCCCCATAGCCAGTAACCTGTGTTTATTATACATTATCCACCCATAGTCAGTAACCTGTGTTTATTATACATTATCCTCCCATAGCCAGTAACCTGTGCTTATTATACATTATCTCCCCCATAGCCAGTAACCTGTGTTTATTATACATTATCCTCCCATAGCCAGTAACCTGTGTTTATTATACATTATCTCCTGCATAGCCAGTAACCTGTGTTTATTATACATTATCCCCCCACAACCAGTAACCTGTGTTTATTATACATTATCCCCCCACAACCAGTAACCTGTGTTTATTATACATTATCCTCCCATAGCCAGTAACCTGTGTTTATTATACATTATCCCCCCACAACCAGTAACCTGTGTTTATTATACATTATCCCCCCCATAACCAGTAACCTGTGTTTATTATACATTATCCTCCCCATAGCCAGTAACCTGTGTTTATTATACATTATCCCCCCCATAGCCAGTAACCTGTGTTTATTATACATTATCTCCCCCATAGCCAGTAACCTGTGTTTATTATACATTATCCCCCATAGTCATTTATCGTTGGACCTAGGCAGCATGATGTCTTAGGCCGGCCCAGAGAGTGAGTGAGTGAGTGAGTGAATAATATAATATATATGTTCAGAAACATATTAGTAATGTATGTAAATCGGGTTCATGCAAAGAGGGTGAAAAGGTATTAAAGGAAAACACACGTTTGCATCAAATTTACAAAGCCAAACTTTTAAAAGCTTTCCTCATTTCTTTCTCAGGATGAGGAATATCCATCTGCCCAATCTTTTAATAATATGCACTGGAGTGTCAGTGTTGAAGGAGACCGAAGCTGCCCCTATTCTAAATGAAAGACCCGAGACATGGATACAACCCAATCTTAGGAGTAGAAGATGAATTTAGCCGTAGTCAGAGGGATTCAGTGAGAGTAGTGGTGAAATGTGTGTGGCCAGTGGCGTACACACATTCCATGGGGCCCCGGTGCGAAACTGATCCATGGGCCCCCCCACCCCCCCTCCCCGCCGCCGCCCCGCCCGCCGCCCCGCCCGCCGCCGACCATTCACCCAACAGTACCGCTTTGTGCGAGACAGGCCGATTTTGGATGCTGTCCTGCCAAGCTCTACCTCTGCGCGATTTGGCAGGGGCAAGAGTTGGGAGGTATGTACATATGCATTATATGTCACTATAAGCATGCAGAATGAATAAATGATGCATACATACTCCACCAAAAACAACTTTATTAGGGACATTAACAGTTTGACCAACAATAGTCCAAATAAAGAATAAAGAAAGAAAAGTACATCTTCCAAAAACTTTCCTCATACTTCTTGAACTGAAGACGGACCTACAAAATAAGAAAAGGCAGACACATTTATACAGGAAGTTTAATTTTGGGGTGATAAACTAGTCTCTATGAAGCTTATTTTTATTCAACGATCAATTTAAAAGAGATTTTTATTTACCATCCTTTTTTCCTTTGCCTCTACCGTGACAATTATTGTACAATTGGACCAAGAATAAAAAACCTGCAGAAACAAGAAACAACAATAACTTACCACTTTATTCTAAATATTGCATATCACCGTATATATATTAAACAATTCCTATGTAGTTCAGCCACATAACAGAGGTAACTTACTCAAATCTTCCATAACGAGGAATCTTATTCATGAAACAGGATTGCAAGACAAACAATGGTAACTTCCAACTTGGTTAATTCAAACGTGATGCCTTCCAGCTCTGTAACGTTAAATTCTTCTTTAATTAAACTTTTCAATAAACAAGCACGACACAACGAGAAGACATATATGCAGAAAGTAACTAAAGAACAACCATGCATTAGCACTTTTTAGTAACAATACAGCAAGATAGAAAGAATAAACTGTTAAATCACTTTGTTAGTACAACAATTTAAAACCATGCAAGAAAAGTTAGTATAAACTCAAAACTGAGGGCCGAACGCAAGGGCCGAACGCAAGGGCCGAACACAAGGGCCGAACGCAAGGGCCGAACTGAGGGCCGAACGCAAGGGCCGAACGCAAGGCACAACTGAAAAACTTACCAATCCCATTAAAATGGACGCTGCCGTGCTTTCATTTCAGCAAAGTTGTCCACAATGTTTTCAATGTTAAGTTTTCTAGCTCTCTCATTTTCAATACTTAACAGAGCTAGGCCAGAAAGTCTCTGTTGTGACATTGTGCTTCTCAAGTCGTTTTTTATTAACTTTAATTTTGAAAAGGACCTTTCTGCACTTGCAACTGTAACTGGAATGGTGAGGAATAGTAGCAACGCTATGCACACATCTTGAAGATTGGATGACAATGCACAGTTTTCAACTAATAGAAGGTGAGAAAGGTCCTTTACATTGGAGCATCTCCGAATCTCTTCCTGAAATGTTGAACGGAAGCTCAGAAGCTGTTCTGGGAAAGAAGGTGACATGTCATCTGGGTAGCATTCCTGTAGCTGTGAAGCAGCTTTGAACAAATCACCATCAGTTTCAGAGGCAAGTACTGTAGGCTGAAGTATATTAAATCTCTGCATGACATTGCTCATTCCAGCAAATCGGTTAGACAGCTGGTTGGTCACAATGTCTAAACACCTATAAAACACAGCGGTTTTAAAGCATTGTTCAGGATCCTGCAACCTTTCATCAATTGAAAGTTCATCAAAGTGACGCTTTACTTTTCTTACTCTCTTGTTTTCGAACTGCGTCTGAATACCCCACTTTTCTGCCAGTTCTACCGCTGTTTGTTTTGCTGCATCAAAATTCTCCCTATATTTCGAGATGACTTGAGCTGCCTTTTGTATTAGATGCGCTGCACTGGATAAATCTATATTTTTTGACTGCAGCAATTTAGAGACCACGTTTATGGTGTCCAAAATCTTGCTTTGCAGGACAACGAGAAAAACAAATTGAAAAGATCCTATTTTTGTTCTAATGCGAGCAGCATCATCTCTTTCTTTGGGCTTGGGTGACATCAAGATTATTTTTGTTAAAGCTTGCATAATGTCTACAAAACGAAAGCGAAGAGCAAGCAGTGAATCATGGCGAGATGACCATCGAGTGGGGCAAAGTTTTTTCAATGTAAGTGTGGACTCTGTAGAGAATGATGAAAGAATGTTCCATCTGCGTATGCTTTCACCAAAAAAAATATACAATTCCTGCACCACTTCAAAAAACCTAGAAATTTCTGGTATGTTCCCAACTGCATCCTGAAGTACCAGGTTCAGATTGTGAGCTGCACAATGTACATACAAGGCATTTTTCTCTCTCTGTGCAATTCGAGCCTGCACACCAGAATACACCCCACTCATTGTCGCTGCACCATCATACCCCTGGCCACGACATTTTGATATATTGGGACCGTTGCTCTCTATGCAAGAGACAATGTCATGTTCAAGGCCTGCAGCACTCTGGTCCTCAATGGCATGAAACCCTAGAAAAACCTCTTTGATTGCAACACTAGTTGCTCTCTGGCTTTCATCTCTTTCCACAGAAACATATCTGAATATTTGACTCATTTGCTCAACTTTTGATATGTCCTGTGTGGTATCCATAATAATTGAAAAAAACGGTGTCTCTTTTATTTCCGACAAAATGATGTTCCGCACCTTATTTGAAAGTATTTGTATAATTTCATTTTGTATTCTAGGACGTAAGTATTTTACAGATTTTTGGGGTAACTGGAGGAGTTGCTTCAGAACAGGGTCATACTCCGCGAGCAGCTCTATAATGGAGAGAAAATTCCCATTGTTTACCTCGCCTACTTTTTCTCTATGACCACGGAAGGCAAGATTAGCCATTGACATTGTTAATGTAACATTGACAATTCTATGTAATACTTGTCTCCAATAGTTTTTTTCCTGTCTAATTCGCTTCTCATTTTCCTCATCAATTGTTTTGTTCTTCCTCCACTGTTCATACACTACACAGGCTTCTATATGAGTTTGGGAAGACTCATGAACCTGAATTCTTGCAGAAAGCCTTTGCCATTTCTGGATTCCTTTTGCCCATGCAGGTTCAAATCCTGCCTTTTTACGGTCCCCAAATAGCCAGCATGGTTCACAGTATGCTACATTCAGTTTAGGTGAGTAGCATAGCCACATAACAGGGATCTTAAGGCCTGTTTTTGTAATTCGTTCATAATAGCTTTCAGAAAAGCACCTTCTCTCCTGATCGCGTGGAAAAGGTCCTGGAGGTCGGCACGGGCCATGAGCTATTATAAATCTCTTAATATTTGAATCCATTATTGTGATAGGGTAATGTCCCCTATCAGTAACATGTTTCTCTCCCACAACACTACTTTCTATAGAAGCCTCTGTAGATTTTAACAATTCAAAATCATCACCTGATTTGGTGCTGTCTGATGACTGAACTATTTCTTTTGTTGGTAGACTAGTGCTACTACCTTCATCAGGGTTATCATCGCCCGCTATATCTAAAGAACTGGAGTAAGTGCACTCGCTGATTTCCACCTCTGTGACAGCACTTTCCACAGACATTTCACTTTCAGTGTTACTCTGTACAGGAGGAACACTAGCAGTTGTTGGAGTGGAAAAGTAGCTGCTTATTTTTGGAAGTTTCCCAGTTGTCAAATTCTCTTCCCTTTTGTGTTTACGTTTCTGAGCACCACTCTTATGTTGATAGGATGACATACTTAGAAAAACTAGTTTTCTGTAAATAAAGTAAAAAAAAAACTTAACCTAACATTACATGCTTATTATTCTTATAATTCCACCATAAACTGCAGCCCTGAATACGCGTCCCCAGCTCCTACATGTGTCTCTCCACCTCTTTGTAGCATGGCCGAGCAGACTGATGTACGCGGTTCAAAAGGAAATGCTTGTTGCTCTCAGTGAGCACTTCCTGTCAGACCACGGTCTACTTTGCCAATCTACATGCAGTGACTAGCAAGAAGGGAGGATTGTGCCGTGTGGTCCCCTACTGTCGATCACCCACCGACTGCTCATCCCCACCGGCCCTGAAGTTATGCAGGCCTACCGGGATTTCCCGTGCCAGTCTGGCCCTGTGCATCAGCAGGGGTCGACGGGGCAGCGACTGTGGTAGTTCCACCACTGTGTACATATAAATACACTAATACTGACACACATGAAGAGATGCATACAATGGCACTGTCTACTACAACTCTCATTATAAGTACCAATTTTGTCAGCTGAGTTACATACATACATAGCTATGGGCAGAGTGCAGCCTCAAAGACTTATTCATTAAACTCTAAATTTTAGTGCATTAAATGTCAATTGCAAATTGAAGATGGAATAAGCATGTGACTAGATACAAGTTGGAGATTTTTTCCTGAGCTGCTACTTAAGCCTAAATGTTGCAATTCTGATTTAATACGTTAACAGAGTTAGTGAGAACTGTCAGGAATTCAAAGTGAATTTCAAATTTAATGCCACAAAAGCTGAACTGGAACATTTCGCCAAGTTAGGTATGGGCTTTAATTAGAAATACATTTTGAATTCAACAATTCTCATGTTAGTGAATAATCCTGTTAAATACAGAGTTTAGTAATTAACTGTAAAGTAGTTGTAAATAACATAAGTAGCAACATAAAACAAATCACCAACAAATGTGGGCAGAAACTCCTACTATGCCCAGCCATACAACTGATATTCTATCAGAGACACAAGCAGTAAAAGTTTAAGTACTAGTGGTGATATGTTTCCACTCCTTTTTGTGATATATCCCATGCTATGATTCTCATTTGAGTGTTTACTGTAATTGAAATAGCTATGAACTAAGGACAGCCGGTGAATTTAATGGGACTCCAGTGGTGGATCCAGGGGGTGGCAACAGGGCAATTGTCCTCCCCCCCCGAAAGCCGATGCTCTCCCCCGCAGGGCCGGCCCTGCTGTGTGCCTTCACAGACCGGAGATCAGGGATCTCCCTCACCAGTCCACTGGCACATTGCTTGCGGCCGGCATGGGAGGGAGACCCAGCAGAGCTGTAGCTTGCAGCTCTGCCGGGTCTCCTCTCGCGAGCCCGGAGCGTTGCCGTGGTTACCATGGGATTCACCACGAGGACCACCAGGGCTTCACAATGGGCAAAGGTAAGATATAAATATATAAATAAATAAAAAAAAATTTTAAACACTTATTTGTTTTAATCAGCCCCATACTACACACACTGCCCCCACTGCACCCCCATACACACAATGCTCCCATTGTACCCCCATACACACACACTGGCCCCACACACAGTGTTCCCACTGCACCCCATATTTACACACTGCACTCCCATGCATACATTACACCCCTCACACAAGCACACACTGCCCTTCCTACACACAGTGCTCCCACTGCACCCCCATATACACACCTACCTACCTAAAGGCCCTCTCCCTATAGTACAGCCCCTATACTGGCAGACCCCAGGTAAATTGTCAAACTGTTCTTAAACGGTTTGACGATTTACTCTGGGAGGGCACCACGGGACTCCTGGCACTGTAACCACTACAGAGAGCTTAAAGATTAAAACAAATATGTGAGCACTCCAAGGATAATCATCACCAATCTCAGACTGCACTCCAGCAGCAATGAAAAACAGATTGTATCAAGTTATGAGGATGCAATATATCATATATTTCAAAGTTGGGATATCGTGTAGTGATACGTCTCATCAAATATTTCTAAAGCATAAATCGAATACCACAACCTGATATATTTAAAACTAGGTCAGTGAGAAAACTATACGTGGATAAATAGAATAATCTTTTTATTTTCTAAATATAAAAAGACTTAAAATCTTTGACCCATCGAAAGTGCAAGTCTACACAGCATCATATATTAATACAATACATAAATATCACAAACAGGGAATCAATATAAAAAACGCAAATCAGACATTTAAACAATAAAAAGTGACAAGATTAAACTTAATCAAAGTAAAAGGAAAAAAATCTATCGGTCAGTGTGGGGCACCTACACTGATAATGGCCTGAATCCTAAGATAAAAAAGAAAAGATAATCTGTTATCATAAAAGAAATAATCAAAGAAGAAGGTAATTCCTGGAGGGCAGGGAGCTCTGAAACCCACCAAACGAATAAGTACAACCTAAGGGTGCTGCACTGGGACTAACCCTAAGTCTGAAAAAAAACTCTGGGGGTAAACTAGAGCAACTTACCCTGTCCGCTGTACCTCACGTAAGGCTGGGGGAGCACGCCAATATGAAAATATGAGCTTCACTTCGGCAAACCGCTTCTGTGACCGGGAATCGCTACCGGGTAGTAGAGTTCACGCTGGAGATTCAGTGCTGAGTGTAAAGGAAATAGACAAGCAGTCTACGCATTTCGTCTTAACCAAAGACTTTCTCAAGACTAAAGTTCATTACTAAATAATGCTCCACTAAAAATAAAATATGAAAATAAAAATACACTTGGTTTAACCCCTTAAGGACCAATATTCTGGAATAAAAGGGAATCATGACATGTCACACATTTCATGTGTCCTTAAGGGGTTAAAAACAAGCAACATTTAGAAAGAGTCAACCTCACACATTCTCCACACACACTGCCCCCACTAAACTCCCATACCTGCACCCCATATATACCCTGCACTCCCATGCACACATTACACCCCTCACACAAACACAAACTGCCCTTCCTACACACAGTGCTCCCACTGTACCCCCATACACACACACTGTCTCACATACACAAACACTTACCTACCTAGAGGCCCTATCCCCATACTACAGCCCCTATCCTGTCAGAACCCAGGTCAATTGTCAAACTTAAACGGTTTGACGATTTACTCTGGGAGGGCACTCCTGGCACCATAACCAATACAGAGAGCTGCAGTTGTTATTGTGCCTGGATTTTTTTTATAATCTATGAGTGCCCCTCCCGAGACAAGGCTCTGGATCCGCCAGTGAGGGACACTGTATTCACCCACTTCCACCCATTAAAGTGGTCTGGGTGCCAACTCCCATCGCCCTTAAAAGGACTCTCCAGTGCCAGGAAAACAAACCGTTTTTCTGGCACTGCAGGTCCCCTCTCCCTCCCACTCCCCATCCCAAGGGCAGAAGTGGTATGGGGTGTCCCTTTAACCCTGAAAGTGTAATTATTGCAGTTTTTATAAACTGCAATAATTACCTTGCAGGGTTAAATCCTCCTCTACAACTAGAAGGACTTCCGGCAACTTAAACGACTTTTGGTCGCTTAAATGACGCTGGATGTCCTCACTCTATGTGTGAGGACCTCCAGCATCGCCAGAATCCCCATAGGAAAGCATTGAATAATGCTTTCCAATGGGGATGTCTAATGCGTGAGTGCAGCCATTGCGCATTAGGTCCCCCCCAGCGGGGAGGAGCATGGGCGGAGCTGAGCCAAAACCAAGGGACATCGGCGCTGGACCCAGGTAAGTGACTGGAGGGGTTATTAATTATTAACCCCTTCAGCGCTGCAGGAGGGGGCTTTGAAAAAAGGGAAATCTACAGTGCCAGGAAAACAAGTTTGTTTTCCTGGCACTATAGTTTCTCTTTAAGTACTACTGTGCTCAGAGCACCCATCTCTCCTTAAAGGAGATACATACATAATAATCCTTAGCAACATTAAACTGGCTTTATTTGTGTATGTGGAGGCTACTTGTGGTCTTAATGTGGGGGGGGGGGGTGAAGGGGCTGCACACAGGGCAGGGAGGGGGTGAAGGGGCTGCACACAGGGCAGGGAGGGGGTGAAGGGGCTGCACACAGGGCGGGGAGGGGGTAAAGGGGCTGCACACAGGGCGGGGGGGTGGTAAAGGGGCTGCACACAGGGCGGGGGGGGGTGAAGGGGCTGTACACAGGGCAGGGAGGGGCTGAAGGGGCTTCACACAGGGCAGGGAGGGGGTGAAGGGGCTGCACACAGGGCAGGGAGGGGATGAAGGGGCTTCACACAGGGCAGGGAGGGGGTGAAGGGGCTGCACACAGGGCAGGGAGGGGGTGAAGGGGCTGCACACAGGGCAGGGGGGTGAAGAGGCTGCACACAGGGCAGGGGGGTGAAGGGGCTGCACACAGGGCAGGGGGGGGGTGAAGGGGCTGCACACAGGGCAGGGAGGGGGTGAAGGGGCTGCACACAGGGCAGGGAGGGGGTGAAGGGGCTGCACACAGGGCAGGGAGGGGGTGAAGGGGCTGCACACAGGGCAGGGAGGGGGTGAAGGGGCTGCACACAGGGCAGGGAGGGGGTGAAGGGGCTGAACACAGGGCAGGGAGGGGGTGAAGGGGCTGAACACAGGGCAGGGAGGGGGTGAAGGGGCTGAACACAGGGCAGGGAGGGGGTGAAGGGGCTGAACACAGGGCAGGGAGGGGGTGAAGGGGCTGAACACAGGGCAGGGGGGGTGAAGGGGCTGAACACAGGGCAGGGAGGGAGTGAAGGGGCTGCACACAGGGCAGGGAGGGGGTGAAGGGGCTGCACACAGGGCAGGGAGGGGGTGAAGGGGCTGGACACAGGGCAGGGAGGGGGTGAAGGGGCTGCACACAGGGCAGGGAGGGGGTGAAGGGGCTGCACACAGGGCAGGGAGGGGGTGAAGGGGCTGCACACAGGGCAGGGAGGGGGTGAAGGGGCTGCACACAGGGCAGGGAGGGAGTGAAGGGGCTGCACACAGGGCAGGGAGGGGGTGAAGGGGCTGCACACAGGGCAGGGGGGGTGAAGGGGCTGCACACAGGGCAGGGAGGGGGTGAAGGGGCTGCACACAGGGCAGGGAGGGGGTGAAGGGGCTGAACACAGGGCAGGGAGGGGGTGAAGGGGCTGAACACAGGGCAGGGAGGGGGTGAAGGGGCTGAACACAGGGCGGGGGGTGAAGGGGCTGCACACAGGGCAGGGAGGGAGTGAAGGGGCTGCACACAGGGCAGGGAGGGGGTGAAGGGGCTGCACACAGGGCAGGGAGGGGGTGAAGGGGCTGCACACAGGGCAGGGAGGGGGTGAAGGGGCTGCACACAGGGAGGGCAGGATAAGGATTAATGACATGAGGTGAAGTTGAACTTACTTTGTTGCTGCCTTGCTGGATTGCTGCACACTTTTTGGACTCTGGGGGGTTTCCTGCCATCGACCACCACGATCAACTTCCTGCTGGGGGCTGGGGGCTGGGGCCCTCCTCCCCCAGGCAACACAGGGGCCCTCCTCCCCCAGGCAACACAGGGGCCCTCCTCCCCCAGGCAACACATGCTCCGCCCCTTTCCCGGCCCCGCCCCCAGAAACAATCAGGTAGGCGTGCCTTCAAAGGGGCCCGGCGGCCAATGTAACTGGAGAGAGACTACTACACATCACCCATTAGTACTGCAGGGGCCAGGCCAGGGGTCCACAGGCGGCCGGGCCCCCTGGAGTGCCGGGCCCGGTCGCAACTGCGACCCCTGCGACCCCTGTATGTACGCCACTGTGTGTGGCATGACTGAGTGTGGGTAAGTAAGAGTCAAGTATTTTAACTAGGCACTAGTTCTAGGTGGGATAAAGTGGTATAGCGGATGGATGAGTAGTTTGGTTCGTTTTAGAGGTTTGTAGAGAAAGTATATAGTGATCATGATTTTTAGCGTGATCCAATATTTTTAAGGTGGTCCCAGTGCCACCACTCATATCTGGTGTCACAATAGCTTGCATTTAAAAAAAACAAAACTTTTTTGACTGTAATATAATAGCAGTCAGTTTCCTTCACACGTGTGCGTTTCAGGGCCTGCCAGGGCACAGTGTCACACCAGTGCAACTCATATCTGGTGTAACAGTAGTGTACATTTAAAAAAAAAATACAGGGGGCTTGTTGTCACCTTTCGGGGACCCTTGGTGTTGTACGTGGCTGGGTGGAGGAAGAGACCTTCAATGACATCAGTGAGGACAAGGAACGGGACATGGCTAGTTTGGTATCCAACCTTGTGCAAATGGACTGTTTACGGTTGTTTGCGGTGCGTTAAACGGGGAGTTTGGTCTTTCACTGTGAAGCGGGCGTAACCCTTACACTACCTGATCGATACAACATCATACCTGATATTTTAAAGCATGTTATTACAAACAATTTAGGAATGTTAGGTGATTTATGCCCTTTATGGATTAAAACCAGACTCTGCATCAACTATGTAATTTTCCATGGGAGTTTTGCCATGGATCCCCCTCCGGCATGCCACAGTCCAGGTGTTAGCCCCCTTGAAACAACTTTTCCATCACTATTGTGGCCAGAAAGAGTCCCTGTGGGTTTTAAAATTCGCCTGCCTATTGAAGTCTATGGCGGTTCGCCGGGTTCGCCCGTTCGTGAACATTTGCGGAAGTTCGCGTTCGCCATTCATGAACGGAAAATTTTATGTTCACAACATCACTACCTGTTAGTGTTAAAGGAGGGCAGGCCCGGACTGGCCATCGGGCACACCGGGCAAATGCCCGCTGGGCCGCGGTGGCCATGGGCCGAGGCCGGCAGGGGAGGTCCCAGGTTCTCCCCTGCCGGTCTATGCAGGGCCGGCACTATCCGAGCACCGGCCCCGCTGTTTTCCAGGACGGGCCAGTGGGGAGATCAAACTTGAATAGACATTGTGGCTGGGGAGGGAGGGAGAGAGAGGACCCGGCGGAGCTCTATCTTGCAGCTCCGCCGGGTTCCTCTCGCGAGATCCGGAACGTTGCCATGGCAACGACCGGATGTCACGAGAGTGAACTCTAGCCCGCAGGCTAGAGTTCACTCACCCACTGGACCACCAGGGATGGATGGCAGAGTGCCAGTGCCCCCCTCCCAGGTTTAAGGTAAGAAGGGAGGGGGGGATATTATCACTGCTTAGTGTTTTTATTTGTTTATTTATACCCCCCAACACACAATCAATTCTAACATTCACACACAGCACTCTCACACCCATCACACACAGCACCCTCACACACAGCACCCTTACACACAGCACTCTCACACCCATCACACACAGCACCCTTACACATAGCACTCTCACACCCATCACACAGCACTCTCACACACAGCACACACAGCACCCTCACACCCATCACGCACACACACATCACACACACCCATCACACACACCCATCACACACACACCCATCACACACACCCATCACACACACACACCCATCACACACACACACATCACACACACCCATCACACACACACCCATCACACACACACCCATCACACACACCCATCACACACCGCACCCTTACACACAGCACCCTCGCACCCATCACACACAGCACCCTCGCACCCATCACACACAGCACCCTCGCACCCATCACACACAGCACCCTCACACCCATCACACACAGCACTCTCACACAGCACACACAGCACCCTCACACCCATCACACACACACCCATCACACACACACCCATCACACACACACCCATCACACACACACCCATCACACACACACCCATCACACACACACCCATCACACACACCCATCACACACCACACCCTTACACACAGCACCCTCGCACCCATCACACACAGCACCCTCGCACCCATCACACACACACCCATCACACACACACCCATCACACACACACCCATCACACACACACCCATCACACACACACCCATCACACACACACCCATCACACACACCCATCACACACCGCACCCTTACACACAGCACCCTCGCACCCATCACACACAGCACCCTCGCACCCATCACACACAGCACCCTCGCACCCATCACACACAGCACTCTCACACACATCACCCACAGCACTCTCACACACATCACCCACAGCACTCTCACACAATCCACAATTATATCCACAATTGGACTACAGGGTACACTTTTTATGGTCCCCAGATCAGGTTATCATAGCTACCTCTGAGCCCACTTTTGCTGTATATATTGTACATATTCAATAGCCCTTTCCTATTGCACATATTTTGAGCATTCCCTTTAATATAATTGCTGTCAGTGAATGAGCAATTGCTTACCCAGGTTTCCCTAGAAGAAGCCACGGTTGATTTGGATAGGTTAGCCCCTATTATTATTTTTTCACAATCTAAATGCCCACAGCGTTTGACTTAGGCACCTATCCATTTGTAGCGTTAGTTCATCTACTAACAATTGCTAGATGTCATTGTTTCTATCACACACAATAGATGACACGTTATTGTCTCCCTATAAGTTTTTAGGATCGGAATTCTAATAAAAGTTAATTTTTAATCACACTACAGAATTGTAAATTATAACACATATCCCATAGGGACCTTTTCTGTGACCCCTGGCAGTTGTTCTTTCCCTCCAGGGATCATTCGCTCTATAGTTTATCACACATTTGTGAGGGTTACCCCCTGTTGTGTTCCCTACACACACCCACTGGTTTCCTTAGGGGCACCAGTATACTCTTCAACTTGAGAGGGGGCATGTTTGTCATTAATGATGACAAATTACACCCTCTCTGCCCCGCCCCCTTCTTAGTGGGCCACTGTAATAAAAAAAGGCCCGGGCCGAACTCTTTTCCCAGTCCGGCCCTGAACATCAAATATTGTGTATGGGGGCTTCTAAGGTCTCTAGCTCTTAAACCATGGATGTCCAACCTTTTGGCTTCCCTGGGCCGCATTGAGCGCAGAGAAATTGCCTTGGGCCCCACATAAAATCTATAATGTAAATAATGTATAAAATAAAACTTCAAAAGCCCTTCTTAAATTTGTTTAGATGATAACTCCCTTATTTGTTATCCTATTGTGGGATTGTCATATTTAAGGATACCAACTTAGGGAGCTATCTACTAAACACATCCACATGTATACATATGCACACATAACTACACATAATCAGACCTATACACATACATACAGTCATAGACCCATATACACATACACGATCACAGACCCACACACATATATGATCACAGACCTATGCACCCAGTCACATACACACACACACACACACAATCATAGACCCACACATACAATCAGAGACCTATACACGCAACGCTAGCAGCTGCTGCTGGGCTGGGACCTCCTCTGTGCTCCTTCTGCACAGGTCCCTCGCGTGCCCAGCAGTTATGCCGATGCTAGGATGACGTCATATCCCGGCTCACTGCAGGGTGCACAAGGGAGATGTCCAGGAGGAGCACAGTATGTAAAGTGCTCCTTGCCTCCCTCACCTCTCAGCAGTGCCATCTTAACAACATTATGCAAAGCAGTGCACTTGGCCCCTGCCTACACAACCACTCACAAAAGTGAGGAATTTACAGGAATAAAATTTTTAAATTATCGAAAATTAAGCTTATATTTATTGGTCCCTCCAACAAATGCAATATCTTCATACAATACACACGCACAGGCTGCTGAGTACACGCACACACTCACACAGACTGCTGAATACACACAGACATACATCAGTGAGGGGTGCAGTGTGCATGATGTGTGTAAGGGGTGCTCTGTGTGTATATGAGAGGTGTAGTGTGTCTATGTGAGGGGTGCTGTGTGAAAGGGGTGTTGTGTGTGTATTTGAGGAGAGTGCATAGGGATAAGGTATTTTTTTATTTTTAATTCATTTTTAAAAAGCTTCATGTTCTCCCCTCCACCACCCCTACACCCTCCCTTCTTACCTTTGAAGGAGGGAGGGACTCTGCCAGCTCTGATGGTCCGGTGGTGAGTAGTGATGAGTAGGCCCTTCGTCAGTGAGAGGTAGGACCTAGGAGGCAGTTCTTACTGCGAGCATGCTGGTGAGAGTGTTGCCACAGCAACGCTCCAACACAGCATTCTGCTAGCGGGAGGAGTGAAGACAGCCTGCAGCCAGAGGAACTGCATACGGTCTTCACCTCTCCCGTGTGCAGAATGCTGTGTCGGAGCATTGCCGTGGCAACACTCTCACCAGCATGCTCGCAGGAGGAACTGCTCTCACTGACAAAGTTCCTTTGGGCTGCAAGTGAGCAGGGATAGCTCTCCGTGGGCCGGCAGCTGATCTCCCCTGTCGGGCCTTTATGCACATGGGAAACAGTTTATGGAAACTTGCCTGTTCAGCTCAGCTTTACTCCAGAAATCCGAAAGACTACATAAGGAATACCTGGAAGAAGGATTGGGACATCCTACTAAGAGTCCCTCTGCACCACCCATGAGAGCCATATGTTATTATTTGGCTCCAGGCTTGTGAGTACTCGATTCCCACAATATTTGTGTATTATATATACTGGCAATATTGTACTATAATATTTTGTCTTTTAGCTACATCAGAACATGTGATCCACCTATTGTATGTATTGTTTTTTTACATGGAGAAACAGTGCCCATGCAGAAAAACGGCCCTGAGAGCGGACAGCAACCAGGCCGAACTGCAAACAGCCCAGGCCGCGGATTGGACACCTCTGTCTTAGAAAATAGGACAAAGAGATGCTCGGTCCCCTGATTTCAATTTCATTAGTGCTATAGAATCCCCAATTTCCCTGCCCCCAATATGCCTAAGTCCTCATCACCAGTACTCATATTTGTCCAGGATTCTTCAATACAAAGCCAACTGCCAAACTCACTACTCCCACAACCTGCCAAGTCAACCCCTCCCCCTCTAAAATAAATACCCCTAACATCCTCCTCACTAAATAATCACTGGGTACAACACCAGATACCAACACAATCTGTATGCATTTTATAGCTTTTGGTCTAAACCAGGCTTCCGCAAACTCCAGCCCTCCAGATCCCATGATTCTATGAATTAAATAGGCTGAAATCATGGGAGTTGTAGTTCAGCAACATCTGAAGGGCCGGAGTTTGGGGAAGCCTGGTCTAAACAATAAGCTATTTTTTTTTATAGGTTTTTTTTTTTCCCCTACATTCTAAAGTATTACTTCTTACTAGTTTCTCTATGTACATGCAGCTCCCTCTCGGTCTCTCCTAAACTGTAGGGTCCAATAACACAGTTGTGCATGTCATTAGGAAGCACGGCAAAGTTTTCTGGGAGTTGAAGATCAATTTAAAGTTTTCATACATTACGAGCTGATAGCAGAATTACAAGTATGAGAAACCAGTGTTCTGATAAAAACTGGTACTATGCAAAGAGAGCTTATAATTCTGCCAATCAGAATCTCTCTCTTACTCTCTCTAATATAGTATTTATAGTAATTAGCCAGAAGGCCAAGGTTCTTAGAAAAATGCAGGTTAGGTAGTAAAGGTAATGGGTAATGGGAAGTTACCATCACTGTAAAAGGGACATTATAGGCACCCAGGTCACTACAGCTAAGTGAAGTGGTCTGGGTGCACTGTCCCTACTGCACCTAGTGTTGCCATGTAAAACATTGCAGGTCCAGAGAAACTCTAATGATTACATTGCAGCTCTAAGCCTGCCTCCAGTGGCTGTCTACCAGAAAGCCACTAGAGGCATTTCCTGAAAGTTAACAGACTTTAACGTACGCCCGACGTAACTGACACCGGACGTCCTCACGCTCTGCATGAGGTCATCCAGCATCTACTATTTCCCCATAGGAAAGCATAGGTTCAATGCTTTCCTATGTGGAGGCTTAAAATGCGCGCAGCACTCGCTGTACATGCACATTAGATGCACATTAGTGCCAGTTCGTCGAGGGACATCGGCGCTGAGATCAGGTAAGTAAACAAAATATTTAAACTCTTTTATTCACTGTGGTGGGGGAGGGGAAGGCAGGTTGACGTATAGTGCCAGGAATACAGCTTTGTATTCCTGACACTATAGTATCCCTTTAACCCCTTAAGGACCAAACTTCTGGAATAAAATGGAATCATGACGTGTCACACACGTCATGTGTCCTTAAGGGGTTAAAGCCAATTAGGAAATTATTCACCAAATTATTGATTGTGTGTATATGATCTGACTGTGTGTCATACTGTGATGGGATTCCAGCATGGTCAAAATTTAGTAGGCCGAAATCTCCACATGGCATATGCTAATTAGTATCTGGTTACAAACAGTTGGATGAGTCATCGGTATACTGAGCATGTGTGGAAGTGGATAGAAAATTCCTTTGTCTTCAACAAGCCATGTGGTCTGCCATATAAGGAGATCCTGAATATCCTGTGTGCTGATTGGTCTGAGAAATATAGGAGGGGTTATACTGTATGGGAGGGGATATGCTGTTAACAAAAGTCCTGTGCACAATGGATTGCTCTCTCAGATATTTTTGAAACAGGAGTTCATCTGAGACCCAATCGGTATGTAAATAAAGGCCTTTTACTTCCTGAAGACCTGTGTCCATATCTCTATGTGTGGCTTCTGCGGTTTGTTCCTGTTATTTCCCCTGTAACAATACTGTGTATATTATCTGACTGTGTGTCACTGTATGTATATATGTGTATATTATGACTGTGTATACATGTACATGACATAGTACATGACACCATCACAAATTTCAACAAAATATGGGACCCCTGGTTATATGAACTTCCCACACCTAGATCAAACACGCTGACAACACAAGTATGCTCAGGGCAGCCAACCCCACAACCACCACGGGGCACACCCAAATAAAGTCAACCCCGACAAGACCCCCCCCCTCAACCCCTCCCTCCCCCTCCCCTTTTTTTTTTATTTCCCTCTCTCTTATCTCCCAAGACACACCACCACGGAAAAGACATGCCAGTAAAACCAAACCACACACACCCCATAAGATCGACAATGATCATAAGCCCACACACTCCAAACCATAAACTCATGACGACGCTTACCACTCTCTACAGCATACCCACCACCCTCCCCTACTAACGAGACTGGATCTCCTGTCTCTCACTTCCGCACTCCTCGGACCAAGAATGACAATTCTCAAAAAAGGAAAAATAAAAATAAAATGATCCTCAAAGGGATAAAGGAGTGGAGAGGAGGACAAGATGGAAATACATCCAATAGGGCAACCTAATCCCCTCCCTTTCAAGTTCTGTACCCTTCCCCAACCCTTAGACCTAGAGCAGCAATAAACACTATGCACAGAGCTCTAACAAACAAGCAACCGACAGCTACTGTAACCACAGAAACCTCGCTACAAAACGGAGCCAAATGCAAGACTGTTATAAATCGCATGCACAAGCTATACGTACTCTGTAACACAAATTTTACTCCCTTGTTTTATTCTGTACCCTAACCCCAAAGTGAATGACAAATTTTCAAAAATAAAGAATTTGAAAAAAAAAAAAAATAGTCCCTTGTAAGTTTCAACATTTTCCCATTAATTCAGAAAAACATGTCAAAACTAGATATAACTTGCGGTGGTTTTAGTGGAATCGTGCATAATGAATACATTTAGTATTTTTTGACAATTGATTCACTTTAAATCATTAAACCATTTTCAGGAACCCCGTCATTGGTCTTATCGCCACATTAATACAATGAACACATTTACATGTAAGATATATTTATAGAATATTCTATTTTTATTACATTTAAAAACAATGGCGGCTGCCTCTAGCAGGAAAATGCTTGCATACTGTAATGCTCACCATTCACACACATCTATTTCTCAAAATGTAAGGATTTAAATTCAGTCCACCTGGTTTGTGGTTTATTTTCCTGTTTAGATGATTCAAATATATTTGAATGTCTAATTACAGGACACACACTAGTGGTGACACCCGGGGGATTTTTGGTTAACAAAATCATATGATGTTTGATGTACTCACATCCCAATTTTAAATCGTAACAATGTATCAGGTTAATTAGCATCTTCTGAAATAACAATGGAACAAACATTTCTCAGCAGAGAATTAATCTGTTTTAAAAATGTCCCACAAATGCTTATGATGCAGACTTTGGTCTCTCTGCATCTGTTGTGGTTAGTGTGTTCTGTTTAACCCCTTAAGGACCAAACTTCTGGGATAAAAGGGAATCGTGACATGTCACACATGGCATGTGTCCGTAAGGGGTTAAAGACGTTTATCAAATTCCTTAATTTAAAGTCTATTTTAATTGGAAAAGAAAGGTGACATTTTTAAATGTTAAATTGATTAAGTAGTTGTTTCTGGTACTGTGTATATTTGTGTTTGTTTGTTCTGCCCCCAAACTGTTATAGTTTTCATGCAACTTTTTGTAAAAAGAAATGTTCTTGATTGTAGGAGTAAATTGTATCTCTGACTTTTAGAGACCCAATGATGAATGGCTATCAGGGTCCAAATACCACTGTCCTCCTGCAGTGATCGGGATGCTGCCCACTCCTGCGGCACCTGGCTTTCTATCCAAAAGGCACTCATGCAAAATGGCTTTACCATATGCCATTTGGCAACTCTGCTACAGCGCACAGCAGATGACTTAGCCAGATTCAAGCCATGCATTATTAAAGCGGCACTGTCATGCCGAACTTACCTTTCCCCAATCGATTTCTCTTCTCTCCCTCTGTCAGGATCTGTTCCTCATTTCTTCCTGTCTGCTCTAGTTTTCTTTAAAACATAAAACAAAGTAGGGACTATTTTGTCTTATGTAGGTTTCCTTCGCTTGCCCAGCCAGCTATGACCAGCGGACGAGCAACAATGCCCCCCCCACTTTAATTTAGGGCCCCCACCTGCCGTTAATGGGTGGGGGTTGGTGGGGGGACCATAGGTCCCCCCCATTGTCTCACCCGCCACTCATGGGTGGGGCCTGGGGGGAGGACAATAGGTCCCCCCATGTTCATTTAGGGCCCTCACCCGTCACTCACGGGTGGTGGCCAAGGGGGACCCTATTACCCCTGTTTAGTTGCACAGCCCCCACTCGTGGGGTACGGGTGGGGACTCGGGGGGACACTATGTCCCCTTCGCTAGTTAATAGATGCCCCACTATTGGGCCATTTGTTAGAAGGGGGTGGAGGGGTTGTTGTTGTTTTTTCACAACAGTTAGGAGCCGCAGGTTGCTCAATGTTTAGTAGACATGCCCCTACTCGCAGCATAGCGAGTCGGGGCCTTCGGGAGATTTTAATCTCCCTTGTGCTATTATGGGGTTTATATTGACCCCTATAGAGTGAGGGAGGACATGGGAGGGCTTAGGAAGTGGCAGGGAGCACTGCTCCCTACCGCTGCGCACCACTAGCTCCCTCCTTGTTATAAACCAAACGAACGAAGAGGTCTTCGTTCATTCGTTTGAAATTTCTATTAATTGATTCATCTTTCTGATGAATGAATAGATGAAATTCCCGTTTGAATGCCCAAGTGTTTAACTGGGCATGCACAGGAATTTCACAGCGCTATCCAGTGTGGACAGATGATGTGTCCCACAGGCACTTCATCTACCCACACAAAGATGGCGGCGCCAAGCACCTAGGTCCGGGAACAAAATAAAGATGCAGAAATAGGTAACATCGGGGGCTTAGGGGCATTTGGGGGTGACTAGGGGGACAATTAGATGTAGTGGAGTTGGGGGGGGCGTAAAAAAAAATGGATTTGGCCATGACAGTGCCGCTTTAAAGACCATTAATTTTGGCCTACGTACTCTGCCTGTAATGGATTTTTGCCCTGTAGCAAGTTCCTACAGTTGTGATCTAGTTTATAAAAGGGAAGTTCAGGGAAAACATTGCACATGAAAGGACAAATAGAAACCTTATTTCATTTCTCCTCCTCTTTGTATGCTCCCTTTACTCTGACTGTCAGGTGCAGAGGATGGAGTTTATAACATTGATTGACAGGGAGCCAAGATGGAAGCGTCCATTTCCATGATAAAAAGGGGTGAATTTTTACAGTTAATTTAATTTTTACTCCTCACAAACACATTTGTTTAATATAGATATAAGTAAACATAATATTCCAAAACCTGGGAAGTAACAGTTCCCCTTTAAACCTGACCAGAATCTGTAATATCTGTTTCTCCATTTCACTTTCAGACCTATTTTTGGTGTGTTCAATAATTTCCATCTGGCAGTGACACAACTGAATTGGGTAACACTTTTCAAGCAAAATATTCATTAAAGAGAATAGCTTATTGTTTACAAAGGCACCAATAGCAACCAAGGTTTACACTCCATAACTTGGATTTGAAATGGTTTGATGTGTAGCCATCTTTCAAGTGATCCAGTCATCAAGTTCATGTCATCAGATAATTTATGAAAATGAGTCAAGTCATGAGTTCAGTGTGGAATGTAAACACTTTATGTCCTTAAATGAACAAGCAAGATGTTTATAAAAAATAATACATTAGAAATAAGCACAATTAATAATTTAAGGGCCACCATTCTTACAGTGTTGGAATGGAGACCATATATCCAAACCGTGGACCATTCTCTCCAACTGCGCTTCAAATCCTCACTAGACATGACCCCATGCTTTATGCAACAATCATTAATGAGGTGTCCATCATTTCCTTGGATTGATAGTGTTCCGATCTTGCCCCTTTTCCTTATCTTTCTGATCACATCAGTTCCTGTATCTAGGTTTTATGTTTTGGCCTTCTGGCACTGCAAGCCTAATTTTTTTTTGCACAACCTTACTTATTTGTAAATTAGCTTTTCTTTGCATATCTCATCTTGGACCTCCGAGCTGCCATTATGGCTCTTATATTCATACTTTGTTATTTGGTTATTCTTTTTTATGTATCTAAAATCAAAATATATTCTACAATGCTATATTATTAATCTTTATGCAATATTTGATTCCACTAATAAGTGTATTTGGAAGAAATATATAACTACTTAGATTATCTAGAAAATATCTAGATTCCCAACTAATTATGGCAAATAATTCACAATTTCTATTCAGTAAAGAGGAAGGTGAGAACAGACCTGCAAAGTTAAGATCACATTAGTGGGTTTCAAAAATATTCTCCATCTCCCGTGCAACCTTGTAGCTTAAATACTATAAACAACAATTTGCAACAAAAAAAAAGCTGATTAATGAATAGATTATAGGTTACACTTAATTAGACAACAGGTGTGCCCAAAACGTAGACTGATCTCCAGATTTTGTGAAATTACAAATCCCATGATTGCTTGCCAAACGTTAGAATGGCAAGGGTGGATATCTTCACTGGTTCTTCAGCAACAAACCGGGTTCCATGCCCCAAACTCTGAGAGATCTTTATATCCAACTAGATACAATTTTACAATCATGGGGACCAATATTAAATTTAAACAGAACTAGGTAAAATATCATAACCGTGTACATTTAAGTGTATTGCTTTTATAACATTGTTACGTTCCTGCAGAGAAGAACCTGCTCATCAGTTGACAATAGTTCACTTGTAATTCTCTGGACTCGCACATCCATCATTAGCCTGCAATATATTGAACTGAGCAAAATAATGTTTTATTGATGTTTACAGCATTAGCTTTATTTTCTGTGGTTTTGAAAGCTTATTCTTATGCACAATAGATTGTTCTTGGAAACAATCCTGTTCTTGGACCTCAAGATGTTTGAACTATTTCAATTCAATTGTAATTAATTTGTTCTAAACCAAAGGTTTTCTCAGATACAGAGCCATGTAAAAAAAAAAGTCTCATTCTAAGATTTGTGTTTGATCCAAGAAACCACTGGTAACAAAATGTAATAATTCCAGTTCTTTACTGTTTTTATGGGACTATTGAGTGGACGCTTTCCAAACATAAATATTACAATCAATAGAGTATTATAGGGGGCTTAAAGACACTAAAAAGGTTTGAAAGAAAATGTTAAAAATGCGTTCTATTTTTTAGCAAAACGCAATATTACAAAAACTTGGCTCCAACACCCCTTGTCACCCCTTGCCAATTCCAGGATCGGACACTGAATATATATATTATTGTTTCACCTTTTTTCGATTGTACATGAAATGTGCAGCTAGTGTTGTGTTTTGTACTGCCCTAGGCCAAAAATACCCTCCTATGGGCCCCTCCCGTATACGAGCCACTCACCTGGCAACATGATCATTCATATATGTAGACATACACAGCCACATACACAACGTCACAGATATACACGCAATATACACAGACAATCACACACATACACAGACAATAACAGACACATACCTCCTAAAATTTCAAATGGACAAACAGGGACACTTTAATTTTATGGGGTGTGAATTCGGGACGTGGCCAGGGGTGGGGCTGTTTGAGAACTTTTAGGTGACTTACTAATATCAATTTATGCAACTAAAATATAATTTAGAACAAGAATGATGGATCTCATCCACACTGACTGATTTAGAAACACATTTATTGTGGTTTAAAGACACATTACTTTGAGTATTACTGCTGTGGAGCTCTGTTTTTTTTCAATTCTTTATTTTTGTTGTGCATTGAGAACATCATAGATACGCATAGACATGTGATAGTGTAACTGTTATCAAATGGAGTTTACGATACATGTCGATATTACAGCTCTGCATGAGGACATCCAGCATCAGTCAATTGCCCATAGGAAAGCATTGCAACAATGTGTGCCTAATGTGGTTGCGGCGTTCGGCACACAAGCGCATTAGTGCCGAATGTCGAGTGACGACGGACGGGCCAGAGTGCCGACCCAGCACCAAGGGACATCAGTGCTGGAATTGGGTAAGTACAGTAAGGGTTTATAAACCCTTATATTGGTTGTGAGGGTGGGTGCACGAGGTAGCTATAGTTCTATGAATACAACTTTGTATTCCTCACACTATAGTATCTATTTAAGACATGAAAAAATAAATAACAATTAGACTTACTAGTTCGTGGGCTATAAAACAACACAAAAAGCAAGCATTATATGGCTTAATTCTGTGTGCCCTTTTCCATGATTTCACCAATTGTATTTCTAAAGCCAGGAAGATAAAAAAAACTATAATAATTAAAAACCGAAGATTAGTTATTGTTAATTACATACTCAGATTTTCACTTTGATGTTTATTTGTTGTTTTTTTGTGCAATAATTATATTTGCTCACCAGTAAATTGTTTTAATCCCTTAAGGACCAAACTTCTGGAATAAAAGGGAATCATGACATGTCACACATGTCATGTGTCCTTAAGGGGTTAAATATTTAGATTTTATTTTTTGACGATTTTCTGTACTTGCCAATACTGTTTCAGAGATATGAATCCTTTGTTGCCATGTGTCCAAAAATGTCCTGAACAATTAATTTTAATTACGTATCTTTAAAGTCGTGTATACTCAATGGACAACACGTGAGGAAAGAGAATTCGATTCCTTTGGAGATCACTGTAAGCTGATCAGCAGCAATTGTGATGTCTAAAACAGCTGCGAGGGATACTTTGTATGGAAAAAAAATATAAAAATCTTATTTACAAGTGCAGTAACACAAGGTTTTATTTATTATAATAACTGAAATCAAACAATATTTAATCCAGCTCCCGGGTGCCAGCATTGAAAACATGGTGTGCTGCATGCATACATCTCTTTAACCCTTTAAAGAACCGTAACCCTTTAAAGACATGCCATCAAAGCAACCTGATCATATTCCATATACTATACTCATTCAATGACAGCAGGGTGTCATGGAGCTGCAAAACCTATTAATATGGATATCTCATGCTGGCGTATTTTATATAATCATTGATTCTGATAACAGCCATAATGGGACTTGTCAATCAGGGTCCAATCCAGTCAATAGATCTCAGAAAGAGTAGGATCATTGACTAATCCCAGTGTTGATTAGACTTGAGCATTCAGTTTTGTCCAAATTGAGATTCCGATTTTGGGCAGATCGGCTACTCTATTTTGGTATCTCCGCAGTGTCATGTGAACGTACGACCAAGCAAACGACAAGGCAATTTCCAAATATGTTAGGATGCTTCAGGATAACGGTTCTGGCCATTGTGCCAAAAAAATAGATGGTTGATGGAAAAAAATTGGATGAGAGAAATCAGATCATGTAGGAACAAATCTGTTTACCATAGGGTGATCTTACGATTGACAAGGAAAAAAGCTACATAGACACATATCTTAAATCTGAGCTGTCTCTCCACCCAGAGAGAACCAAGCCACAGACTGGGCACCTCTGTGCAAAAGCCAGGTCCTGTGATATGGCTGCCATTGCTTTAAAGAGCAGTTCCACTTATTCTACGTGGGATAAACTTATTGCATAGCTCTCTGCTGACAGACGTTGGGACCCCCTTTTACCAAAGTGAGAGGACAACAGATTGTAGAACCTCATCCTGTAGAGGTAGTGGTTTTACTAGCTGTTCAAGTCAAGTAGAGAAAAGTACATTAACTGGTATTTACTGGTAATATGTGTCTGTTTGTTTTTGCACATTTTTAATGTATTATCTAAATAACGTTTTTTTTGTTTTTTGTTTTTAAAATAGGGGGGCTATATGCTATAAAAGCGTAATATTATATTTTGTAGTGAGATGGCAACAGATATACAAAAGCTATGCCAAGTTAACATTTACAGGTTTATTCCCGTTGCTTATTAGAATGTAATTTCTTCAACTTTCTTGTTAACTCACTGCAAATCACTGTTTAGCGAGTAAAACCCCTAGTGATGAAGTTTGACACAGAGTCCCAGGGTTCGTTAAATCCCCACCAAAGATTGCGCAGTGTGAAATCGTCAGGAAGCAGTGCTGTTGGTATAAACACTGAAGCTGGGAGAAAAATACACCGGGGTCATTGTCTTCAAAAAACGTAATAATGGTCCTTCGGGAGTCTTCTTTTGGCTTGAACTGAAAAATGTGTTATACTATCTCTTTCATGCTTATTAAACTTTGATTTTCTTCAAAAAAAATTCTCTAACAAACAGGGATCTACAAACAATGACCTGTTGCTAGGGCATAATCTATAAGATATGTTATTTTGTTAAGAATTTGAAATTGCTGTGTTCTATGGTTGTTGCACTAAATTTAAATGACAGGTTAGTGGGCGTTTTAAATATTTCCAGATTTGGAGGTTTTGCTTAGAGAAATACATTTTGACCCTAAAGCGCAAAAGCAAAGTACCATCAAAACTAAAAAAAAAAAAACAGAAGTTAACTATATTGATTTTTTTTTTTTTTTTTTTTTTTAGCACTTGTAGTATAACTGTGTTCATCAAGTTTAGAGTTGTTAGTTAATTCATAATGAAGTAAATATATTCACAAATAAAAACTATTTTAACTCGTTGACTGACATGATGAATTCCCAGGGCAGGCCATGACATTGCTGTCTTGTCCTATTACCTCATCTTCCTTTTTTTAAATGTGATTGGGAATAAATTGTAAACTATGCCGACAATTTGAAAAATGACATATTTAGCATAATATATTAAAATTTGCATATAGTGTGTAACTAGAAGTTTCCTACAGATTTTGCTATATGTTTTCTTAACCTTTGAGTTTTAGAGGTGTGTCACACACATTGCTTTGTAAGGATGATGTTCACATTTCTGGAACTCAATTAATTAAATGAAAATTATTATTATGATTATTACAGCAATTTTGACAATTCGCCAGTTCATGATACTAGGAGACAGTCTTGCAGAGATATGGGCAAAATCATAAAAAGTCATAATTCCCAGCACTGTGAGGTATGGATTTGGGATGTGAGTGGCCAGGCCCTGGGGAGCATTGCCAATGACACGACTTACTTCACTAATGACAGGCACAATGGATGGAAACCTATAAAAAGGTGAGTCCACCCACTGACAGGACATCCTAGTTATCCTTGTGGCCCCCTGGACAGCCCCCAATGTAGAAGACCATACAGAGAGAGCTGCTGTCTGAGTGCCAACACTCTATGAATGGTGACTGAGCTGCATGTGGCTTGTGCAGAGATGTTTTTTTCATTGACTGAGAGCAATGAACCTCTATACACGCTGTTTGAGGTTGCTCCAGACTTTGCAAGGCCTTAGTGCCACCCATGCCCCTGAAAGATTGGTCTTTATATTATTGGTCTAGATAGGTCCACTGCCTAGGAATTTGTTATAATAATAATAACAAAGCTGTCTAGCAACCAATGCTGTGAATTCCCCTGGACTCGAGTTACTTACCATTTTTCAAGATATGCCAGTGCCATCAAGTCTTTCTTCATGGCATCTCCATCTTTGTGTGTCATATTATGTCCATTGCCAGAAGCCTTTCCAGGGCTCTTTGCTGCTGTGTTCATTCCCGCCTTCCAGCGGGAACCAGAACAGAGAAAAGGTTACGTGACCCTGCAGGAAATGACTCGATGCTGGATGGAGTTGAGTAAGATTTTGACCGCCAATTACAAAGTTGACAAATGCTGTAATATTTTACTAAAGCTCCACCTTTTTTACATTTGTCAACCTGTAGGTTCTACATAAGGAAAAGTAGTCCTGACTTTTTCTTATGTATAACTTTTCATATAGTCATGATTTTGTCCGCCCGTACCGCTCACGCCTCACCATTCTGTCAGTCCCTATATTGGCTTCCTGTAAGATAGGGCTCAATTTAAAATTCTGGTTCTTGCTTTCAAATCTCTACATAATGCTCCTCCCACCTATCTATCCTCCCTAATGCACAAGTATGTCCCGTCTAGGCCCTTACGATCTGCTGAAGACTTATGTCTATCTTCTGTCTGTACTCCCACCTCTGATGCTCGCCTTCAAGACTTCTCGAAGGCTGCACCGTTCCTGTGGAACTCACTTCCCTCCTCCGTTAGATGCTCACCCAGTCTCCACTCATCATTAAAAACTCACTTCTTCATAAAAGCGTATCAATTAAACTGTTAATCGCTCCCGACTGATTCCTCTCTTGCAACTGTCATTGGTCTAATACTATCCTTACCTTTTGTGTCACTTTACCTCACTCCCTCTAGCATGTAAGCTCATTGAGCAGGGCCCTCAACCCCTCTGTTCCTGTGTGTCCAACTTGACTGGTTACAACTACATGTCTGTTAGTCCACCCATTGTAAAGCGCTGCGGAATTTGTTGGCACTATATAAATAATAACATAATAATAATAATTTAACAAAATGGGGATTCCCAGTGGGACAAAATGCACAATTTAACTCACAAAAAAGTATCAGAGACACTTTAAATAATTGGCATGGGTCTGTAGCAGGTGTACATGTCTAAGGATTGTAGAGGGGCTGTTGGGCTTCCTCCTGTGGCAAAGACTTATTACAAAGCCAAAATTATCTTGCCAGGCTGACCAATGGAAGTTGCTTAAAGTTGATTTGCATGGAGCTGCTCATACAGGATCTTTGCATCATGGCAAGTTCAAAACAGTGAAGTGGTCATAGTGCATGGATTAACACTGTAACACTTCTAAGTACTTTCAATATTTTCTCTATTAGCGACTCTACAGGACCTTTTATAAACAACAGTATATTAATGATGCAGTCTTGCAAGTCCTATCATTAATATCCACCAGTTCCTTTAGTTCATTGTTCCGGTATAATTTTACCTGTATCACGAGTGTGGGTTGTTTTTCTTGATAGCATTTGATGTTTTTGGCTTGTATTTCACTTGTGAGTCTTTGCTGCCTGGACTGATCATTGCATTTTTTCTGACGGAACCTTTTGGATTAAATTCCTTTTATTGTATAACTTGAATCCAATACCTGTCCACTGTTAAGGAGTAGTGGTTGGTAGTGTTACTGTAATTGGTACAAGCAATGCTTATTGAGCTTCAATACTCAAATCCCTTACACATATACACTGCCTGGCCAAAATAAAAAGTCGCCACCAAAAAAAAGAAAAGGTCACACACTCTAATATTTAGTTGGACCGCCTTTAGCTTTGATTACGGCATGCATTCGCTCTGGCATTGTTTCAATACGTTTCTGCAATGTCACAAGATTTATTTCCGTCTAGTGTTGCATTCATTTTTCACCAAGATCTTGTATTGATGATGGGAGAGTCGGACCACTGCGCAAAGCCTTCTCCAGCACATCCCAAAGATTCTCAATGGGGTTAAGGTCTGGACTCTGTGGTGGCCAATCCATGTGTGTAAATGATGTCTCATGCTCCCTGAACCACTCTTTCACAATTTGAGCCCGATGAATCCTGGCATTGTCACCTTGGAATATGACCATTCCATCAGCGAAGAAAAAATCCATTAATGAAATAACCTGGTCATTCAGTATATTCAGGTTGTCAGCTGACCTCATTCTTTGTGCATATAATGTTGCTGAACCTAGACCTGACCAACTGCAGCAACCCCAGATCATAGCACTGCTCCCACAGGCTTGTACAATAGGCACTAGGCATGATGGGTGCATCACTTCATCTGCCTCTCTTCTTACCCTGACGCGTCCATCACTGGTGGTTCCCCATTATCCTTCCAGTTTTTAATAATGTGTTGGACAGTTCTTAACCCAATTTTAGTAGTTTCTGCAATCTCCTTAGATGTTTTCTCTGCTTAATGCATGCCAATGATTTGGCCCTTCTCAAACATCTTTTCCACAACCACGGGACGTGTCTTTCGACATGGTTGTTTAAGAAATGAGAAGCTACTCGTTGCATCAGTTGGGGCTAAATAACTTGTTGCCAGCTGAAAGATAATCGCCCATGCAGTAACTATCCAATAGGAGGCTCTTACCTATTTGCTTAGTTTAATCCAGGTGGCAACTTTTTTTTTTTGGACAGGCAGTGTAGAATATCTGTGTAAATAAAATACTAGCTGTTATAATGTCCCCGTACCACTCATTTTTACGTGTGATGATGGTTCTAGCACATAGAAGCAGGGCTTGCACTGTATATACGCTATAATAGAATGATTTTTTTTAGCTGAAGCATACATGTTTTTTGTGTGTATATAATTTTCTTTTTCCTAATGATAATTTCATAAACATGTAAATAATACCATTAAATTATGTTTATCATTTAGTATAGTGATATATAGCTTTTTAATCAATTTGAAATGTATGTATGTTTTTCTTTGCTATAGTTCAGGAACATTAGAATGATAAGTATGAGGTCTGCACGCATAGTGGGTTGTTTCCGATTTCAATTATGTTTTTTAACTTTTGCTCTTACAGTTTTTTTTGTGAGGCCGTTAATACCAGTTGTCTTTTATGGCCCACACTTTTGGCCCACAATTCATTTATTGTGTTGACATGTTTATTGAATTTTCATGTGAACTCTGTTTGCTAATAACTTAATAAGCTCCAGCAGGCGTCTTATTTTCATCAATATTAAGACTACAGGGACAGCCTGACCTAGAAGTCAAAAGAGACTAAGTGGGTAATATGGGCGTAACCCAAATAAATCAGTCAAGAGAATAACTAAAACAGTTTTTCAAGAGTAGAACCCAAATGTTAAAAACACCTCGGGTATCAACTGTGAAAAGCACATGAGGTTACCCGCATAAAGAGTTAACAACTCAGTATAAATGGTAAAATTACAAGTACTTAAATCTTTATTAGGTAAATCGCGTTAGATGAATAACCGCACATAGAACGTGAACAAACAAATAGTGATAAGAAAAAAAGTGTTTAAAAAGGAGAAATCTATGAAGCCTGCCAGATCTGTCCCATGTATAACTAACTTAGGTCCATCCAGGTATGAGGCAAATGCTCCAGTAGCTATTTGAGAACCATTTTATAAATTGAGAATATTTGAGATAGATATAAACGTGCAGCCAGTGGAGAAATTCTGCGACAAAAGGAAACAAGTCAGTGTGTTCACAGGATAATCAGATATCCGGTATAAGGGTATAGCTTCAATGGGTATAAGAAAGGGAGACAGGTGTCAGTATCAAGACAAAAATGGGGCTGTTTGAAATAAATTCCAACCATATCTAGTGAATTCTATCATCCGATTAAAAGGAAAAATGAGGGTAGAGAGCAATAGTAGATACCCCACACCTACCTTACCAATCAGAGAAAACACTATTCAGGGTGTGAGAGGTGAGAGTAAAAAATATCCTTTAAGTGTTACTTAAGTGTAAAGAGAGTATCTGGGATAAGTATAGACAGTATAGAACCTAAGTTGGTGTTGTATTAGAGTAATTCCCCAACTAGGACCAAGACATGCCATTTCCCTATTAAGTTACCACAACACAATATTTAGAACTATCCTCACCACACTGAAGGGATATCTAGGTTCCCAGTCTCTAAGTCTAACACTATAAAGTGAGACAAAACAGCACTGACTCCCTATGCTTACCCTACAACGAGCTAGCTGCTTCAAGGCAGCTCCAAGATACAAAACAGCTGGCTACATAGAAGACCCTATGAAAACAAATAGCCTGACGGCAGCATCTTGCTCATTATTTTCATCAATAGTAATAACGTCTTTTATATATTGCTTGTCTATACTATTATAAACAAAGTTATATTTAAAAACTTTTTGTGTTTGTATGTATTTGGATGGATGGACTGATGGATATATGGACGTGTAGACAGGGGATGTAGCAGTATATTAATTATTCCATAACTTGAAATGAACACTATAGCATTAGGAATACGAATGTTTATTCCAAAAGCTATAGTGCTGACTGGGTCCCCAACGCAAAGATTAAAAAGATGAGGTCACTTACCTTTTGTCCCTCTCATTGCTGGTCTTGGCCAATCCAATGCTTTCCCATAGAAAAGCATTAAGAGGCTAGTGCGCATCCGCTTCGGAACACCACACTGCACCAATCAGATGGTTTCTATGAGACCATCTGATTTAAAGAGTGGAATTTTATTTCACTATTTCAGCAGACGTGCCTCTTGTGGCTGTGTCCCTGCAAAATGGCAACTTTTTTAGCTGCAGGGCTAAAACAGGGGAGTGGGGGGTGGCACCCACTCCACTTCATGGAGAAGAAGTGGTCTGTCTATAGGGTTCTTTTAACCATTAAAACACTGCGAATTATCATTATTTATTGATTGTACTCTTATGAATGATGTGTTAGTGTCATACAGTATAAGATCAAGATCTGAACGCATCATTAGGTGCATACAGATAGAGTGTGTGTGTGTGTTTTGTTTTTTTTGTTCTAGAAATATTTCATGTTTGCTAGAGATTTCTTTTTTGCGAGCAGACCACACACTTATGACATCTGATCAGAAACAAGGCCAGTGATGACAGATAATAATCACTTAGCTGGTCCTTTTCTTCTATGATTTCAAATCTCAGACAATATTTAATTATTGCTCTCCTGCTACATTTAGGATTGAGTTAAATATGTCAAAAATAATGTCCAGCAATGATCTGAAGAAAAAAAAAATCTGGCTATGTACTATATACAGAATGAAGGATCGTTGGAAACAGTGTTATAAATATTGGCCTGAAACCCAGTCAGGGAGTTAACTCTTTAAATGCCAAGGAGACTAGGAGATGTCCTATATCCTGACCTCATATTTAGGCTACACAGGAGGCTAGCGATTCCCTAGTATCTATACAGTACCCTTAAACATGTTACTACCCATCCCTACACACTAACCTTTTTTGTGAAAATCTGTTTATTAAGACATTTCCATAACTAAGTTTTAAATGTACATTTTGACTAGCAGGTCCCGCAGATAGAAAATAACAATTAATTCTAATAATAATTTATAATTATCACGAATAACTGTCCTTTCTGGGAAGAAGTAATGTTGAAATATGAACCTTAAAATCATAAAAGCAGCATTATCTAGACCAGCAATGTCAAACTTGCGGCGCTCGGGCCGCATGCAGCCCACAACTAATATTTATGCGGCCCGCAGGCAGTGATGCCTAGAGTCGGAATATGACGTCACTCCGGCTCCCGGCATCACTGCGGTGCGCAAGGGAGCTGAGCAGGGAGAGCATACACTTAGAGCTCAGTCACTGCCTGTCCATCCCCCTGCCTGCCTGCCCAGCAACCTCACTAGACCTCAGGTAAGAAACCCAGTCTGTGTATGACTCTGTGTGTGTGTGTGTGTGTGTGTGTGTATGGCTGTATGTGTGTGTGTGTGTGTGTGTATAGGTGTATGGCTGTGTATGTGTATGGCTGTCTGTGTGTATAGGTGCATGGCTGTCTGTGTGTATAGGTGTATGGCTGTGTATGGCTGTCAATGTGTATAGGTGTATGACTGTGTGTGTATGTCTGTCAGTGAGTCTGTGTGTGTGTGTGTCTGTCAGTGAGTGTGTCTCAGTAAATGTGTGTGTGTGTGTGTGTGTGTGTGTGTGCGGGATTCAAGGAGTAATGGGAGGATCTGCATTTTTAAGGTGTGGATGGGGTCATTGGGGGTATGCCACAGGCCGGACACCAGACACTGCTTGTTGGCTGTTTGTTTTTTAGAGATTAGTATATGGGGGACTGGGATTTAGTAGATGGGGGGGGGCTAGGATTTAGTAGATGGGGGGGGCTAGGATTTAGTAGATGGGGGGGCTAGGATTTAGTAGACGAGGGGGGGACTGGGATTTAGTAGACGAGGGGGGGACTGGGATTTAGTAGACGAGGGGGGACTGGGATTTAGTAGACGAGGGGGAGCTAGGATTTAGTAGACGAGGGGGGGACTAGGATTTAGAAGACGAGGGGGGTTAGGATTTAGTAGACGGGGGCTAGGATTTATTAGTCGAGGGGGGACTGGGAATTAGTAGATGAGGGGGGGCTGGGATTTAGTAGACGAGGGGGGGGGCTGGGATTTAGTAGACGAGGTGGGGCTGGGGTTTAGTAGAGGGACCTGTCAGCTGATATTGATTCACAACTGCTATCCATCCCTTTCCTCTCCTGTCCCTCACTGGCCATTTCCACATATAACACTACTCTCACTTCTGCCTTGAACGCTGCAGCCCCGCTCCAAACATGCACCTCGAGGAGGGCGTGCCCCCAACCGTGGCATACTAAATCAACACGCTACCTGTAAAGACGCTCCCGTTGTGCTGAAAGCTCTTGGAGGAAGTCTCGCACCCATGCAGACTATCTCCATTATAGATTCATATTGTGTTCATACAGCGCAGCCCTTGCCTTCGCCAAACAGTCATACTTTTCCTCTCTCTAGTTCATTGACTCTCTTCTTCCCTGCTGTGGCCACCCCCCAAACTAACCTTACAGCCAATAGCTGTTTAATCTTGCAGGTAAAGTAGCATGCAAAGCTAAGGAAAGAATGATCACCTTGCCGTTCTTTCTCATAGTTCATCATGCCCTTCCTACCCTTCAGACATTCTCCTCGGCTACTGAACAAAAGGTGGCTGGGCTTCTCCTTTCCTCTCGCCCCACCACTTGCCTGCTCGATTCTGTCCCATCTCGCCTTATCAGATCTCTCTCCCCCTGTCTTGTGCCTTCCTTAACACACATCTTCAACTGCTCTCTCTCTTCTGGCATTGTCCCTGCTGACCTTAAACATGCCACTGTAGTACCTATCCTGAAAAAAAAATCTCTTGACCCGTCGTCCCCCTCTAACTATCGTCCCATATCTCTGCTACCTTTTTCCTCAAAGCTTCTGGAAAGACTTGTCTTTACCCATATGTCTCACTTCATCAATTCCAACTCTGTCCTTGACCCTCTTCAATCTGGCTTCCACTCTCTCCATTTTACTGAGACTGCCTTATCAAAGTTACTAACGACCTAATCACAGCTAAATCCAAAGGCCACTACTCCATACTAATTCTTCTTGACTTCTCTGCTGCCTTTGACACCGTTGATCATGCTCTCCTTCTTCAAACTTTTCAATCACTCGGTCTCTGTGGCTCTATCCTCGCATGGTTTTCCTCTTATCTCTCCCAACGCTCATTCAGTGTCTGTAATGATACCTCATCCCCTCGTCCTGTCTTGGTTGGTCTGTCCTTGGTCCCCTTCTATTTTCTCTTTATACTGCCTCTCTAGGACTTATGTGGATACCACTAACTTGAAGGAAGAGCGAAAGAGGAGGATCAGTATTAGGAGTAGGGAAGACAATGAGCTCAGTTTTACAGAGATTGAATTTCAGAAAGCGGGAGGACATCCAGTCAAAGATGGAAGAAAGGCAAGCAGTGATTACCTCATTTGGATTCCACTACAACCTGTATGCTGATGACACTCAGATATCTCTCCTCCCCGGACCTCTCCCCTGCTGTCATGGAACGTGTCACTGCTTGCCTTTCTTCCATCTTACCTCATTTGGATTCCACTACCACCTGTATGCTGATGACACTCAGATATCTCTCCTCCCCGGACCTCTCCCCTGCTGTCATGGAACGTGTCACTGCTTGCCTTTCTTCCATCTTTGACTGGATGTCCTCCCGCTTTCTGAAATTCAATCTCTGTAAAACTGAGCTCATTGTCTTCCCTACTCCTAATACTGATCCTCCTCTTTCGCTCTTCCTTCAAGTTAGTGGTATCCACATAAGTCCTAGCTTGCAAGCGCGCTGTCTTGGCATCATACTTGATTCTGGCCTCACCTTTGAGCCTCACATCCAGTATGTTGCCAAATCCTGTAGATTCCATCTTAAAAACATAGCCCGCATCCGGACCTTTCTTACGCAAGATGCTACCAAGGAGCTTGTTCATGCTCTAGTAATTTCCTGCATGGATTATTGTAACCCTCTCCTAATTGGTGTTCTCTGTATTGCCCCGCTACAGTCTGTAATAAATGCTGCCGCCAGACTGATTTTCCGCTCTAGTCGGTCTTCTCACACCTCACCTATAAAGCACTGAACTATTCTAGCCTCTCTTATCTCTTCACCGATCCATAGGTATACCCCTTCTCGGTCTCTCCGCTCTGCCCGTGACCTTCTCCTGTCCGCTGTTATCACCCAGACGGCCAACTCACGCTTGCAGGACTTCTCCCCCGCCCTCATAATATTGTAATAATTTCATGAAAGTCACATAATATTGTAATAATTTCATGAAAGTCACATTAATTTTGTTTTAATTTTTTTTGGGGGGAGGGAGAGTTGAGCTTTAGAATTCTGTGCCTGCCGGCACCTGACATGTAAATTCGGTTCTTGCTGATAGTCGTATTTTGTAGCTTTGAAATAGCCGTTACTCACTAACATTATAAACAGCCACCTTAGTGAGTAATGGCTTGTCAGTAAAATGCACCACCAGCATTAGAAATAAGCCCTTACTCATGTCCCATTCTGGGATCTTTTTTCTTGTACAAAGTTATTTTTTCTGGATCTCTACTCTACAGATACATGGAATAATCTGCATTTGTACAACTCACCTGGCCTTCCAAATATCTCCACATTCAATTATAGTTATATAACATAAGTTGATATCACTTCTTCTTTACTGCTCATATATCTGTTCTAATACAGTTACACGGACAACCATTAAAACCCCTGCTGATACAAAATGGCAGCATTGTGTCATAATGGCATGCAACAATCTTGAAAGAACAGTGTTACATTATGTGTTACATTATGACTAAAAGATTCAGCAGTTATTAATATTGACAATAAGTTATGGTTAATGAAGCACATATTGTAATTATCCCCAATTCTATCTACTTCTTCCTGTACCAATTATACCGGTAAAAAACATGTTAGCAGGAAATAAAATAACCAGTCAGTCAGAAAGACGCATGCTGGGAAATATAATGCAAAAAGCAATAAACCAGCTCCAAACATCACAGTAATATTCAGAAAACCTCAACACAACAAACAATGACTTACATGTTGCTTTTTGTACTAAATTTAAAAAAGATGTTTATATTTTTAGAAAACGACAGAAAAGTACATTGAATTATATTTTGATATTGATATGAATTACAGTAAAAATCTAAATAATAATAGCATGAGAATATTGTAATAATTGTTGTGTCTAATGTACATGAGAATTAGCCCAAATCAACTGTGAGAAAATATTCTGAGCTGACCATTTCCCATCTGATATTAAACATCGGCCAGTAACTAGCCTAAGGGAGGAAGTATCACAAACAAAAATGGAGTGTTTCAAATCATACCCAGGTCTCAGTCCCCTCATCTCGCTGTCGTTACTCATAATAGGTACAACAGATATAAAACATCTGCTTGTTTTGTTTGTGTTCTACAAAAAAAATATGTATTTTTTTTTCCTTCAGTTTGAAACCTCAAATTGTTTACGACCAGGAGCTTCTATCTTTTTTTTTTTTTTACAAATGTAACAATGTAAGCTCAGAATCCAGAATAACCACCAAAATGTACATCTTTATTGCTGCAAAATGTGAAACATATTTATTTGTATTTAAAGTATGATGTGAATAGCATATGATATATATATATATATAAATGAAACCAACTCCTTGGTTTTGAACCCCTCCCTGTCACAGGTGCCTCATTCCAGGACCCTATTTAGCCTTGACTTGCAGAGAGTCCCAGTAAGGATGTATTTCCCAAGTAAGTGGATTAATCTCATAAGAGCAGGCATTAGGCTGCTAGAGTAAGACCTGCCAATAATGGGGTACATTGACATTGTGGCAGGCTTATGTAATATATGATCATATAATGTAACTAAACCCCCATTATTTGTTTGCCTAGGTTAGGTGTTTTTAAATAAAACTATTACAGTATCTAAGATTTGAAATCATTGTGTAGTGAATAAGCGAGTGTCCTGGATTGTGTATTTTGTATGTTGTGTTTGTGTGTGTGTATGTGTATATATATTCTTATTAGACAGGGCCTCACTTGTCACGGCCACTCGTATTGAAGCTCTTACTTGTCATAAAGAGGCCAACATTCCTGCCACTCCATTCGGTGGCCTCAGTCCCTCGGCCAAATTTATGTCTAGAGCCTCACTAAGCCACTTGGCAATTAGTAGGGCCTCACCTATGCATAGTTTAGCTCATTTCTTTGCCATTTGGTACTAGGCAAGACGCCAGTTGATGCAGGGTTACAATCTCATAGCACGGCTGTTAAATAACACGTTATTATTGGCTCATACAATGTCTTATAACTAGGTACAATGAGGATTTTAACCCCTGAGTTCCCTCAACAAACCCCTCAAACCTAGAAACAGGATACCGCTAGGCCAGTCCCTAGTGATCCTGGACCAATCCAATTTCTGTTGTCCAGACATAAGGAATATCATTCCTTGCCACAACTCAGGTGCAGAATTCATGATTACCAACCCTGAGATTTGCAGACAGCATGGCAGATTGCAAACCGTGAAATCTGACATTTGTTTACCCATTAATACAATTCACGTTAGACTGAATAAGTAAAATTCTCCTAATTTAATAGTTCCTAACCCTCCCACTGAGTACTTACTTGGTGCCTCTTACTTCCATCATCTCATATAACTTTGCCAGTTATAATCCAACACATGTTCCCCTTCTTACATCATTACACCAGCACATTTTCTTCCCTGTACATTAACAAGGACCTACCTGAAGGCAGAGGCATCAGTTTTGTTCCTTGTTATCACCTACCGAAGACCAGTTGTAGATAGATGTCCTAAGGAGTCTAGCCAGTAGTTTGAACCAGGGACCATAGACCGTACTCCTGTACATGCCCAAATTTGTTTTGAACTTGGTCTATATAAATGCGCTATCCAATACGTCCTAACGTCTTAAGGGACTAATGGACCTCTGTTACAAGACCTATTATGTTCCAGGGTTAGGCATACATCTTATGATTCATGATGGTATTTGCAGTTTTACTTGTGGATTACGCCACATCTGCTCCCTGTTTCTCTGCTACACCAAACCATGTGCTCTATCCTCTTTTTCACAGGCCACGACTACCAGAAGTTAACTACGACAACTGGCCTTGACCATTTCCCAGCAGTCTATTAATTCCCCTATTATATAGCAGATACAGCTGCCACATTTTAGGAAGCTGGTTCTGTGACTTATGGCCCAAGTTACATGGAACCTACCGACTTTTAGTATACTTTGGGCTCTTTGTAGTATGCCCCATATAATCACTGTTCAGCAGGGGTCTCTATGAAGGGAGTATCCATCAAATGCTACCCAGACAACACATCAAGTTGTAAAGTTCATCAGGGTCGGCTCTACCTAAACGGTTACTTTTGAAGTTCATTGGCTTGCAACACAGCAACTCTATCTTGTCCGCAAACTTATACAGGCTACCTTTCATAGCAGCTGTTGATTTGACTCAATACCAATTGCTGACATGATACCAAGCACACCATACGCTACCAAACAACCTATAATACCCCAAAACAATTAGAATTACACTACATTAAGTCATATTACGGCCTTGTTTGGTTGCTGGCACAACTGACACTCTGCCAATATCTAACGTTCAAATAACAGAGCTCTGCCCACTACCGATATGGTGCACTTTGGCCCATCATTTTGTCAACACGTACTCTATCATACCTTGGTGGTGTTCATATCCTTTTGCCACCTCATCCTTAAGTTAGCTCACAAACATCACAACGTATGTCATACCACCTGCAGAGATAATCCTATGTCAATCAGCAATGGTTCCAGGTCTACATACTAGACCGATTATCCAACACTCACAGGACTATACGTGCATACGCCTGTCTTAAGATTACACAAGAATACACTTACAACTTAAATTGCCTTAGAGCAATATGTGTTCTACTTGGATTTTGCCAAGGCATTTGATACGGTTCCTTACAAAAGGTTAGTCTTCAAACTAAAATAAATTGGTCTAGATGAATATTCTTGTTCATGAGTAGAACATTTCCTTAAGGATAGAGTACAACGAGTTGTCATTAATGGTACATTTTCAGGCTGGACAAAAGTGGTAAGTGGTGTCTCTCAGGGTTCTGTTTTGGGACCGCTTCTATTTAACATATTTATTAAAGATCTTGCAATAGGCATTGAAAGCCATGTTTCAGTGTTTGCAGATGACACAAAACGTTGTAAAGTAATAAAATGTGAGCAGGATATTGCTTTGCTGCAGAGGGATTTGGATAGATTGGGGGACTGGGCACTAAAATGGCAGATGAAATTTAATGTAGAGAAATGCAAAGTTATGCACTTCGGGGTCAAGAATGCACAAGCAACTTACACCCTAAATGGTAGTGAAAAGGATTTCGGAATTGTTCTAGACAACAAATTAGGCATGAATATGCAATGTCAATCTGCAGTTGCTAAGGTCAGTAAGGTTTTGTCATGTATAAATAGGGGCATACATTTTCAATGTGAAAATATAATTTTGCCTCTTTATAAATCACTGGTAAGAGCACACCTTGAATATGCTGTGCAATTTTGATCACCAGTTCTAAAGAAGGATATCATGGCACTAGAAAAAGTGCAGAGAAGAGCTACAAAATTGATAAAAAAAGAATGGAACATTTTAGTTACGAAGACAGATTAAAACATTTTAAACTCTTTAGTTTGGAAAAACGGCACCTCAGAGGGGATATGATAATAGAAAGGAGATTTCATCTAAGGCAAAGAAAAGTTTTTTTTACAGTAAGAGCAATAAGGATATGGAATTATCTGCCTGACGAGATGGTTTTATCAGAGTCCATACAGATGTTTAAACATCAATTGGATAAATACTTGCAAAAATATAGCATACAGGGATATAATTTCTAATTAGTGGGGTAATAGCTGCTTGATCCAAGGAGATATCTGGCTGCTGTTTTGGGGTCAAGAAGGATTTTTTCCTTGTTGCAAAATTGGAAATTTTTTGCCTTCTTTTGGTTCAACAGCAAAAACATATGTGAGGAAGGCTGGACTTGATGGACACAAGTCTCTTTTCAGCTATGTAACTATTACGTACGTCAAGACTTTTCCGTAACTCAGATACGACTCTTCAGCATTTTTCAAGTCATTCTTGTAGTATAGAACTACTTCCCAGCCTCTAGTAATACCCGCTACATATAATCAAATACTGGGACATAAGAATCCTCTATAAAAATCTCTCAATAGAGAGGGATTTGAGAAAGGTGTTTAAATTGTTGGTTATGTATTGTATACATGTATTAATGTGTTTATCCATTAAACCTTTTGCCCTCTTTATTTACAGGCCTACTCGAATGTCGGTCCCGGCACACCACAACCGACTTATACCACATCCTACTTATATCATCAATAATATTACTTGGCTTATGGTCCCCGATTACAAATAGAAGGCATAGCCTGTAATTGTGGGAGGGGTTACCCGGCTATAAAAACACAAACCACCACTCTCACTGGCCGTTAACGCCAGGTTCAGCCCACCCACCACTCCCACTTTTACGAGCCATTTATTTGGTGGGCTCTCTTTATGTACAGGCCTAACCGAACATTGGTCCTGGCACACCACAACCGACTTGATTATTCACTTAATGGTTTGTTATTGTGAGTTGAACAATACTTGAACAATTTAGGCCAATGTAGCAAAAAACAAAATCATCAAATTTGGAGAATTTTACATCTTTAGTTTAGTCTATTAACAAAATAGTCACATCATGCTTTCTCTTGAACAGATCCCATACACATTAACTAAAATGTTGAATTGTTTTGATATAGTTCTCGGTGTCTCAAGTCTGTCCCTAAATTTGTATTAAATATGCCCTGAATTGTTTATGGACTTACACTGTAAAATTCATACAGTATTTTATCATAGAAATAATGTAGATTAACACATGCTACCTTGTTATAAGACATGAATTTATGAGTGCTATAGAAATTATACTCGTTGCAGACATCTTATTTTTGTTTGGGTAAAAATTCCATGCTTCTAAATTACTAGAGTGGGACCTCAATACCAGCCAAGGCGGAACATGCCAATTGATAGGAGGTTCAAGGGCCAGATTGCAGTCAGGCAGAAAGCTCTTCTGTTCAGACAAATGATATACTTTTCTAAAAATCTGCCTCAGTAACTAATATGTTTGAGGATTGCCTGAGAAGACCAGCCATCAGAGTTAAAATGATTTATGTCTAAAAGCTCTGGCTGAAGAAATGCTCTTGGTGAGAACAACATGACTGAGTACATCGGACAGAAGTGGTATGATATATATATATATTTTGCTCCTATAGTTACACAACATGTGAACAATGTCCTCAAAATGTTTTACTTTTCTCTATTGTAGACTCCTATCAGAGCCTGACAGTACATCAGTACCGCTTATTGATAGCATTATAATTACTTGAATTTTTTTTTAATTATAGAGATTTGATGGATAACATAGCCACTACGTTTCCCATGATCATAGTATAGAGTCAGTACCGCTTATTGATAGCATTATAATTACTTGATTTTTTTTTTAATTATAGAGATTTGATGGATAACATAGCCACTACGTTTCCCATGATCATAGTATAGAGTCTCTATGAAAATATATATATCTTATACATTGGATTATATTTGTAACAGTTAATTGTAAAGTTATTATATAAAATATATTGTCACGTAGAACTGTTCTTATAGTGCTCAACTGTAGGTTACATTTACACTTGTCCTACAATAACTGTTTTTATACTTCGAAAGTATAATAGTAATTTGGAAGGCTAAAAAAATCGAGCACAAAGTGTCAAGAATTAGAGCATTTTTAATATGAAACGTGCTATACAAAGATATTATGTTTTATTTTCTACTTTGCATTCTATTTGTTAACCAACAAATGGTTAAGGAAAACATGGAACACTGTAAACATGCATTTATATAACAGATACAGAGTATAAGTAATGGTAAAATGTGAATTTTGAGAAAATAAAGTCATCAAGTCCTCATCAGCCTATTGTCAAAACTTGTAATCATTTGTCTCATCTGTTTTCGAAGTCCCTTCCTTTTAACACCATGAAGGTCTATGGAATAAGTTGGTGCTGTATACATGATAATATTAATAATAATCAGAAGAATAATCATGCAGTTCTGGAGACGTAATGAAAAATCATAAGACCAAAGGTTGAGTAATTGATAAATGTTTCTGGATGCTTGAAATTGCCTTTCCCCCAAAATATACTTCACTGTTACCTCTTGTATTATACCATATTACTAGGCATGGGTTAGTGTATTTGGTTTAGTATTAGCATTAGTGTTAGGGTAAGTGTTGGGTTTAGTGTTAGGGTCAGTACCCGTGTTGGTGCTAGGGTTAATGGTGGGGCATGTGTTAGGTTTAGCATTAGTGTCGATATTAGGGTTAGTGTTAGGGTAAGTATTATGGTAGGTATTAGGTTTAGTGTTATGATCAGTGTTATGGTAAGTATTAAGCTTAGGGTAAGTGTTAAGATAAATGTAAGGCTAGTGGAGAGGTTAAGACAAGGTGTTAGGGCTGCACCAACACATACTCGATGCTGTCTAAGATTAGAGGGAGTTAAACTCTTTGACAGCAGCTATTTCAACTACTACTGTTGATTCTGGTTAGAAAGGAGCTGTGTTAAAAAGTCAGTAGCTGCCATTTGGGAGTGTCATACATCAGAGACATAAGACCCCCGTGTATGTATATATATATAGTTTTATTAATTAGTATTATTAGTATTAGTATTGGTATATAGCACCAACTTATTTTTCACGCTCTACAATATTAGAAACATATAACAATAAATGAGACAATTTAAAGTGTTTCAGGAACAATAGGTAGATGAGGACCGTGCTCAAATTAGTTTGCAGTCTAGAGGAGGTGGGGTATAAAAACACAACAGGAAGGCCATCAACAGGGACAGCAAACAAACAAGGTGGGAAAGTATCAGAATTGGAGGTCAGAGTGGAGTGTGGCCTTTTAGGAGAGAGCAAGAGACAGATTTGTAAAATAGAAGTTACCCTGGGGGATTATAAGCTTTCTGAAGAGATGGGTTTTGAGGGACTTCTTAAATGATTGAAGACTAGGGGAGAGTCTGACTGGGGTAGGCAGGCTTGTTCCAAAGGAAAGTAAAGGAGCCACTTGCAAGAATTAGCAGTAAGGGTGTGAGCAGTGGACAGGAGGTGGTCACCATCAGAGCAGGGAAACCAAGAAGGTGCATACATACGAATCATTGAAGAAATATAACAGCGACTAGATTTGCTTAGAGCTTTATAGGTAAGGGTTAGTATTTTGAATTGACACCTCTAGAATACAGGGAAACCAAAATAAGGATTAACAGAGGGGGAGGAGTGAGAGGAGCAACAGGAGAGAAAGATCAGCCTGACGGCAGTATTTATTACAAAATGTAGCGGGGCAGTACGGCTTCTGGGGAGACCAACTAGGAGAGAATTACAGTAATCAATGCGAGAAAATACTGGAACATGAACATGTTATTCTTCAATCTCTTGTTTTTCTCTTAATAAACTCTTATTTTAGGATTTGCAGCAAAGGATCTAATGTACTAACCTTGAGCCAAAATATCTCATAATTACAGAGTGGTCTTCACAGAGAACATTCTCTTACGTTAAGTACCTGAGTTTATTTTACCCCCATTAATAATGCAGAGATGTAGACAAGAAAATAACAGAAATAGCAATTGCATCGGAAACTGTTCTTGCTTTGTAACTTTCAAAAACATAAGGTAAACGAAGGGTTGAATTACGAAAGGGTAAATAACTATCAGATGTGTAGGCCAGAATGACAGATGGAAGGAATATATCAACTATTTGTGAGGATCAGAAGAGCCCTCAGTGGCAATGAATTGCAGCTGTGACTGTACTAATAAGTGAAGATGCATTTGGCTCACAATGCCGATTAATATGAGCTATGTGCAACTTTTGGTTACTTTGTAAGTTTGATTATGGCTGGGAAAATGCTAATTAATCTGGCACATGTGAAATCGTGTGTATTGGGGCTTCACATGTGCTAGAACCTTATGTATTTTGCTTACATCTTGAGGTGATATTTAAGAAACATGTAGGATCTCTGATGATCTGTTGGGTAGAGTTTGTGTCACTACCTTGATAGGGCAGTTGGCACCTCCAGATTGTGACTCAAAAGGTCCTTTCTATCCACTGTGACTATAGAGGTCCTTCCTGTTTGTGAATGTCATCTCCTTTCTTCTTTGTTTGATCCAGGTGGCTGGGAATGGGGAAACATCTTTGACTTAATACCTGGATCAGTGAAAGTTTTAAACAAGTTTGGCAAAAGTGACCTAATTGATGATTGTTTTATATACGATCAGATAAAAAAAAATAAGACAAGAAACTAGAAGCGTAAATATTTTAATGATTTAATAACACTATCATCACAATCTTGCCCCTGTATACACTATGCCAAAAGTGGAGTTTAATGAACTGGTTTAATGAGCACAAAGGCATTTCTTATTTACAGTTTATCCACAAGGTTACCACCCATGTGGAACTTGTGGAGCACAGGACACAAAGTCACAACAGCCAATCAACACAATATTGTACAGTTAGACACTCCCAGCTAATGTACACAAACCCTCCCCTCTGCCTGTGATACAATTACCAAACACAATGGACTAACTCAATTACCACAGGCAGAAAATATCTAGTTTTACCTAAAGTCCAGAAACAGCCCAAAACAACAGCAAATCCCCATAAATCCCTTGATAGCCCTGATCTGGGTGAACAACATATCCAAAAATCACCCAGATCAGAGCAGGGGTTCAAAAGTTTTATGGAAGTCCCATTTGACCCACCGCAAGCATGGTTTTCATGCCCAAATTAGTTCCACAGATTTAGGCTGTGCGGCTGGTCTATCTTCTCCTCTCTCCTGGAGATAACTGACTTAAGTGGCTGTGGTAACTTAATTATCTCCAGGTACAGGACATATATCTATGTCCAAAAACTGTTACAAAAACCACATAAAAATACATAACTCTTATAATACAATGTTTAACCTATATGTCCAACATATCCCCAGATAGCTTGGATCTGAGCGTTCAATATGTCCAAACAGCACTCAGATTTCAAATACAGTTGGATCGCCATGTGGTTAAAGTTGTCTTTTTTTTACCGGCCTCAATGATGGCTTTCATGCCCAAAATAATTCCACAGATTTAGGCTGTGCAGCCGGTCTATGTCCAATGTTAAAAGTGGCCTCTAGTACAAGGAAGGGTGGGGTCAGATAATAGCAAAGGCTGATGAGAGTTTGAGGAGGGACAAAGCAGCCAGTTTCAACTGGTCTGGCAGTGTCTCTGGGACAACTCCCTGCTGGAGAACAATAGGACAGGAAAAAGGGGGAGGGGAAGAGGCACATTTTTCCATGGAAGTCACTTTTTAGCATGTCTTTTTGCAGGGCCCATTGTCACAGGGCAGGAGGCTGACAAGCAGGCCCCTCCAAAAACTCATGGCAAACTCCCTAAAAAAGGGGAGTTTGTCACAGCCTTGTTTGGATAAAACCAATGCTTGATACATTATTTATCTAACACGCAATTAATTTATAATGCAAATAAACAGATTATGTTCTTGGAAACTGTAAGGAAAGTTTCCAAATTTTAGAATACTTACCCAGATTCCTTCTCTAAATATACCCCAGGCTGTCTTTTTTGAGATTTGGAATAGAAAATAAAAATCAGAGAAAGTGTTAGAAATTATTATAGAAAGTTACATTCAGGTAAATGAGTCGTCTCACACACATGTTCTGTAAATTATATAAAGCTTAAAATTGTTGGACATATGTGCAATAGACTCCTGTATTTTTTTCTCCTGCAGTATTTCATAAAAAAAAGCCTTCTTATACAATCCCCAAAATATCTACAACAAATACATTAATAAAAGTAAGAACCCTACGAAAGCACACCAAAAGTCTAAGTGCTGGACTTTTAAGCTGTAGGGATAAGAAAACATTATTTCAAAATGTTTTCATCTGTGCAGTAAACATACTCCTTAATCCCCACAAAACTTTAGAAAATTAAAATTGTACTCCGTTCAATGTTATGGATGCAATCAAATACTTTTTGCATGCAAAATAGCATTTCGTTTTCTTGAGTTATTGTATCACTTGCATTGCAGGAGGCAAATTATGTATTTTTGTTAAATAATTGAGAAAACAGGGGGCTGACTGCACTCACTTAAATATGCATAAATAGGGTGTAATACAATTTAAAAAAAGCCAATTTTGTTAAATAATGGAAGGCCCAGGCCAAACTAAACGCATATTATTTAGCTGAACTAAATTCACATTTAAGGGAATGTACAGTGATTGCACCCTGAATAGATATTTAAATTGATATTTAGAGAATAAACCCCTACATCTTATGACCTTGAAGTTTTATCTGACCTTGTTTGTATTCACATTCCACCAGTTCCAATGCCTACATTTTACACTTAATCTTATAACATGACCATGACCGAGATATAGATTTTATGTTCATATGTGTGCATTTTTGCTGGACTGTAAAAATTATATTTTCTACCCTATAACTGATTAACTTTCTTCTGCCGAGATTCTTCCAGGAAATTCTTATTATTCATGGAACGAACACAGTTATGTAGCTAGAACTAACCTAGAAATTTACAGCCTGGCTGACAAGCTGCTGCAGGGCATGATAATTTAATTTGTGTATCCCATACAGTGCTATTAGGAGGCGAACATTTATACTCAAAGAGGAGCAATATATCTTTCCAATGAATTTCTCTTCAGCTGTGAATCAATTTCTCCACTTGGATGCCTTAAAAAACATATATGTCAACGCTGAAGTTGCAGGAACACAACACACCACGATGTTCACTCATTTTGCATCTAAAGGGTTAAAGTAGTGGTAATACTTCAGAAAACTTCTTTGATTTCAAATGAGTCAGAATGTATTTTGCGATTTTAAATTGAATTGTTCTGGAAGTGAAAGCTGGCCTCCTGCCCACAGACTATGGTCCAGGTCTGAGACCCCGTTCGAGAATTACCCTGCCCAGCCGCTCTTAGCAGCTTCACCTCAGTGTACCTGGTCCGTCACTTTCCCTTCTAACGATTTCAACCGAACGCTCTTTCCCTGGCAGCCGTTCGCATGAACAAACCCATGAACGGCCCGCAGCAGTACTTAGACGCGACCGCTATGGAACTATTTTCAGCTATGTGACTCTGCGGTTCCCGGGTAACTTGGTCCGGTGTTTTGAAAAACTTGCCGACCTGCCAGGAGAGCGCTTTTTGAAGGGAAGGTACCTGAGACTAAGAGGAACAAATGCTCCCTGAGAGACAGGTGGAGCCAGTGGCGTAGCGTGGGTTGTCAGCACCCGGGGCAAGGCAAGTAATTTTCACCCCCTAACCCGTGGATTTTAGCACTTGAGTCTCTTCCACTAGATTAGTTAAAGAAACCCTTACCCCCCAAGCACATGACTGTTCGAATGTGATCGCCGAGCAGGCTAATAAACTCATTCTGGCTCTGTGGAGAGAGATAGGACACAATGTAACCATCTGTGCGTTGTACTCTGTGAAGATGTTGTTTGGCAACTGGGTCATATTTGGCAAGTAACTTGAAAGTTTCTAAGAAATTTCCACAGTTACCATCTGTATTTAAATCTTCAGAGTGACCACGTAAGGGTAAGGTTTGCCTGGCTAGATACAGAATACAATCAAGTATTCTGACTAAGATTGCCTTCCATTTTTCAAATGACCTCTGTTGTGCAAGCTGGGCAGCAGCATCAATAGTCTACTGTTTATGCAGCCGCATTTCTAATTCTTTCCATATTGTAAATGCACTCAAGTGATATGAACTGCGCTCATGCTCTAGTAATCTAGGGCTTAACTTTCTCCATGCATTAAATCCACTTGACTTTCCAAATGAACTTTTCCCTTTAGTCTTCTGAAAAAGCATGCAAGGAAAGCAATATGCAGCATTGTTTACAGGAGAAAACACCAACCATGTCCTTAACATAGTCTCACCATTGTCCAAATGTATGTAGAACCAATCCTTGGAAAATGACCTGCCATTAATGTCTCTTGGAAACCATGCATCCTTATTCTGCAGTTCCTCTGTCCCTCGCCTGACAAGTTCAGTTTTCAAGGTTTCATCCATGGTTTCAGGCCAATAGCCAATATCAGTATAAACGTTTTGGTCAATATTTTCTGGCAGATTTGGCTGAGTATAAACATCCTATGAAACTGTCTCTGCTTCTAATGCAGGAACAGGAATGTCTACCGACACAGGATCAGGATTATGAGTCTCCTGTGGTGCTGCTGATGGTCCTGCTGTAATTTCAGCAGTACTCACCAAAAACCGGTGAAGGCTTCCAGCTAACTTAGCTTGTTGCTCTGTCTCTATCTTTCTCCTTTCCCTGCCTTGTGCACCAGATTCTTTTTGTATGGCATGATATAGGTGTAGTATTCTGCTAAAATTCTAAAAAAAAAAAAAAAAAAATCTCTTTCTTGCCTTGCTGCACTTTTAGCATCCCTTCATTGTATAACCATTTCTTTACTCTTAACATAATGTTTATTCACCTTCATGCCTATTGCCTCACTCTTTCAGCAAAAAATAAATTAAAAAAATTAAAGGTTGCTAGGCCTAGACCCACTGGCTTACATCAACTTATGTTGAGCTGGAGCAGCTACATATGGATCGAAATCTGTCTCGTCACTGTTGAACCAACCAAACTTCAATCCATCTGGTCAGCTCAACATGCCAGTCTTGACCTGCAGACCGGGAACATCCCAAAGAAACTTCAGTTTGGGAGATGCTCTGCTAGCACTACACAGCCAGTCCACTGAGCCCAGTACTACTCCAGTCAGTCCTGACTCAGGTCCTGACTGAGGTTTTCCTCCTGCAGCGTCTGTCACCACTGGCTCCCTCTCTCCTCTCTGGCCTGTGTCACCTGCCGCCGCTGCCAGCTTCTTCTTGCTGCTGCCTGGGCTGGTCTGGTGTGCTTCTCTCCCGCGCTCAGCGCTGCGCTGGGCGGCCGCTGCACTGTCCCTCCCCCAGATAGTCCCTCGCTCTCTCTTCGCACCCACCGCACCGCACGCCTGGCACCCCCCCTCCACAGTGGGCGGCGACCCGGCGGCTCGGATCGGATTCGCACAG